>NW_018743218.1:3172820-3520320 GCF_001683475.1 Chenopodium quinoa
GGATGACAATGAATCTTACCTTATAGTTCACGAAGAGACATTAAGTGACATAGGAAATGGGCTATACACTATATGCACACTTGTCCGGAAGGACAAGTGGGAGATTGAAAGGAATGGTGTCCTTCCAACAAGTGTATTATTCCGATAGAGGGTTCAGAATTATCGGATAGCTAATTCTTCATTAAGGTCAAGTGATTGGAATGTCTAGGTGGAGGCCGCTTCCGATCAGTAATATTAATGTACAATTAATATTATAGCTTAATCTTGACTGAACCCTTCGGGTCACACCCAATCGCGTAACCGATCCGAGGTGACGAATCAATCCGAAGGATTAGATGAGTCGTTAGAGTATTACAAACAAAGATGTCGGATATCGAGCTTAGAGCGTCGAGATCGAGCGTCGCAAGTCGAGTCGAATTTAGATTTCGACAAGACGTAAAATCAATCGAGTTACAAGTACGTGCCTATTCGTAGCCTTGCATTGGCCTAGCCATGTGAGTGCTAGGCTCATGATGCTAGCTAGCCATGGCAGCCCCGTATCATCGCATAGCAGCATGCTATGCTGTGCATGATGCTGGGCACTAGCAGCCTTGCTAGCATGTTGGGCGCTAGCAGCCTTGCTAGCATGCTGGGCGCTAGCAGCCTTGCTAGCATGCTAGGCGCTGGCAGCAGCAACATAGCCTTTGCAGCCTAGTGCATCGCAGCACCACAAGCAGCACGCACCAGCCACTAGTAGTGTGCCTCGCATAGCAGCGCCCAGCGCCACGCACCAAGCAGCAGTGTAGCAGTGTGTGCTGGCTGGCTGGCTGCGCATGCATGCGTGTGTGCTGGTTGGCTGGCCAGGCTACCCAGCCTTGGTGCTAGGCGCCAGCTTGCAGCCTTGGCAGCCAAGGCAAGCTGCCAGCCAGCCACTTGGATAGGGAGGATCCGGTTTGTGTATGTGGGGACCAAATGTGGTGGCCATTACCTTGGGAACCAAGGCTATGGTCCCCCCCTCTTGAAATGGTCCTCACCTAATCATTCTTACTCCATTTGACACTTGTAACTCATTGATTGCACTGCTCATTAATTTATTTTTGATTAAAATAAATTAATAGGAAAATGCAATTCTCCCACATGGATAGGAGAAGGGAGATTCAAGTCTCCTTTCCTTATAAATACCCAAGTTTGGGTTTTGGGAAAAACTACTTGAGTTGAACTCAATGAGGCATCTCCCTTAAGGTGAGAAAACCTCTAAGTTCGTAATACTCTAGTCTTTCTTGGTCTAGCCCCGACTAACCTTCGGGGTAGGGGCCGTTCGGGTCGGGTCTCGAGGGTGGACTCCGTTGGAGGCCGTCGCACTTGCGAGGCTAGAGCTTTTGAAGTAAGAGCTCCATTTGCGAGCGAAGCACACATCGAGGGTATAATTTCTTTCTCTCTTCTTTTAATTATTTCTTAATTATGTTATGCTTGTTTTAAGTGCTTTAGTTATCGGGGCGGGTCTTGGGGGGTTTCCTTTCCGCGTAGTGTGGGTCACTACGAAACCCTACAAATGTTAGATTATATGTATGGTTACATTATTAATCTACTACAATAATAATCCTTATTAAGCATGTTAATGAAGTCATATTTGGTGCTTAATTTGGTGAGTTCATCTTTCACATAAACTTGCAATTTCACATTTTTGCAAATCAATTGCTTCAAATATGAATGTTTATGCTTCAAATCATTAATTATTTATTTGGTTGGATCTTGACTTTCGAGATTCCATGTTGAACTAATTTTTTATTTTAATCGTTTTTGAGTTGATTAAAGTCTTAAAAGTTCAAACTTGTGATTGAAATTTAATTAACCTTCATATTAGAAGATATATTTTATCAAATTTACACAAGTTAGTGTTGGAAATTTTTCATTGGATGATTGTGTTTATTATTCCAACCCCTTGAATTTTGTTTAATCTCATTATTAATTTATGTTTGGTAAAATTAATTGTGAGAATAGCCTTCAATTTTTGTAGCATCAAGTTGAGCCAAAAATAATTTAAAGAATGGTTCTTGAATTAATTTTGGTTTGTGCACTAGAAATTGAATTTATTTAAGTTGGACTTGTTTTATTTTCATCTTGCTCAATATTGATTCTTAAAATAATTTAGAATTAATTTTATATCATGTAAAAAATCGGGATAAAATCCCGAGGCTCGAGCATGCAAATCGAGGCACAAAGCCCCGAGCACATCTCTCGGCCAGCTGGGCTGCTTGCAAAGCCCGCATGTGGCTGCCGAGGTTGTGCGGGCTGCTGGTGCATTGATAGATGCGTGAGTGCGAGCTTAGTGTGCTGCTTGGTGTTGCATTGGTGCATGCATGGGCTATGGTGTGCGAGCATTGGTGCTGCGAAGGGCCCTTACGTGGGCTGCGGCTTAGGGTTGCTAGGCAGCATGCACCTCACACAAGAGCAGGCCTTTGAGGCCCTCACTTGCGTGCGTGCAAGCGTGTTGGTTTGGCCAGCATAACGCACTTGGTGCGCTGTTGTCAGCCGCATGCATATGCTTAACGCAAGAAGTGGATGTGTGAGGGGGCAACAGCCACGTAAGGCAGTCAAGCCTCGTGCCTAGCAACCCAATCCTCGTTGCTTGGTGCTAGGTACTTGGGCATCGAAGAGTTATGCGATTTTGCGATTTTTGTCGTTTTAATTATTATATTTAATTATTAAAGCGAGGCTAGACCTCGGTTTTTCCCGGCACTTGCAAAATAGTTTTGGCAAAATTTGGGTTAACTGGCTTAATTAATTGGATTAATTAAGTTGGATGCAGAATCTAGTAGGAGCTTCATTAATTACTAGAGCTAATTTGATTGCGTTTCATCACATAATAGGTTAACAACTTTGACTAGTTTTAATTAGGTGCGTTAATTGGATTAACCACCTAAGTTAGTTACTAGTTTGCGTGTATTTTGCATTGTTCCTTTTACCAATCGTTAACCCATTAGGATAGTTAATACAGACTGCGATCCGTTATGTATTTTTGTAAATCTAAATACGGGTTACGAACCGTTGCGTATTTTTGTACCTTAATATTAAGATTAGTCCTAGTCATAATTACTAGTTGCCAAATGCATCTTTTACTTATGTTTTCTATATATAATTATGCTTATATATGAATGATATATTAGATGCATGTTTAGGATTTCGAATGTTATGATGATTAATTAAGTTCACTTAAATCAACCAACATAGAAACCCTAGGTCCCTATCAAATTGAGTCAAATTTTCCATTCCAAGATAACACTTACCGAACTAATGTGAATAGTGATGGGCTATGCTAAAGCAAGGCATTACTATCTACCTAGGAATGTAAGGTATACTAGGTATACAAGTTGATTTTGGTTAAACTCAACAATATCAATAAGGAGCCCTTTGATGTCATGGCAATGGAGATAAACGTCACGAAAGCATTAGATGCGACGTTTTATCGAACCAAGAATAGCTTAGAGCTATTAACAATTAGATTGCTTACCTTAAAATATTAAGTGTTTAGACAAGCCAAAGAATGCTTAATCACTTTTTGATTTTTGGGGTCTTGGAATCGTTTTATTCTCTCCTAAATGGGACAAATTTTAAATGTGTGGATAAATGCTTAATAAGATTGAAATTTCTTGTTTTCATGTATTTCAATGCTTATTATGTTATCCTAAAAAATGGTAAGACTTTGCACTTATATTTGTAGAGTTCTAAATCAAATTATAATGTTTCCAACGATTGGTAAAAGGAAATCTGTTGAGAATGGTTCTCAAGGAAAGAAAAGACATTTCTAAAATACAACTTTTCATAATTGACTTTTATGACTAAAGTCCGAAAGGACGGTTGGATATCATGTATTCAAAATACTAGGTAGTTTTGATGAACATGAATTATTGAGTTGAAAAACTCAAATTGTCAATAGTTGACAACCAACATATCTTTTCGCTTCATACACTAATAAGTAGGACTCATTCATGTAGTAATTCAAGTACGAATTAAAGGAAAACATGGAACTTTGTTTTATGGCGCATTAGATGCTTAATTATGCCTAACAAAGTATAAAAGTCAAAACACTTAAGGAAATGGTTCTTAAATGTTATGAGAGGATTTATGATAAGAAATATAGGAAATAAGGAACAAAGAAATGGAATTTGAGATTCCAATTCTACCTAAGAGTTCATATTCACAAGTATTAGATACTGCTTGAGAGTTCCCCCTTTTCGAAGTGACCTAAAAACAAATGCAATTAAGCTAAGTTATTGACTTACAAGCTTGGAATGAAGCAAGTAATGCTACATTAGTTGTAAGGTCATTTGCTTTGTTTAAAGACCTTTTAAAGCTAAGCCTAGAACAAATAATAGTTATTGTGTTCTGTAATCAGCAAATGATCCGTTTACACACAGAAAGACTCACATTCAAAGTAAAAGAGCAATAGTTGTTGGTTTTATTTGAATGACATGGTTTCTTAATCCATGAGTCAAGGATGCTTAATTATAAACAAACATTTCTCTAACATGAAAACTTACAAGGTTCAGGTCATGGATATGATTTGTGTTCCAAACATCTTTAGCAATGTCACATCGACAAGAACTACTCAAGGCTCTATTAGATAGACTCTTGATAGTTGATCGATTCGGAGTCGTTCTAAGCTAAGCAAGTCTTACTTGTTGAAATCGACAAAGAAAGGAGCGATTGTGCTTGATATAGACAATTGATTCCATAAGCTAAAGAGAATTCCATTACTTCAACGTTTTCACAAGAATTTAAAAGAATATGACTATATTCATCAAATGTAAACAAACTAGTTTTTGAGTAGCTCAAAAGTTCAGTGAAGTATACAATCGAATTGGCAAGATATCAAAACATCTAGATCGAGCGATGTTTGCTTGAGCCAAGAGTGATCATATCAAAGTTATGAAATTGGAATTTCATAATTAGCTCCACAAAGAATATAGTATGTCTTGACGGAGACCATTGATGCCATTTGGAAATGCCTTGAATGATGATGGATCATATCCCTTCCTATAAAGTTCTATAAATTTGCACAAATGACTAGTGTTACACTAAACAAAATTGTCGAAGCTAAGAAAGGACACTATATTTAGTTTGGATAGAGATAGTTTCTAGCGTCTTTTCAAGTATATGTCTAGGGCTCTTAGCTTACTGGGAGTTCATTGGCTCAGTGGGAGCTAAGTAGCTTAATAAGGCCTAAGGTAGCTCAAGTGGGAGCTAACTGTTTGTTTCACAACGAACTTTACCCAAAGACAATATACATGTCTCTTCATAAGCATTCAAGTAAGACTACGGGCATTACTTCCACAACCTAATTGAGAACATAGTATTTGTTGCTCTAAGTGGTGTCTTTCTGGAAAATAACACATTTCCAAAATGACAAGTGGGAGGAAAATGAACTCGATGACCATCGAGATTAGCAAAAAACTAGAACTGAGAATCTCGGAAGACTTTAGAAGGGCCTCACGAGAATAATTGATCAAGAATACTCAAAAGGACTTTACAAGTGCCTTATGAGAGAATTCATTACTCACAAAACTTTAGAAGTGTCAGAGTAAGATCAACATAATCAAAGGGCTTTAAAAGCGCCTTGAAACTCAATGTTTGATGAAATTACCCCGTATAGGTATAGAATTCACCAAACGCTTGGATTGAATCCAATAAATTTCTATTAAGTTAGAAATAAACCTAAGACTTACAAGCATACTATCTACTATTAGATGGTAAGGGAATAGTGTCTTGTAAATTAGCTACGACAAATTTTTAATTCCGAATAATGGTTAGAGGCCATAAAATCCAAATAAGACTCCATGTTTGAAAATCATGTTTGAAACTTGATTAATTTGCATGAAGGGTAAATGCCCATCAATTGTAAATAAGTTTTCAAGGAGAAAACTAAAAAATATGGAAATGTATATGCATACATAGCTAGATTGGTTGAAAAGGATACAATTAATTCACGATGTAGATTTTAACAAAAACTTATTCACCAATCGGAATGCTTAAGTCTTTTCGTGATTATTCTAGCAAAATTGCGCATATGAAACATGGAAAAATAGATACCAAAACCGCCTTCCTAAAATAGGATTTTGGAAGGGACTATGGAAATAGTCTAAGGGTTTTGTAAATCTAAATAATGCTAGATTTGAAAGCAAGATCAAGTAATCCATTGCTGGATTAAGGGAAGCATTGCATGTAGGAATTGGAATGTGTTTTCTCATAAAGTTAATATAAGGTTTGGCTTGTTGAGAAACATGGAAATTCTTTGAATAAAGAAGTTTAGTGGGAGCAAAAGTCAATTTTGTAAAGGTCCAACAAGAAGTTTACAAACTCTATTGCAAAATGACTATCAAATACTAAATGATTATATTTGAAATTATTTTCGATAATGGATCAAGCTAAAGGCGATTCTTAGTACATATTGGGAATTAAGATCTATTGTGTAGACTTAATAAAATGTTTGAATGAGTAAGGGAATTTATCATGTTAAACATGAAGGACCTTGAAAGGCTTTTGAACCATATGTATAAAAACTAAGTAAATGTTTGAACTAAGTATAAGCTAGGAAAATACTAAGTCAAATAAAAAAGGCTCTAGTAGAGACTTTTAACCGTATCACATAGCAAACAGTTTAGGAAGACTCGGTGAAACTGGGTGAGCTAAAATGTCACATGAATGGAATAAAATTGGGAATAATTCTGCAATTGAAACCATCATGTATGCTACGATATGGAGTCATCACACGACTTACATGCTTAGAGCATGTAAAGTATAAAAGTACCAATCTACTTGAATCTAAGTAATGGATCGTTAGATTATGATCAAGAACATCCAAAGTACTTGGATAAGTAAAAGGGATGAGTTCGTGATGCATGAAAACAAATATAATTTGAGTAGTGATGTTGCGAGCATAACCTTAATAAGGATTAGATCCTTAAAAAGGAAGTCATTTACAAGCACGAGCTAAGATGCGTCGTGGCTGAAGAATGGTAACATGGATGTACATCCATGTGTAATGTGCAGAAATTTAAGGTAAATTTCCATGATCACTAGTGATTAGGGTACCCCAAATTATAGTGAGCCGTTTGGAGTGAAATCTAAATAAAGCATCATTAAGAAGTCTACTAAAATATATGTTGAGAATATTGTTGCCTTAAAGGCAATATAAGGAAGTTGCTCAATGGATAGTTCGTTGTTGAACGTTGATGATTTTAGGTTGTAAAATTGAAGATTCCAAATCATGAAAATGAGTGGGATCCATCACTTGGACAATAAATCCTAAATTACATATAATCCATGACACTCTCGAATTATATCAGCTTATTATGAAAGCGTTTGATAATGAAGATGCTAAGTTTTGCAAAGTAATCATAACTAAACCAATGCAATAAGTGAACCACAACATTCACAATTGCATAAAAGAAATCAAGCATATTAAATATGGGTGTGATTTCTATAAATGTTTTATAAAGAGTATCACTCTTAAAACATTTGGGGAAAGCCATTTATCATAAGATGAAACGTTGAAAAGTTTCATGGTGGAATGAAATTTTTACTAATTATTCCACAAACTGTTTAACTGTGGTTTAGAATTAAATAATGAGTCCATTCATTTTTTGAGAATATTCAAAATAGGGTATCAAGACAATGTCTTGGATAAAGAAACACCTATTAAGTGAACATTGAATATTTTAATCGAAAATTATCCCTGATCAAGGTCATTTAAATTTTGGACGACTAATGACTAGTTGAGATTAGTGTGTAGTATGATTTATAGCACCGTTTCTTGTGCTACAAGGACATGATTGTCATAAATCATTTGCACAGGTATTTGTTTGGAACTATACCAGATCGACCTATGAGAATACTTTAAGAGATTTAAAATCATCATAATTATATTTCTCATTATAGCAATCATAACCTCTTTCTGGACCATGAGTATTGTAAGTTCTCTTGTTTGAGTACTAGCTCTCTTGTTTAAGTATTAGTCCTCGACCATGAGTATTATAAGATGTCTATCCTCGACCAACAATCATCATCTTAATCCCTCCCTAAGCTATAAGCCACTCTCTCTTTTTTTCTTAGCCTTATCCTAAACACATCACACACCATACATCCTTTGTGAGACTTTAGTACTCCAAGCCCTTCTCGTAGTTGCCTTCGAAATCGACGTGAAAGGTTTATATTTCCGAGGGTTTGGTCCCTAATCCTTATTTCAATTCCTATTTGATTTATCTGTTTGATTTGATCTTTCTTAAAGTTACTAACTCATGTATTGTTTTGATAGAAAAAGATACGAGGCATTCAAGTGAGTAGATCTACTATCTTAATTATTTTTTTAATATAGAAGTCATGTTTAGAATGTTATATTAATTCCTAGTATCATGTTTTGACCGATTCAAGTATTGTTTCACCGATTCTACTTCCTGATTGAGTTTTTCCTTCTTTTCTGAACCCATATGTGTACTGCATATGGTTTTAGCCCCTAGGAATTCACGCTCCATCTACCCAATTGAACGCTCTGGGCAATGACGGGTACATCCTAGTTAGTGAATTCACCAAACCATGGAAGCAAGTCTAACTTGTGAGGTCCCATCCATACGCGCCAACCCTTCTAAAGGTAAGGCTTCCTTGCGATGCATCCGGACTCATAACCATGGACCCTATTTGACTACCATAATTATTTAGAGAACTAGATCTAGCCATGGTTAGGTTGCAAACTCATTGCATCATATTGTGACTATTTGACTACTTGTGCATTCCTTACTTGTGCATACTCTACTTGTGATTAAGCTAACCATTTGTGTTGACTTGTCTTTGTAAATAAAGTCTTAACATACTAACCAAGGACTTGTTTCTCTTATTTAACCCCCTTCTTCTTTATTATGTCGAGTCATAGTTCTTTTTTTTTTTAGTCAACCCGATTTTTTATTCTTATATCCTGCACAATTAAGTGTCAACTTGTTTTGGTCATAGACAAAGTTCTAGAAAGAGTTACATCTCGTGCCACCTATGGATCTGTTGCCCAGAGTTTTTTTTTCTTTTGGAGTTGGGTTCGTCCCAATCAAAGTCACATATCAAAAGTTATGATTGAAATACTACAGCCTGTCCAGTTTAGGAGTTCTTTTTAGCGTCCAACCATTTTTATTTCTTTTCGTGTCAAGTCTAATCATAATAATTAACCGGTTTAATGAATAAACGAGGTCTTCTTTGATCTTATATGAGTCTAACCACATGTCTAGTCACATGGTCATTTCACGAGTCTTGAACATATCACTTTCACTCACAAGTCTTAGCACACACCTTGTACATACTTTTTTCACACCATGACCATGTCTTAGATATGATGCATGCATGAGTCAACTTTCCGTCATTCAAGTTGAGGGTCCCTCCTATTCTATGATTTCTTCCATATCTTTCCACAAATACACCCTTTCCCATTACAACATTACATACCTCATGCTTTCTTTCTTAAACTTCTTCCACATTCACATACTTTCCCTATACACATATATCTTCTTACATACACTCCTCTTACATGCTTTCCCCATATATGTCATTCACCCCATACACTATAATCTTTCGAGAATCACCTCATCTATGCATGTTGAATTGAGTTCGAGTCATGTGATTAACAATAAAACATACATGGTTTCACTTTCTACAACCTACGGTCAAGGAAAACACAAAGCACGTTGCAAGCATCTCACCAAGATTTCATGCTTTCTTCTTCTTTTTTCAAACCCTTCCCTTAATAAGTCTAGCATAGGCACCCTTCTTCTTCCATAGATTTATTTCATGACATTGTTATCACCCTTTTTCCATTTCAATAACATGAGCATTTATTTCGTTGCATATGATGATTGCTTTGCACTTAAAAAAAAAAAAATTAATCCACACCAAGCTAAACACAAGGTATACTAATGATTTGAGGCACCCCTTGTATCCACATCATATTACCTTTACCTTTTTCATTCTTTACACAATCCCTTTATTGATAAACCACTTTGAGCCTCGTCTAACGATGGACCTTTATTTTTTCAACCCACATTTACCTAACCTTAGGATGGGATGGCGTGCAACTTATGCAATTTTCAAAGCCAAATACAAAAGCTTGAGTAATTTTTACCAAAGTGCCAAAATCTTAAAAAGGTTCAAAAATAATAATAATAATAATAATAATAATAATAATAATAATAATAATAATAATAATAATAATAATAATAATAATAATAATAATAATAATAATAATAAAAGTGTACAAAAGGGCAAGTGTTGCAATGTCTTTGATATGAACATGTCTTTGATACGAACACGTCTCGGATAGCGTCTCTTATCAAATGCTCGGCACCGTTCTTGAGAAATATGAATTCCAAGCGAGTGATAGACTGCATGACCGGGATTGCCCACACTTATACGAAAGAAAATTCAAAAACAAATTTTAAATGCAAAAACAGAAAAATGAGTTCAAAAGTGAGAAACCTCAAGCATACAAATACCAAGATTCAAATGCAAGGTTGCACACCTTGGGGGCTTATCTAGGGTCTTGAGCCTTTATCCCTTCTTCATTAACCTTTATCCTAACCCCGTTACAACCTTGAAAGACCTCCTTGAGATATACACACACTTGTGCGAGGTTCGGCTAGAGCTACGTTCGGCCTGATTCCTAACGGATACGTAGGCAACCTCACATTGGGGTGCGGCCGTAATAAAAATGCATTCATCACATTCATCATACATTCACGCATGATCATATCAAGGGATTTCCAATGTTCATCCTTATCCATTTAGAGCTAGACTTGGGGGCTTGATCCTTACTTCATTAGCTTACCCAGCCTAAGAGTCACCATCATTTGGCTCTTCTCAATATTTTCCCACACCCTTAGCTTTTACAGCCTAACTTTAGTGTCACTTTCACACACATCACAAATACATAGCTAAATAATCCTTCCCTTAGAAACCCTTTGTGATAAAATCTTACCACAACTTAATTAGAAGCATACCTTGTCATCTTAGAATCACTCATTATCATAATCATCATTGCATCACAAAGTATGAACTACTTAGCCTCCACCCCTAAGTTACCTAAATACTTTCATTATCGAATCATCAACTGAGATAGCCTAGGATGCTACAATCCTTGTACCATGAGATACAACATCAACGCATACACTTGATTAAGCTCATTCAACATGCATTATCACTCGATTCATTCTTTTCATCTTTTTTCCTTTGAGGGAGTTCAAAACTTCGTTTTCCACCTACACTTCACCCCATTTCATTTTCACGTCTTTCTTTTCGAGAGAAACTCGGTACACTCAGCTCCACAAAAATGACGGAAAATTTTGCAAAATTTTTGCCTTTTCTACATTTTTCCAGTGGCACGAGCACAATCACCATACAATGCACACACAAGTCATGCACATTGAATTGTGTCACCACATAGAGTTGAGTTTACACACACGAGTCGTATGTACAATGCACACAACAAGTCATAACACATTGAGTCGATTTGTTTTAAACATATCGATTCCAGTTGATTTAAACACATTGAGTCGCACAATGATTCAAGTAATAACACCAAGTCTTGGGTCAACCTCAAGGGAACTATAAACATGAACAAAGTCCTATAGTCCAAAATATAGATACAGGTACACCAAGTCCCTAGCGGACGAGCAACCTTTACAAAAGATTTGAGGCAATTTGATTGAGCGCAAATGAGCGAAAAAGCGTGAGCAACAACAGCGAAGCCGAACGAACAAAAAAGAGTTCAAAAGCTCTGACCCGATTTGAGCACAACAAATCCGTCGCAGCAAGATACACCCTGACGCAAAGCGACAAAGCTGTCGCCGCGCGATAATAGCTGACGTGGCATGTCAGTCTTGAGGATTCTACAGAATAATCGGTTGGACAATGATTACCCTACTTGATGCCTCGTAACAAAAGCAACTTGATTTTATTAATGATTGGCCCGATGACGATCATATTTGATTGATGATCAGCTTGATTACGATCACATTTTTATTACACATTGAGTGAACACCTTCAATTAGTAATCGACCCGATTTTAATATTGATTGATGATCGGCCTGATGACGATCGCTTTATTGATTGAGAACGCCTAAAAATTGGCAAAGAATACTTTATTAAAGCGCCTAAACATTGGCTCACTACAAAGCACAAGCGCCTAATCATTGGCTCATTACACTTAAACGCGCCTAAGCATTGGCAGAGCATATTACACCTAAACATTGGTTAAGCATATCTAATACACTTAAGCATTGGTCAAGTCCACCTAAGCATCGGTTGGGCGTACTTCATCACACCTAACCATTGGTCAAGTCTACCTAAGCAATTGTTGGGTGCATTTCATTACCCCTAAGAATTGGTTAATCCCGCTTAAGCATTGGCGAGGTTTGAGGATTGCAAGGCATTGTGGTCTTCGACGACTTTCCCTAGGGTGTGGAGGTTGTCGGTATTAATTGGTCACATAAAAGCAATGGCGAGATTTTGAAGATGGCGACACACTGCGGTCTTAAACGATGTCTCGAAGCATGGAGGAGATTGTCAACAGCGGCGAAGCACTGCCACAACATTTACAACAGCGGCGAAACACTGCCGTGGCGAAGCACGGCCACAATGACGACAATAGCGGCAAAGCACTGCCGTGGCGAAGCACTGCCACAAAATTGAAGATGGCGAAGCACGTTCACCTTCAACGATGTCCCGAAGCATGGAGGAGATTGTCAACAGCGGCGAAGCACTGCCGTGGCAAAGTACTGCCACAAAATTGATGATGGCGAAGTACGGTCACCTTCGGCGATGTTCCCTAAGGCGTGGAAGATTGTCACTACAAATGAAGATAGCGAAGCACTGCTGTCTTCGATGGCGTTCACTGAGCATTGTGGAGGTTGTTAAATAATTTTGGGTTTGACAAGATGTGTGTACTCAACAGTGTAAGATAAGCGTTTCGAACTCCTTTATTTGTATAACTAACTCTAGATTGCAGGTATCGGTGTTAAAAAGAATGATTTAGGATCGCAGAACGTTCTGAATCATTCTCCGTCCCTATCGATACTTTGAATTTTGTTTTTGAAACATACGTTTCTCCATACTTAGTCAAAGTGGGGGCTTCTGTAGACACCTGTTTGTGTCTCCCCAAAAACCAAACCTAGTGATGAGTACCTTTCACGTCTTTCATTATCGAGTTAGGTGAAGTGTTAGGTGAATTTCCTAAGCTTTTACCATTTATAACCTTTCTTTAAATGGTTTAAGCCAAAATCATTTATTTCGTGCCTTTGAACCCAAAATAATTCATTTCGTGTCTTTGAAAATCGTTCATTTTGTGTCATCTTTATAAAAACGTCAAAATTAGTTTATTTTAGTCCATAATCCTGGTCCAATAATTGTGTAGTTGGATGGAGCTTGAAAAGAGTTTACAAAAATATATTATAAGCCCAAACCGAACCTTACCTACAACCCAATGATCATGTGGAGGGTCCATTAACCTTTAACATCATTCCTAAATCTCTTAGGATTTATTATTAGTTTCTAGAATCCTCTAGAAGTTTCTAATTATCCTCTTTTTGAAAAGATTAAATTAGAAAATTTTACTTCTAATAAAATACTTGTTTTTAATAGATTTAATTCAGAAAAAATAAAGATAAGTACGGATATTCTACTAACCCAATTTGATTGGAAGTCGGATTCCGTACGGATCTTATCTTCTGAAAAGCATCGCGTAGCGATGAAAATATCGCACAGTGATGGATCTATCGTCACGCGACGAAAGGCGTTTTACTCCAAGTCGGATTCTGACTCTTTTTCTGATCTTTTCCCTCGTTTTTTTATATAAATAGGGATGTTTGCGTTCGTTTTCATTCACCAACAATCATCATCTTAATCCCTCTCTAAGCTATAAGCCTCTATCTCTCTCTTTTTCTTAGCCTTAGCCTAAACACATCACACATGATACAACCTTTGTGAGACTTGAATACTATTAGCCCTTCTCGTAGTTGCCTTTGACCTCGACGTGAAAGGTCGATATTTCTGAGGGTTTGGTCCCTAATCCTTAATTCAATTCCTATTTGATTTATTTGTTTGATTTGATCTTTCTTGAAGTTACTAACTCGTGTATTGTTTTAATAGAAAGAAACATGAAATGAGGCATCAAAGTGAGTAGATCTACTATTATAATTATTCTTTTGATATAGAAATCATGTTTAGAATTTTATATTAATTTCTAGTATCATGTTAGGATGTTTATTAATATTTCTAATATCATGCTTTCTAGTATCATGTTTAGGCTAGAGCTTTAATCTTTATTATTTAGTGACATGCTAGGGTTTGTTATTAATCCTTTTAGTATCATTCCTAGGATCTTTTT
Organism: Chenopodium quinoa; assembly: GCF_001683475.1. Lineage (NCBI taxonomy): Eukaryota > Viridiplantae > Streptophyta > Magnoliopsida > Caryophyllales > Amaranthaceae > Chenopodium > Chenopodium quinoa. The sequence goes on from NW_018743218.1 coordinate 3,187,213, forward strand.
ATTTATCATGATGATGATGATTTGTTGTGTCAATAATCTTACATTTCTTGATTATTTTATGATTTATTGTTATTTCTTGATCATGCCCTTTTTGGCAGGTTTAATAGGAATTTGTACTTGAATCACGCCCAATAAGATAATTAATAATTTGATTTAGGCTTAATATGATTTTAATTTCAAGTGATCGCCAATAATAGATTTATTTGTGCATTAATAATCTACCAACATAGATTAAACAGGTTTCAGGTAACTTGTTGTATGTATGTTGATCGGAAAGCGCACATGAATATTGGCTTCGGCTACTACTAATAATTTTCTATTCTAAAAAGTAAACATACATAACCAAGAACTTAACTAAACAACCATCAACACCAAAACAATATAAACAATACGATCGAAATTCCTAGGAGTAAGTCGATAAGCATAAGAATCGATCGAGGACTCAGTCGTTCCATAACCAGATTCATCATCATTAGCATCCATACCACCACCCCCACCATCAGAACTCGATCATCATTAGCATCCATACCACCACCCCCACCATCAGAACTCGAACTCTCCTTAAATTCATCATCATCTCTACCATCTTCTACATGTTTGGTCTCCTCCTCATCACCATCTTCACCATCATCATCTTCATCTCCATCTTCGTCATCTTCATCATTTGGTTCGTTCTCTGCCTGCACCATCTCCACATCTTCCAAAACTTCCGCATGCTCCTCACCAGCATCCCGACCCATCAAATTCACTCCTCCCTCTGCATTCCTCATTTCAGAAGGCTCTTCACTTCCCCCACCCGGGAACGCACCCTAGGAACCATTTCATCAACTTCTCAATAAATTTCACCAATGCGCTGCCTCCGAATCTGACGTAGTTGCTTACTCAACGCCAATAATTCCTGTAACTTACAATTATGCTCGGTCGTAAGTTCAGCCAATTCATTGAGTAACTGTAGAACACGGGCTCTCAAAGCATCATAATTACCATCACCAGAACTACCATTGTTAGCCATTTGAAAGAATTAAATGAAAGAAAAAACAGAGAAAACCAAAAGAATATATAAACCCTTACAAACAAACCGACAAATAAAATAGGAAATATAAGCAAGTTAAGCCTGACTTTTAATTACCGAATTTCATAATTGCATTGCAATATAAAACATCGTATCCTTTCACATACCGTCACTTTACGCCGTCTAAACTATTAGAAACAATGCACTACGCCCTCAACATGTCTAAAGTTACACAAATCACCTACTATTATCTTATAATTGAAACTACAGTTTTAAAGCACTTATAAATTCAAGGATCAAACACATGACAATTGAAAAAAGATTTTTTATATATTAAAATTGCACGAATATGAAATTTAATGAGGAATTATAAAAACTTTCATTAGATATTAAGAAAATCATCTAAAATACAAGTAAATTATTGTTATTAGTCCTTCATCGTAGGTTATCCACTAATCAATATATATTAATAAACTAGATTAGTACCCGTGCTATGCACGGTGGTGATAAAAAATAATTTTGAATTATTCTTATATATCCTGTGTTGTTGATAACTTTTTAACATGACTTGGCTCGCTTTATTATTTTTTTTTTATTTTGTAAAAAAAAAATTAGTTATTTAAACATAAAAAAAAAAAACATGTATATTATCCCTTTTTTTTAATGGTTATAATTTAATGCTACATCGTATGGAGTGATATTTATTATCTTATGGAAAATATACTAAAATGATGGTTAGACAATTTTTCTTTTAATATTACATTATCTAATGAGCTTATATGTTTAGAGTGGAACCACAACAATATTGATGTCAAAGTCAAGTTTCTGATTTTGACTTTAAATTCATACCTACTCGGTCCCAGTTTCTAACATGTTAAATGTTAAATTAAAAGGGGAAAAAAATAATGAAATCATACTTAAATTTGGAGGGAAAATTTTTAATTATAGCTTGCCACATATGACATTTTAGGAATTGATGACATCATCATGTTTTGTTTTAGTAATAGTTAATAGATAACCTTATCATAAATTCGAATAATTAGCTATTACACAAATTCATACTAAACGTGGAGGGGTTTGGATTACATTTGATAGGAAATAGGAAGTAAAAGAAATCCTAGAAATAAATAAATGCAACTACAAATAAATGAAAGGAAAAAAAGTTACTATCAATAAATGAAATCCAAGCTCGAAAGACTGGAAATGAATATGGTAAAAAAATATATTTAAAATGCAACTATCAATTAATGAAATCCTTAAACAACTAAGACGAAAAAAAATACGAAATATAAGCTAGATAAAGAAAAACCAATAATAAATCAACTATTGTGAGGATTCGAACCTAGGACCAAGTTCTAACCTCTATATATATCTAACCATGAAGCCAATAAAACCTCATCCATGAAGCCAATGCTATATTAACGTTTGTACTTCCAAGTATAATTTATATATTACCTTTAACAAATTCTTGTATTTTACCCCAAAAAAGAACTTGATATTTTTGGTTTGATTTTTGGGGGACATTTATCATCCAAATTTTCTTAGTGGCTCCGCCACTGGTTTAGTGTACTTCCTCTTAAAATTAACGTATATACTTAATTAATGTACTTGTAATAAGGTGAATGATCCTAAAGTCGTAAAAATCACGGCGAAATCGTTATAATAGATTTCAATTTCCCGAGTTATTGAATTTCAAGAAACAAATGTTGATGCAAATTAAAATATAATGGACAACAATAAAATAATATCACCTCCTTATCATTTACTAAATTAGGTGTTTGTGAAAGTAGACTTTATGGTTTTACAAGTTGGTCATAATATCTATAATTTCTACTCCAACACCCTTATATCTATATAATAGGTACTTAATAGGCATATATAGTAAGAAATATTTATTAAACAAGTAAGGACATTTGTGTTTCCTTTGTTTTACCAGTAAGAAAAAGAGTACACACCAAGGTTTCTATTTTTCCAATTATAATAGTAATACTAGTATCAAATTCGTACATTTTTTGTAACATATATATTTTAATTATACTAACTTTGTGTTGTTATTTGGCTAAAAAAGCTAGATAGGGTGACTTCGAAGATGGTAAAGGGGAGGAGACTAGTGAAAAAGAAAACGATTCGGCAAAGGAGAGAGGAGGTGACTATGGCACGGTTGGAAGACTTGCTCAATCAAATCGATGAAAAAGGGCAATATGACGTTAAGCGCCTTACCGGTACTCATTATGTTCTAGAACGTCAAAAATCAATGTTGCGAGGACACCAACTTAGTACTATCACTCGCCTTGGGTATGGGGCCGTCTCGGGTATTACTTGCCATCCCGAGTATCCGTTCTTAACACCTATGTCACTCGGGAGGGCTACAAATTTTAGGAAAGAGGTGTATTGTTATATTTTTTACCTCCTAAATTATTGCAAAATGTGCTTTAGCTTTAACCTAGCTCACCTAAGACACACTTTACTTAATTGCTTTATGTTTTCCTACTTAAATCGTTTCCTAAGAAGAGTCTTTGAGTTTTTCATGCCCTTGGAAGATTGGCTACTCATGATTCAAGAAAAAATGGCACCCCACAATAATGACTGTACTGTTTAGGGTTTGTTAGTGTTGGGTGGGAAATTCCTTGATCCCAAGAAAGACCTCGACAAACCCGTCTTAACTATGGAGTGGGTTGGCTTCTCTCATGATGATTTTTCTGAAATTTATTGCTTAATTAGTTATGGATATGATGCAAAATATGTCCAATTCAAGGCAATGATGTTACTGAAAAATGGTTATGATCCTAATGCCCACAAGGCTCTTTGTACGGCCAACCCCTTCAACACTAAGGACTACCCAGAGGAGTACCAAAAAGTGTTGGATTTTGCTGGGAAAGTACGGACAAGGAATAACTATTTTGACACTTATGAGGAGCTAACTTCGGCCGATGAATGGAATGATGAAGATGAAGCTTATGAGACCCATTCCTCAGATGATGATTGGGAATAAAAAAGGCGAAGATGATACCAAAAGATGATATATCAAGTTAAGATGATACCAAAGATGATAGCGAAGATGATATGGAAAGCGACAATGATGTAGCATTTAAGGAAAATGAAGAGATGTAGACTATTTTGATGAATAATTATTAGGGTTTTGTTGTTTGTCTTATTTAATTTAAATTAATGATACTATTAAACTATGCATGTATGAGGAACTTTCCTATAAATTATGGGTGTAACGATGGTTATCGGGGTGTACTTGTGTAGGTTAGTATTTGAAGTTTTTGTCACTAAAATTCATTAAGTACAATAGGTCCTATTTTTCATTGTATTGATCTCATCCCTCTTGTAAGAGGCCTCATTATGATAATATTATTAATTAAAGTTTTACTTATATGTTAGTTGATATTTATGTATACATGATATTTTTTTGATGATTTCTGTAGAGTGATATGGTGTCATACTTAAGTAGATAGAAATGTAATTTCAATATCACAATTGTCACTTAATTAGACTTGGAAAGTAGTGATATTAACTCTTACATTATTTTGAGTTTTTATGAAAGCTATACAGGTATATTACATCATACCAAGTGTTTTGGATTTTACAAGTATATAAAAGAATTTTTATTAGGTTGACAGAAATATAAAGTTAGGGGTGTCTAAATACAAATGTCATATGAATGACTAGATAAAGGGTGGATGACTTTAAATAATAAATAAAAAAAAGTCAAATTAATAATTAAAATAAATAGGTATGCAAACCATACAATAAGATAGAGTACACTATCTTGCATTTTGATTGATGAAGACCCCAGAGTATAAAATCTAATCAAAGTATCCATTTTGCCTTTGGCATAAAAGTATACTTGAGCATTTATAAATTTTATATATGGAGTTAAATTATTAAAAAAGTATAAGAAATTATTACGGCACTAATACTGAAATTATCGGATATAATTAATTAAATAACTAAATATATTAATATAGTGTTTATTATAGTATTTGTCCTTAATATCTTTAAATTTTGTTGTTATATCTAACTACGTTGGAATTCTGTGAGTACTTATATCTAACTAATTAATTTTGGAATGTTTTTATTTTTTTTCTAATTAGCAGTATGACTTGCTTAGTTTGAACATATGCTCCCTTACCATAAAATGTTAATATTTAGATGAAGAAAAAACAAGGATGCATTAAATTAGTCTACTTATATGCAAAGGAACATGTCACATACTTTCGGTTTAGATAAATATTGTTGTGTTTGCTTAGCTTTAGTTTTTGTACATGCTTTATCTAGGCAAGTATTGGCCCTTATTGAGTTTATCGCAATTTTTGGATGTCGAGAGAAGGGCAATTTTGATTAGAATACTATTGTTGCCTCATATGTGTACAAAAAGGTCAGAAGTCAACTAAGGTCTTTTCTTCATCATTAAAGAACTTGCCAGTATTTTGGTGTTAAGAGTTACCTACAAAATTCAATGCATCCAACTACTTTGTTCTCTTATTTCTATCCTTTTTTTTCTCTTACATTTCTATGTCATTGTTTTTATTATATTTCTTTTTTTTTAAAAAAAAAAAGAGTTGTTACTTATATTTTATATAAACAGTAATTGTACAAAGTATGAATATTAAGTGTTACCCTTTATGAACACAAAATCAATTTAATGATTTTTGCAACACCTATATATATATATGATGAAAAGTCCTAGAAGAATCTGGCGGGAAATAAGTACATGTTTTCCTTCCAAGATTGTCACCTACTTAAGCTATGTCCAAGCCCTTGAAGTTTACAATTAAAACATATCCCTTATTTTTATTATAACCCTATCACCTCAATATTACGGAATAAAACCCGTTCAACTAATCCAACCGTCACGACTGACCTCGCTTGTGTTGCAACAAGGCAGTGTCTATGCAATCCTCCATTTGTGGCTGAATTTCGCATTTCGATGTTCGAAACAAACATGAATTGGCCATACTACAAATGCAGACGTTGCGACTGCTGGGATTAGGCAACTGATTCGGATTTGGTTCACACACCTCCACAAGATGGTTTCCGGTACTTCATGCATAGGCTCGAGTTCCTTGAAAGGTCTCTTACAACTGTGATGAAGATATCAGTGACTATTGCAATTGTCACTGCGGTTCTTATTTTGAAAGGCTTTTAAATATTGGTCAATAATGTTTGTTGTTACCATAATTCCTTTTAATGTTTATGCATTATGTTTTGTGTCTTTATTTAAAATTTACTACTTAGGGACAATATTTTGGTGTTAAGAGTTTATGTAGCATCAAATTTCACTTTGTTTCAGGTGTCAAAGTGAAGTACGTTTGACTAATTATTATGCTTCCTTACAAATTCAAAGTATTCGGTTTCATAAGTATGTGTCTTTCTTATGTGCCTACAAAAAAATTTATCGTTATGATTTAACTATTAGCTTTTCAACTTATGATTCATACAAATATCATCTTATGTATCATGCATTCTTATTAATTTATTTATTAAGCTCATTTTTTTTTCTTAAAACATATTATTAACCATAAAGATGTATCATTGATCGACATGTCAATCAGCTAAGAGTCAAAGCTATCTTCTTTTATTTTTTTTTATGTAACAATAGTAAGGGAAAAAGGGGGGATATAGGGGTAACAACAAATAAAAAATTATCAGTGATGCATTAGATTAATGTAAGCAATAAGTATATATAGGTGACTCAAGTCATTTAATTGATTTTTTTTTTAATATGTTTTAACAAGTGATTCATTTGATTAATAGATACTTGGTAGTCAGTCCTCAAATTTTAGTAATAAAACAGATTAAACCGAAGTTCCATAAAGTTTAACAAAATGCAACATTTAGTAGCCGTACATTAGAAGTTAATAGATTGTCCATTAAAGTCGAACATTAGATTATTAGACTAAATCCACGCTCGTCTTGAATCTCAGCTAATATTTCAGCTGCGTCATCTCCAGAAGAACTGCCACTTGAGGTGCTCATAGGGTCCTCGTCCTCTTCCTCCTCTTCTTCCTCCTCGTCCTCTTCCTTTTCATCTTCCTCTTCCTCATACTCAACCTTTGCCCAATGCATCTAAAAGATCACAATACTTAGAGTAAATTGAAGGCTAATTTTATCTAAAATAGTTAATGAATAAAACCTTGAATTTAAATATAATTTATAACTTAATCACCATATTTATTATACGCTAAACTCATTGTTTTTAATAGAATCTTACGCTAAAAAAGATAATGTAGGTGAAGTGAGTATATTCATTTATTTCAACCTAATAAGAACACTAAAGCCTAAAAGATGACAGAGCAAAAAATGGGAATCATTGTTTCAACATATCAAGCAAAAATCTAGCACAAACATACTTAAAGTGGGAGTTCAATCTATCTATGTAACACTTGAAGTCACTGACATGTAAATGTACCTCGACTAACAAAATCCACCTATATTCCTACCCTAGTTTACTGACCCTATCATTTTTATGTTACCATTTTTACTTTCAAGTTGAATTTAATATATGTTTTTTTATTTTTTACTTGATATCATTTTTACTTGCAGTTAAATTCTTATCAACCTAACAAGTAACAACTATTACTATCAAACTTAAAAGTTATTTTAAAACATTACGAAATATATAAAAATGTAAATAGTGAAAGCAAACAAATAAATTTCACTATCATGCATCTTGTAACATATAACTAGTGGAAATTGTACTTCCAAATAAATAATAAAACAGAAAACTAATTTTCTACATAATTTATTTAAATCTCAAATTTGTTTTTTTTACTTAACAAGATAATTATATTAACATAATACCAAATTAATAGAAAACATAGTAAAATAAAATAAGTTGGAGATCACCTCGTATATCACTGACACAGCTAGACCTTGATCATTATACCCCTTGTGCTCGAAGAAATGAATCAGGAGAACCGGATCCCACAATAAAGCCACCCCACCTATCCACCAGTCGAGCCAAAAACCTCAAGTTTGTAGTTAGTTCCCAACTTCCGTTGAACATAATCGAGGGCATCTTTAGATATACGGGTTTCGGTGAGTACGAACATTGAAGGTGAGTACTTGTGATACAAGAAAATAAAATTGTCTTCGAATGAGTTTCTTGTCATTCCCCGAAAATTCCACAACAACACAATAGTTCCTTCGGGGATTGGAGGCCTATTTTCAATATGAAATCTCTTTTCGGGCCTTACATGAGAAACAACGTAACGATTTTTGGATTTTGGTAATATCCAGGAACCAATATCAAGTTGGATTGTGTGAATCGTGGAACTCACCTCCATAGCATGCGCTCCATCGCTGTAGCCGCCCATAAAAATGGTAGTTGGAATATCCGGCACAGGCAACGTAACACTCGGTTGTGGATATATAAAGGGTTTAGGATCAATTACGACTTGGAGGTCCTATGGAACCACCAAATCACTTTCCCTTTGCATCCTCAGCATATCCCATAAGATGAACATCCTAGCCCACTTCTTTTGGCCGGCCATGTAATCTTCTTTTAAGGGGACACGTGTGATAAGCCTTCTTATCATGGGTTGAGAGAAGCATTTTAGGGTGTGTTTTGATGCTTTATATGTACTTTTGTTAGCTTTTGTGAGTTTTGGGCTGTGATCTCACTTATGTGCAAAAGGCGGGATTTATGAGTATAAGTGAGTGAGTGAGCTCGGGAACCAATGAAGAGTTATGTAAGAAGGATGGACCTTGGCTCGTGATTTGAGAGTTGTGATGGAGCATGGAAGAGCAAGGAAGAAAGCTTGAGGAAAAGGTGAAGCAAAGCAAGAAGAAGAAGCAAGGAAAGAAGGCGAAAACAGCAGGAACCGCTGCCAGGGCCGCTGGCAGCTGGCCAGAGCCGCTGGCAGCGGGTATACCAGAGTGAGGGGCTGCCAGAGCAGCTGCCAGCGGGTCCAGAGCAGCTGGCAGCGGCTCTGGCAGAAATTCGGGCTGTTTTGGTTAATTTTCAGCAATTTGGCTTTGTTTTGGCTCGTGTTTTGGATATTATTTTATTATTATTATTGTGTTATGTTATTAAAATATAGAAACATATAAATAGCTTAGTTTTAATTAAGTTTGAAGAGAGAAAAAGGAGAATTAAGTTTTGAGAAAAAAAAGCTTTCTAGGGTTTTCTTGGAATTTTCAGAATTCTTTGTTTTGGAATAAGAATCCATGGAAGCTTAATCTTCCGGATTCTTGGTTAAAGATTGAAGCTTTTAGCTACGAATTGTGAGATCTTTCTTCTCTTAATATCTATTGAATATATATTGTTCCTTGAATTAATTTCATGATTTGCTTTAATCAATTGCTAGGTTAGAATTATTGGATTCGCTTGCATCTAATTAATCTTTCCAAAGTAGCAACTTTAGGTTATTGATGCATGCTTTTGGTTGATAACTTGAAGAGGGAATAATATTATTGAAGAAATTAGACCGCTTGTGTTAATTTATTCAATCCTTGTTGATTTCTCCGTTTATTTTCTTCTTGTGGATAATTTAGAGCGCTTGTCTTGAATTGTGCATTGGAAAGGGTTAGAAAGGAGCCCTTTGCTATTTCTAACTATTTATGAGAATTTAGAATCTAGGAATTCTACAACAAGGTGTTCAATAGAGCTTGATTGAGGAGACTTCTATGATCAATTTGTATGTTCATTAGTGGATTTCGCATAACCAAGACCGTTCTTCTCATTGATTACCTATTCATTACGTTCGTTGTTCTTACTTAGTTCATTTATCATCATTGCTCGTGAAAACCCCCCTCGTTACTTAGGTTACTACCGTCCTAGAGTATTTCCACTTAGGTTTCCAGTTATTAGTCCCTTTTTCCCTGTGGATTCGAACTCGACTTCCCTAACTACGTTTATTTGCAGTTAGTTTAGTTGTGATATTTTTGGTTGCATACGACTGAGGCACACCAAATTTTGGCGCCGTTGCCGGGGACTTAGGCGTTACCGTTTAATTGTTTATCTTAGTAGAATTTATTTTAGGATTGTTCTTAGCTATTTTTTTCTTTGTTTGTTCGCTAGGGTATGATAAGTACCCGTTCTGCTAACAAAGAAGTTTTGCAGTTTGATCCAGAAATTGAAAGAAATATTTCCAGGTTGCGAAGAGAGGCAAGAACAAACCCCAGTGAATCAACATACATCTTCAACATTCAAGAAGAGGAAGTGATGGCAGAAAATCGAACACTGAGAGAGCTAACAGCTCCTAACTTGAACCAACAGCCGTTGTGCATCGCATATCAGCAGTTGGAGGAAGGTGCTAATGTTGAGATCAAATCTGGTCTAATTCATCTATTGCCGGCATTCCATGGCATGAAGGGTGAAGATCCAAATAAACATCTGGCAGAATTTCATGTGGTATGTACTAGCATGAAACCGATTGGGATGACTGATGAGCAAATTCAGTTGAGAGCATTTCCTTTTTCTCTCAAAGATGCAGCGAAGGATTGGTTTTACTATCTTCCCCCAGGGAGCATAACAAATTGGGCAGGTTTGAAGAAGTGTTTCTTAGAGAAGTATTACCCAGCCACTATTTCTGCAAGCCTTAAGAAAGCTATCAGCAATGTGGATCAGAAGGAAGATGAGTCCTTGTATGAGTATTGGGAGAGATTCAAGAGATTGTGTGCTAGTTGTCCGTACCATGGGTATTCCGATCAAGACCTCATCCTATACTTCTATGGAGGTCTAACAGATGATGATTTGAGGATGGTGAATGCAGCAAGTGGTGGAGGGCTAGTGAATAAGACTCCAGGAGATGCAACTAGGCTGATTGCAGAGCTAGCAGAGAATTCTAGGCAGTTCAGTCAGAGAACCCCCACGCGCCGGGTGAATGCAGCAAATTCAAATACAACTGAGTTAGAGAGTCAAGTAGCTGATTTGACTTCTATGATGCGTGAGTTCATGGTGAACTCAAGGAATCCACAGCAACTGAATGCTTGTGGTTTATGCACCTCCACAGGACATCCCACTGATGCATGTCCTCAATTACAAGAGGAACAGAATGAGCAGGCCAATGCAATGGGTTTCCAAGGGCAAGGTCCTCAGAGAAGATATGATCCATATTCGAATACATACAATCCAGGATGGAGGGATCATCCAAATTTGAGATATGGGAATTCCCAGGGGAACCAACAACAACAGCAAAATGCTCAAGGCCAGCAGCAATATCAGCAATATAGGGCACCATTAGCCAAACCTCAAGGCCAAAGCTCAAATTCGAGTAATATGTCAACTGATGAAATGATTAGATCACTAACTTCTAATGTTTCTACTATGCAGCAAAACATGGTGCAATTCCAGCAAGAGACCAAATCCAGTATTCAGAATTTGGAAAGTCAAGTGAGTCAAATTTCAAGTGCAGTGAGCAGACTTGAAGCTAAGGATTCGGGAAAACTTCCATCTCAAACGGAGTTGAATCCTAAGCAACAAGCCAACGCTATTACATTGAGAAATGGCAAGGAGCTGAAAGAGACTGAAATTGCAACTAAGAGGGCTGAAGAGTTGATTGGAGCTGAGGAGAAGGAAGTGGAACATGAAGCTGTAGCAAATCCTCCCACTTTTCCATCTTATGAACCCACACCACCTTTTCCTGAAGCTTTGAAAGAAACGAAGAGGTATGAGAAGGACAAAGATATCTATGAAACATTCAGCAAGTGTGAGGTAAACATTCCCCTTTTGAATTTAATAAAGAGTGTTCCTCGATTCGCTAAATTTTTGAAAGAACTTTGTACTATTAAGAGGAAGCACAGGTTAGGAGGGAAGGAAAAAGTGAAAGTCAGTGCTCATGTTTCTGCAGTTTTCCAAAAGAAACTTCCTGAAAAATGCAGTGACCCTGGTATGTTTACTGTTCCAGTTACAATAGGGGACACCACTTTTCATAGAGCAATGTTGGATTTGGGTGCATCAATTAATGTTATTCCATATTCACTGTTCAAATCTTTGGAACTTGGACCCTTACATGACACCGGGGTAGTGATTCAATTAGCTGATAGATCAAATGTTTATCCTAAGGGAGTAGTGGAAGATGTGCTTGTGAAAGTTGATGAACTAATTTTTCCTGCTGATTTTTATGTGCTTGATATGGAACATGATAGACAAGCAGTACCCATCTTGTTAGGAAGACCTTTCTTGAAAACTGCTAGGACTAAAATTGATGTTTTTACTGGTTCTTTGACTATGGAGTTTGATGGACAAGAAATTGTGTATAACATCTATGATTCCATGAAATACCCTGTTGACACTCATTCTTTGTGTTCCATTGATATCATTGATCCTATAGTGCAGGATGTCTTCAATGTTGAGGGCGAGGATGCGCTCCTCACTTCCATTTCTAATAATTTATCTGCTGATTGTTTGGATATTCCTTTGCCTAATAGTGTGCAGATGATGGTAGCAGAGTTGAATGGTCATTCCAAGCTTCCACTTAGACCACCAGGTTCGACACCTACCCCATTGACAGTGCCTACTGATAAACTCTTACCTTCTGTTTTGCAGGCACCCCAGGTGGAGCTAAAACCACTTCCTGATCATTTGAAATATGTGTTCCTTGGTCAGAACGATACTTTACCTGTTATAATTTCAAGCAAATTGACCAAGGAGCAAGAGGACAAGTTGGTGACAGTGCTGAAAGAGCACAAGTTAGCTATTGGATGGACCATTGCAGACATTAAGGGAATAAGTCCATCCACTTGCATGCATCGTATTCTGTTAGAAGATGATGCCAAACCTGTGAGGCAACCTCAGCGTCGCCTAAATCCTCCCATGATGGACGTGGTAAAGAAGGAGATCATAAAATTATTGCAAATAGGAATGATATTTCCTATATCTGATAGTAAATGGGTCAGTCCTACGCAGGTGGTTCCTAAGAAAAGTGGTGTGACTGTGGTAGAAAATCAACAGGGTGAAATGGTTCCTACTAGAGTTCAAAATGGTTGGCGAGTTTGCATTGATTATCGTAGGTTGAATGCAGTAACTAGGAAAGACCATTTCCCTTTACCTTTTATTGACCAAATGATTGAAAGACTTGCAGGGAAATCCTATTACTGTTTCCTTGATGGGTATTCTGGGTACTTTCAAGTGCCCATTGCACCTGAAGATCAGGAAAAGACAACTTTTACATGTCCTTTTGGCACATTTGCTTATCGCCGTATGCCTTTTGGCCTATGTAATGCACCTGCAACCTTTCAGAGATGCATGATGAGCATCTTTTCTGAGTTTGTTGAGCATTTCATGGAGGTATTTATGGATGATTTCACTGTGTATGGTGATTCTTTTGATAAATGCTTGCATCACTTATCTATGGTCCTCAAAAGATGTATTGACTCTAACCTTGTCTTGAATTCTGAGAAATGTCATTTTATGGTCCAACAGGGCATTGTGTTAGGTCATGTAGTTTCTTCTAGAGGTATTGAGGTTGATAAGGCTAAGATTGACACTATTCAGTCTCTTCCTTATCCTACTAATGTGCGTGAAGTGCGTTCTTTTCTTGGCCATGCAGGTTTCTATCGTAGGTTCATTGAGGGATTCTCAAAGCTTGCAAATGCTATGTGCAAATTGCTGCAGAAAGATGTGAAATTCCACTTTGATGATGATTGCAAGAAGGCTTTCGATGAATTGAAGGCTAAGCTCATTTCTGCCCCTATCATTCAAGCCCCAGATTGGTCTCGACCATTTGAGATAATGTGTGATGCGAGTGATTATGCAGTTGGAGCTGTTTTAGGCCAGAAAGTAGGGAGGGCATCTCATGTGATCTATTATGCCTCAATGACCCTCAATTCAGCCCAACGAAACTACACTACCACAGAAAAAGAGTTGTTAGCTGTAGTATTTGCTCTAGAAAAGTTTCGATCTTATTTGCTTGGTACTAAAGTAATTGTTTTCACTGATCATGCAGCTCTTCGCCACTTGATGACGAAGAAAGAGGCCAAACCAAGACTAATAAGATGGATTCTGCTCTTATGTGAGTTTGAGTTAGAAATCAAGGACAAGATAGGCGCGGAAAATCTAGTTGCTGATCATTTGAGTCGTTTGACCCATATTGTTGATCAACCATCATTCCAATATCAAATCCTAGGAGAATTTCCGGATGAATCTCTATTTGCTCTTAAGGATTTGCGCCCTTGGTTTGCTAACATTGTGAATTTTCTGGTTTCTCAACAGTTTCCTCCAGGTTTCACGAAGTCTCAAAAGGACAAGCTTCGAACTGATGCGAAGTACTATGCATGGGATGATCCATACTTGTGGAAGTTCTGCTCCGATCAAATCATTCGCAGATGCATCCCCGAAAATGAGGTGATCCCCATTCTCACCTTCTGTCATTCTCATGCTTGTGGAGGACACTTTGGAGCCAAACGCACAGCAAGGAAGGTTCTCGACTGTGGTTTTTACTGGCCAAGTTTGTTTCGAGATTCCTATGGATTTTGTAAATCCTGTGATAATTGCCAGAGAGTAGGTAACATTTCCCAGAAAAGTGAAATGCCCCAATCCTCTCTTCTATATTGTGAAATATTCGATGTTTGGGGTATAGATTTCATGGGACCATTCCCTATTTCTTACGGTTTTACTTATATACTTCTTGCTTGTGATTATGTGTCGAAGTGGGTGGAAGCAATACCCACTAGGACTGATGACTCTAAAGTGGTTTCAGGTTTTATCAAAGCTTACATATTTTCTAGGTTTGGAATCCCAAGGGCGTTGATAAGTGACCGTGGAACACACTTTTGCAACCGTACAGTGAGTGCTTTGTTGAGGAAGTACTCTGTTCACCACAAAATCTCCACGGCTTATCACCCACAAACCAATGGGCAAGCCGAGGTGTCCAATAGAGAGGTGAAGTCAATTCTGCAGAAAACGGTGAATCCGGATAGGAAGGATTGGAGTTTGAGGTTGGAGGATGCTCTATGGGCGTACCGCACCGCATACAAAACACCTATCGGGATGTCCCCTTACCGCCTTGTCTTCGGAAAACCGTGCCATCTACCGGTTGAGCTTGAGCATAAAGCATATTGGGCGGTTAAGTCATTCAACATGCAAATGGATGAAGCAGGTGAACATCGGAAATTGCAACTCCAAGAACTAGAGGAGATCCGGCTTGAGTCCTATGAGAATGCAGATATTTATAAAGCAAAGACCAAGCTATGGCATGATCGAATGATCACGCGGAAGGAGTTTAAAGTCGGTGACAAAGTACTCCTATATCAATCCCGACTTAGATTATTTCCGGGAAAACTTCGGTCCCGTTGGGAGGGCCCTTTTCAAGTGGTGAATGTATATCCGCATGGAGCAGTTGAAATTCAAAGCCCCGAGACCGATAAGGTTTTCAAAGTCAATGGACAAAGGCTCAAACCCTACTTCGAGGGTTTCAAAACCGAGAACGTGGAGAGCATCGATCTCTACGAGCCATCAATGGAGTAGCGAAGTGGGATGAGCCGCGTCGAGCTAACGACGTAAAACAAAGGCGCTAATCGGGAGGCAACCCGATCGAAAACTCTTCCCCATTACTTTTCGTAGTTTAGTTTTATTTTTTTCGTGTGATGTGAAGAGTGTTTTTATTGTTTTTGTGTAGGTGGAGGCCTTGGGAGCAATTTTTATGCGCGAAACGCAGCAAACACAGAGCAAAACAGAAACAAAGGGGCCTTCCCTGCAGAAGCCGCTGGCAGCTGCTCTGCAGCCGCTACCAGCGGGTCTTCTTGCAGCCCAAACCCCTTTGTTTCTGTCCCAGCCGCTGGTAGCTGCTCCTGAGCCGCTGCCAGCGGGCCCCCCTCTACGTTTTGTTAAAAAAAAAAAAAAAAAAAAAAAAAAAAAAAAAAAAAAAAAAAAAATCTGCCAGAGCCGCTGGCAGCGGGCCTCAAGCCGCTACCAGCGGCTCCTACAGCTCTCCCCGATTTTTTTTCCCCTTATTTCCCCTTTTCCAAACTCCAACTTCATTATCCCCCAATTCACATAAACCCTTACTCCTTTTCTTCTCCTTTTCTCTACTCATTCATTCCCCTACTCCAATTATACCAAATTCCTACCAATTTCCCTTTCCCAAATCTTCATCTTTCATCAAATTCTCAATTCCCATCACAATTTCACCTAAGGTTTACCATTTTTCTTGATTTCAATTGTGAAATTGGGTTGGTTGTGTGGAATTGCAAGCTTAATTTATTTTCATTGAAGGTGAAGGTGAAGGTGCAAGTGAACATATTCCTTTTTATAGCCATGGGTAGAGACAACAAGAGGTCTAAAGAATCATCTCCATCAAGACCCTCAAGGGGCAAGAGGCAAGGGGCTTCTTCAAGTCAAGGGGAGGCACCTCCATTGCCTCAAGGGGATGGTTTCATGGGTGTTCGGTTGCATTCCAAGGAGAAAGGCGTATGGACTAAGCTTCAACAACCCCGACGAACGGTGCAATGCACCAAGTTCTTTGACTTAGAAGCTCTACAAGAGCTAGAGATGGAGGAAGGAGTGCGGCTCTTGCTAAGGAACGTGGGTCTCGAGAATTTCATGACCAAATGCGCTCCCACCTATGTCAGGTATACATATGAATTCCTTTCAACGCTTACTAAAGGACGTGAACAAATATCCTTTAATTTGAACAATAGGAATTATGTGATGTCTTATGATGATTTGCGTATGGCATTTGGTTGGGATGCACCCCCATTGGTGAACCATTGGGGTGATTATAGCACGTACTCGTCCCGAACATTTTGGAGGGCTATAACTGGTTGTGAAGTTGACCCTCATGGTGATCATAGCTTCAAGATCACTCACCCATGCCTTAGACTCGTTCATAGGTTTATTTCGTCCACCATACTATGTCAAGGAGAAGCTACTAAGGTCCCCAAAGTTACATTATCTTATTTGTGGGCGATGACCCCTGAGGGTGTCGGCACCCCCAATTGGGTCGATATTTTTGTAGATAGCTGTGTGAAAGTGCGGTCAAATTCAAGTGGCCATATTAGTATGGGTGGCATGGTCTCTTTGCTAGCCTGTTATTTGAATGTTCCACCCCCTGAGGATCTTGTGCCAGTAGATTCGACATACTTGACATATAACATCATGACTTTGGTCAAGATCGGTTTATTATCGCGTTCCCCCGTCGCCGGTAGTTATTTCTGGCGATACGGACCGCAGGGTTTGAACTATTTGAGACTTCCTCGTCCCGAGGGACGAGCATTACCTTTTGGCCCTACTGCTGCAGACTTTTTCCTTCCGCCCGACCCGGATGTTGCTCCTTATTTGGGAGATGCTGAAATCATAGTTGAGAACATGGGAGAGGAGAATCCCGATGTTCATATGGGCGGAGAGTTTGTTGATGAGGAAGGGGGTGAGGAGGCTGCTGGAGTGCAGCACGATGATTGGCCTCGATGGAGGGCTGATGTGGATGATAGACTAGAGGAGGTGTGTGATGGGATGCACGAGCTGCTTGCATATCAAAGAAGCATGAGTCGGTTTTACACCACTCAGTATCCGCAGTATGAGCCTCCAACTGAGGCATTCATGGATCATTTGGCATCCCGTGCTTTGCGTCGTTCCGAGAGGCGTGCTTCTCGGGGCGATGCCGGCTCTTCTGGCTCTGGAGGTCCCTCTCATTGAGATGGTAACGATTTTCTTCCTTTTCCCTTACTTTTGGTTTCATTGTAGTTGTTCTTGCATCGAGGACAATGCTTCATTCAAGTAGGGGGGGGGGGGAAGAAATTCTTGCATATATTCTTTGAATTTTGTATAGTTATTTTGATTTCATGTTTTGTATAACTATCTTAATTGTGGTTCAATGAAGCAAGTTTGAAAAAAAAAAAAACAGAAAAATGAAAAGAAAAAAAAAAGGAAAAAAAAGAAAAAAAAAGAAAAAGAAACCCGCTAAGTCGAAAACCTGAAAAGGCGGCTTAGGCAAAAATGGGGGCCCGGTTAGGTTGAAAACCCGAAAGGGCGACCTAAGCAAAAAAGTGGCTAATGAGTGGGTGAGAAAGTGAGATTTGGAAAAAGATGAGAGGCTAGGATGAAAACCCGAAAGGGCTCCTAGGCAAAATGAGAGAAAAAAGAGAGAAATGTTCATGAATTTGATTTTTCAAGGAAATTTCGCATCTATTTGCCGGAGTCGGTGTCATAAGGGGAGGAGATATAAGGAGGTGTCGGGGTAGGTTTCATCTTGGTGATTTTGGGAGATAGTTGAGATTTTGGGGGAATTTGTTGATCATCTTAGGAATTTGAGAGCATGAGTTGTTTGTTTTCACTCTTGAATGTGGAAGTGTTTTTATGAGATTTTTGTTAAGTTGAGTTTTTGTTTGCCCAATTTTATCAAAAATTTCATTTCTTTAGGCGGTTGAGAATATTCATACTCATGGCTATGCGTTTATCGTTCCAAGTTGATTTTGGGGATGAATTGATAAATAAGAAAAAAGGGAGATTCAAAGTGTGAAGTATGGGGGAGTGTGATTGTGATTGGTTGATAAGTACTAGGATGTTTTGTTGAGTTTGAGTGCATAGAGCTAGTTTGATTCCACCATCTTCTGTTTTGAACCTTAGTGAGGAGGATGTGTTTTATTCTCTAAGTTTACTCGAGGGCGAGTAAAGGTTCAAGCATGGGGGAATTTGATAAGCCTTCTTATCATGGGTTGAGAGAAGCATTTTAGGGTGTGTTTTGATGCTTTATATGTACTTTTGTTAGCTTTTGTGAGTTTTGGGCTGTGATCTCACTTATGTGCAAAAGGCGGGATTTATGAGTATAAGTGAGTGAGTGAGCTCGGGAACCAATGAAGAGTTATGTAAGAAGGATGGACCTTGGCTCGTGATTTGAGAGTTGTGATGGAGCATGGAAGAGCAAGGAAGAAAGCTTGAGGAAAAGGTGAAGCAAAGCAAGAAGAAGAAGCAAGGAAAGAAGGCGAAAACAGCAGGAACCGCTGCCAGGGCCGCTGGCAGCTGGCCAGAGCCGCTGGCAGCGGGTATACCAGAGTGAGGGGCTGCCAGAGCAGCTGCCAGCGGGTCCAGAGCAGCTGGCAGCGGCTCTGGCAGAAATTCGGGCTGTTTTGGTTAATTTTCAGCAATTTGGCTTTGTTTTGGCTCGTGTTTTGGATATTATTTTATTATTATTATTGTGTTATGTTATTAAAATATAGAAACATATAAATAGCTTAGTTTTAATTAAGTTTGAAGAGAGAAAAAGGAGAATTAAGTTTTGAGAAAAAAAAGCTTTCTAGGGTTTTCTTGGAATTTTCAGAATTCTTTGTTTTGGAATAAGAATCCATGGAAGCTTAATCTTCCGGATTCTTGGTTAAAGATTGAAGCTTTTAGCTACGAATTGTGAGATCTTTCTTCTCTTAATATCTATTGAATATATATTGTTCCTTGAATTAATTTCATGATTTGCTTTAATCAATTGCTAGGTTAGAATTATTGGATTCGCTTGCATCTAATTAATCTTTCCAAAGTAGCAACTTTAGGTTATTGATGCATGCTTTTGGTTGATAACTTGAAGAGGGAATAATATTATTGAAGAAATTAGACCGCTTGTGTTAATTTATTCAATCCTTGTTGATTTCTCCGTTTATTTTCTTCTTGTGGATAATTTAGAGCGCTTGTCTTGAATTGTGCATTGGAAAGGGTTAGAAAGGAGCCCTTTGCTATTTCTAACTATTTATGAGAATTTAGAATCTAGGAATTCTACAACAAGGTGTTCAATAGAGCTTGATTGAGGAGACTTCTATGATCAATTTGTATGTTCATTAGTGGATTTCGCATAACCAAGACCGTTCTTCTCATTGATTACCTATTCATTACGTTCGTTGTTCTTACTTAGTTCATTTATCATCATTGCTCGTGAAAACCCCCCTCGTTACTTAGGTTACTACCGTCCTAGAGTATTTCCACTTAGGTTTCCAGTTATTAGTCCCTTTTTCCCTGTGGATTCGAACTCGACTTCCCTAACTACGTTTATTTGCAGTTAGTTTAGTTGTGATATTTTTGGTTGCATACGACTGAGGCACACCAACGTGCCGGAACGATATCACCTTTGGGGATTCTCATCAGACGGCGAGGATTTCCACCACCATAGTACGTCCAAATAGCCGTGGATTATAAAATTTCGTTATGAATAAACTCATTTGGTGTGGCATATCCATTGACATACACGAACTCATCCTCATAGTAGGTAGTCTTGTTCAAATCAGACTCCCGGGTGGTGCTTGTGCATGGTTTAAAATAATGCATGATTTTGGGGTGGAATTTTATTCTTGATGTGCAGCCAACTTCACGAGAGAACAACCGTGAAACAATTGACTTCCTTTTGTTGTTCATCTTGGAATTTAAGTTAATTTTTGAAGAAAAAAATTATATAAAGTTTTTGGTTTATTTTTTTTTTTTTTTTTTTTTTTTAAGAAAGTGATAAATAAGGTTAAAGATGATGGTAATGAAAGAAAAGGAGAAAGATGAAGGGGAGTAATTATTAAAGGGATATCTATGACAAGTGAAGGATGTTGGAGGAAGTGTAATAGGGAAAAGAATCGGCCCTTTTTTTGTCAATTCTTTTCTTCTTTGTTAGGTGTCACTTCATTAAGTGAAGGATTTTTTTTTTAGTATAGGTAAGGTAAGGTACTAAGTTGAATGTTATTGTTCATTGTTGATAAGGATTCATTGTTCCATATCCAAAAATAATAATAATAATAAAAAGGTGCAGAAATAAGAAGAAAATTTGAAAATTATACTTGTTAAAAAAAATTAAAAATTCTTAAAAATGTATATACTTGGTCAATTTATATAACTTTTCCGATAATTAAATACAAAGAAATAAGTAGAAACTAAATGTAGCGCATAAAAAAAGTCCTAACCAAAAAATATACTAACACATTAATTTAAGTGTATCAAATGTTGCGCGTAAAAAAGATACTAAACTTGTTAAGTGTACTATCCTTGACTCCATTAATATGTTGAAAGTCATCATCAAAAAATAGAAGGAGATAAAACACACTATTAAATGTTACCTATCATGGAAAAATGTGTCAATTTTTATTGTCTTAGTAAATTAATTAACGAAATATAGACCTTAAATTAACAAATTATAATAACATTACTAATATTTACATAATAATAAATAATCAACTAAAATTAACAAAGTCGTCAACATTAACAACATATTATAAAAGTATGTCAAAACTAAAATCTAAAATAATTAAGGTTAAAAAAAATAATAAAAGATGAAATCATAAATTAAGGGAAGAGTCATCAACTTTTATTGACATATGACATTGAACCCCTATTTCATCATGACATGAATAGGTCAAATAAATGAAATGATGGTGATGATGTACTTATGACATTTATACTTAGTATATACAAAAAATTTATTTTATATGATATTTTGGTACCCTATTTTGGTGAATCATAAGTATATTTGACACTTTGGTACCCTATTTTATCAAATTAGTATTTTATCATACCTGTTAATCAAAGGAATAATGTCTATAAATTGGAGTCCAAAAAAAAACTCATGCATTGTTTGTCCAACTACGGGACATATTATCATGAATAACCATAATTGCATAACATTTTATTTTTTATAAACAATTGGATAAGCATTTACCATTTTATAAAGAATTGTAAATATTGAATCCGGATTTGTATTGTTAACAATATATGTTTCCGATTGGATTTACAGGTTGATGCATCTTTGAGAAACACTTATATTTACCCTTATTATATTTATTAACACTTTACCCTTATTATTTACCAATTAACAAACAAAGTGGGGGTATCATCTACCCCCACCATTAATGCTAACATAACTTCTAAAAAAAATAAAAAAAAAATCCAAAAAAAAGTAAACATCCTCCTGATTTTATGCTCCATATGACATATTAACATGACTAGGATGTCATATATCTCACTAAAAGAGTAGAGGTACATATAAAATTAAACCTACTATTGACAAGTGAAAATAAAATGTTTGTTACCGTAGTAAATACCATATGGTTCTTAAAAATAATATCATAAGCCAATCATGTTTCATCTGAATAACATATAAAAAATGTGAAACAAAGATAAAAGTGACTATCATCATATTTATCACATAATTAACATAAAATCGAAACCAATTTCTTTTTTTGTACCCGATGTAGTTTCTAAATTTATTATCACTTACTAACTTAATGAAGTAATTGTTCCTCATAATAAGTAAATGGAACTATTATCACTTACTAATATTATTAGTAACTTAGGAAGTTGATGTATCATGAAACTAGATGATAATAAATTAGCAAGTCATTTAATGTATGAAATTATTGGTTTTGGAAACTAGGAATGCTCAAAAGTAGTACAAGCTTACTTTAGCTCAAACATACTCCATTTTCTCTTCTCTAAATACTCATTCCCCAAATTTCAAAATCCTCCATCCAAAACTTGATCTAAAGCTTTCAAAAATGAAAAATATAAAATCTTTTCTCAAGGGCAAAGGGAAGTCCATAACTTCTCCACTCTCCTCTCGCGAAATTGGTCAAACAAAGCCTATAGATTACTACCTAAAGGGAATCACCTATTTTGAGCCTTGTTTTAACAACATTCCCGAAATGGAAATCAATTAAACATTTTACTACAATGATGAGTTCAATTATGCTCAAATAAACCCAAATTTAGTGGAGCATACACGGAAGGAGTTAATGTCTCCAACAGAAGATAGGCAATGGATTGGACGGTGGTATCCTCGACGACTAATGGTGACTCTCGATGATGAGGAACCCGTTCCCTATCACCTTCCCCTAAGAGAAGAATTCATGGCTGGGAAGCAAAATTGGGTTGATATGTTCATTCCTTGGGTTATGAGCGACGAAAGACCCTCGAGTGGGCTACTTGTTCCTTGAGAGCTTCAAGTAGTGTTTGATCCAAGGCCTTGTAAGAACCCTCCTCAAACTATCATCTACCCTTTGTCCAAAGATGCTAAATTTTTTTTGGGTGGGTACAGTGATGGTGTGCACCCAATGGAGGTGAGATCTACCTTTGACAATGTTGATTTCATTGTTGCCGGCCGTGAATTATCCAAGAGCAAAACCCATACCCTTTACAATTCAAGTCCTTTTGGCTAATCTAAACTCGTACCTTAAAAAAAAATAGGCTTCCATTTAAAAGAGGTTTGGTTGTGCTAAGTTGGAATTGTAGAGGGATGACAAGGAAGTCATTTGAAGACAACTTTTGCTATCTAATTCACAAATACGATCCGATCATAATAATCCTAATCAAAACTATAGTGTTTAGGGAAGCATTAGAGTTTAAAGCAAGAAAATTTCCGGATAAGTACAAGACGGATATAATTGGTTCAACGGGTGGACCCGGGGTATTGTATTTTATATGGAATCCAACCATTTTTAGGCCGTTCTACTTGTTTAAGGGCTCCGTGAACTGCGGTCGTATTGCGCACATCTAACCCTTCATAATTTTGAATATCCTACTCAATTGCTTTAATTTATTTTTTGGTAAGCAAGTTTAATTTATATGTAAAAACACAGTTGTTTTAATTTAGGTTGGTTTGTTGTTTATTTAAAATTGTATTAACTATATTTTCCTAGGTTCAAAGTGTATTGTTTGGAGTAATTTTATTATTTAGATATACTACTCTGTATGTTGAATGTAGTTGGTTATTGTTAAGAATATATTTAATTTTTATTTTATTGTCATGCTTGTTTCAAATATTTGATATAATTGTTAGGATAGTAATTTTTAAATATAATTAATGTGTTGCTTTATTTTTTACTTATAAATATAGTGAATTTAGCTATGTGTGCATATTGAAGAACTAACCAGAAATAAATAGAACTTTGGGTCCAAATAGAAGTTAAAAGTTAAAAAAACAAATAGTTACTCATGTAAAGTTTGTAAAAAAAAAAAGTTAATCATGTAAATTCAATTGACATCTTTTCCTATATAATTTATAGTATTGATATTTTACACTCATAAACAGAGGGTCCTTCTGAATGGCTCGTGGTTTCCCATAAAGGTTTATGTAGTTCCACCGTACGACTACACTGACTCTGAAAGTGACAATGAAAATGCAGATTATGGCACAGTGGAGGCTACATAATTTGAAACTATGATGCACGACTTATATGTGAACTCCGAAGTGTACGAGAATGATGCATCAAGCTCCAACTACATCATATCGTAGTTTATTTTTCCATTATCCCATAAACATATTATTAACAACTATTATTTAGATTTGCAAGTTGAAATTATGTTTATTTTAAAGCTATGATGTAATGGACTATTACTTTTATTTCATATATGATTCTCCAATGCTCTCATTTTTAAGTTAGATTTTATAGATCTAATTCAATCAACAAGTGATTTGACATGAATAATATTTTACATGAGTAACTCGATAATAGTATATTAACTGTTACAATAAGCGCCTTGTTTAAAGGAAAGTTGAGCAACATATAACCATATTTACTTGTTCATAATTTTGGGTTTTTTATTTTTAATTTTTTTTTAAGAAAAAAATAACCAAACTACACTCCACAAAACCCTAAAGACCCTAAGTATATTTGACATTTTGGAACCCTTTTTGATTGATAGAGTATTGGTACCCTATAAAATTATGATGCTACTAATTTTCTTTCCAAAATTGTCAACAGTATTTTAAGTACTTTACACTTACACACATCACCTAGTTAATGAAATCACCCTATGACATGATGGATGTCATAGCTACCTATAATTCTATAAATGACATCTACCAAATCTGATAATGCAAAATATCTATTGTCAAAACACAAAATTTCCATATGGGTACTTGTCATTTCAAGAATTAATGTCCATAAGTGGGAGTCTAAAAAATAGTCTTGTGGGCTGCACCTACTGTGAGGATTATGTTGGTCGAATGATTATAAGAACCAGTCGGGTCATCCTTGGCCTAATTTAAATGAGTGTTTTCACAAAGTCGATTTAATGAGTGTTTTTACAAGTTCAATTAAGAGTTGTAGTCCATTTATATCACCTTCATTTTTAAAAGTGAAAATTGCAAAACCTATCTTGTAGTACACTGTGTAACATCATCAATGCAAATTTCTCATCATCTTATTCCTATGGAACTTATTTCTTTACCTATCTCACAAACAAGCGCATAAAATTATGTAAACTTACATCATCAATGCTACACTCCCACTTCTAAAACTTATCGCACCACCAAGTCATTTTTATCTTTCCCCTCCAAAAAAAGAATAAAAAAAAATTGTCACTTTAATCTCCCTATGACATAATGGGATGTCATAGGTACCTAAAACATCATAGGCATAATTACCCTAAGTATTACTATTCTTAAACTCTTTCAATGTACCCAATCTCTTTTAATGCATTCAATCTCTTCGTATAAAATGCACTCAATCTCTAATGCACTTGATCTCTTTGTTTTATATTGAGTTGACTACTCTAAGTATAAGTTCAATATATTTAGTTATTTAAGTTTTTAAATTATTGAGTTACTTTAAAGTTCGATATTGTCCTAGTTTTGAAGTTGCAAATATATTGTCCTAGTTATGTGTGATGTATGTGTTTTATACCATGTTTTACCCCGGTTTCATAGCGTATATTTGCATGGTTTTAGGCTCTTTGGAGCCATTTCTTGCTAACAATCTCTTCTCTAGAGTGTTCGACCTATTTTAGTGAGTTTCACAGGAATACGGAGTTTCTTGGATGAATCGGACGTGTTTTGGATGGTTATAGAAGAGGTTAGTTAGTGAAGATGAAGATTTCCCCCTTGCCCTGTTGGGCATAGCTTGCCCGGTCAGACAGGGCGAAGAAGGACAAGCTAGTTGCGAAGTATGTGTAGCAGCCTCTATGTGCCCGGTCGGGCATGGCTTGCCCGATGAGACCGGGCGTTGAAGAGCAAGAATTTCAGCAAACTCGCCTTTTGGAGCTGCTTCGCGCGCCCGATCGTGTGTGGCTTGCCCGGTTGGACCGGGCACAGGTAGAAAGAAGAACAACGAAGAATAGGCGTCACCGTACTCTGGCCGCCCGATCGGGAAGACCTTGCCTGGTTGGACCGGGCACTGTTTTACGGAAGTCGTTTTATTTAATTTCGAAATTCTATCTTTTTAGGGGTATGAATACCCTTTGTAATCACAATTAGAAGATATATGATTATATCCTCTAGTGTTAGTTTTACCTAAAAACCCTAGTTACTCTCTCTAGCATTTAATTTCTACTTTTAGTTTTGATTCATTGTTCATCAACAATTCAAGTTCTTTCAATTGAAGCAATTGGTATTCATTTATCTCATTTCTCTTTTATTTCTTATTACTTATTGATTATGTCTTGTCTATTGAATCTTGTTATTGGTTTTGTTTTGTTAGTATGTGTGAGTAGATTCACAATCTGGGATCTTGCAAAGCCCGAATATGATTGAACGTGATTTGAATCATTAAATTCTCTAATAATAATCCCAATTGACATGCTTAATTGATTGTATTTATGCCAATGCTGGATTAGGAATAATCAGTATTGTTATCATCCCTTTGTTCTTATTGCAACGGAAGTTGAAGTGGTCAGGTTGTTACAGTTGAATGAACTAGATGAGCTACGTTTGGAAGCTATGAAAGTTCAAAATTATACAAAGAGAGAACTAAAAAGTGGCATGATAAGGGCCTTGTGAGAAGGGAATTCAAGGACGGAGATCAAGTTCTTCTTTTCAACTCGCGATTGAAATTATATCCCGGAAAGCTTCGGTCTAGGTGGTTGGGTCCCTTCACTGTTTTTAAGGCCTACCCTTACGGCACTATTGAACTAAGGAACAAGACTGGTTGTACTTTCAAGGTCAACGGACAAAGGGTGAAGCATTATCGAGTCAGAGATCCTAACGAAAAGAAGGTGGTCGTCGCACTCTCTTTCCCACCACTAACTCAATGAGCATCACTATGGTCAAGCTAACGGCCTCATAAACAAGCGCTTCCGGGAGGCAACCCGTTTTTCTTAGCTTTTCCTATTTTTATTTTTATTTTTATTCTCTTTTAGTTTTGTGTTTGTGTTTGTTTCGTTGTTTTCAGAGAACTCCAAGTCATGCAAAGAGTGGGATGTCAAGAATGTCGTCAAGAGAAGGACAGGGAAGAAGAGGCGTTGAACTTCCCTGCTAACCCCTATTACCTGGTAGGACCGGGCAAACCACGCCCGATTGGGCGTGAGAAGAGAAAAGGGAAGAAGAATTGAAGCACAGTTTAGCTCTCTCCACCCGATCAGACCGGGCAACCCACGACCGATCGGGCGCGAAAGTCAGGTTTGGAAGAAGAAATTCGAGAATTAAAGGTCAAGTTAACCTTCTCCGCCCGATCAAACCGGGCAAGCCCAGCCCAATTGGGCGCCAGAGGGCAACTGATCTCCCAACATCATCTAAAAAAAATAAAAAAAAAATATAAAAAAAGGGAAACCTACACCGCTCAGTCAGACCGGGCATGAGGTGCCCGATCGGGCGCGAAAGTCAAGTTTGGGAGAAAGAAAGCCAAGGAAAAACAACCTTCACCGCCCGATCAGATGGGGTAAGCCCTGCCAGATCGGGCACGAAGGATTTCAACATTTTTTTTTATTATTCAGAAAATTCGCCCCTCTTTTCTTCACATTCTAACTCCTTCTCTTTACTATTCCTATACTTTCTCTCTCTAAAAACCCCCAAATTTCCAAACCCTAACTTCCATCCCCTCCTCTAATCTCCACAAACTTCAATCAAATTCTTCAATCTCTTCATCCTCCATCTTCCCTATTCATCCCTTAATCTCCATTACTACTTCTCTTACCTCTACACATCCTCCTCACCCAAAATTCCCAACTTTCTTGACTTGTAGAGAGAGAAAGCTTTGAAGAGCATCAATGGCTTCAAGGAAGAGAACAAGAGGAGCACCTCAACAACCTCAACTTGATTTCGAGAGCGTTCCTGCCAACCCTCACATCAAGTTCGTGGCCGAGTTCCCGAACCAAAAGACGCGCCTCCTTGAGCTTCAACATCGGAAGGTAATCCCTACCCGTTTCATTGATCATTCTCTTCTTTCTAAATTAGGGATTGTTCTGAATGTAGAACACTATTTTCTAAGCTTGGCATGTCTCAATTATTCAATATGATACATTACATATATGAGGACATAACTCTTGAATTCTTGAGCTCTTTTGAGGTTGTTAAGGGGAGAGATGGGCTAGTTACACATGTGGTCTATAGGTTGATGAACAAATCCCACCGCCTTACCTTAGACGGTTTTGCTAGGAAATTTGGTCTCCCATCTACAGGACTAACTATGCAACCAGATAACTTTACCTCTGGGGAATTGTGGTTGGCTATGAAAGGGGAAAACATAGAATCTATGCAACATTCTCGAGCCCATAAAATTCACCAACCCGTCCTTAGACTTTGGACTCGTTCCTCTAGGTGGACCATTTCTGGGAGGATAGAACCTAACAATGTTAGGGCGAATGAAGTTGTAATCTTGGGTAGCTACCTGAGATATGGGGATGACGATGAGGGTTTCCGAATGAACATTGCCCACCTATTTACCTTTCACCTTAGGAAGCAGGGGTCACCTTCACCACTGTCAAATCCAACGAAGACCGCACTAACATTCCATAGTTTTAGGCGGTTTGATGACTTACCAAGCAGTCAAGGAGGGCTTTTCTAAAGCCAACCACACACCTGTTCTAGGTCCTCTCATCTTAGACCAGCACTACCTCACCACCACCGGCTAGTTGTCGGTTGATTTCGGTAGTTATAGTTGGCTCCTTGACAAGGGCACTAGGCGTTCCATCTCCCTACCCGCTCTTGAACTCACAAAGATTCACCCTCACCAACCTTCTTACCTTCTAGAGGCTCCTAGTGGTCCACCTCCCCCAGTTTCCCCCACGAGGACTTACCATAGGTGAGAGCCTGCTGGACCATCCTCCTCTTCCACTACTCCATCTGTCTCTTTTGATCATGCGGCCATCATGGCCGGTATACAGGAGCTTCAGTTAGGCCAGCAAGGTCTATACTCCCGTCTCCAGACTCTCGAGACTGATTTTTGCCTGTCTATGCATCATGTTTATGACTATTTTTGCAGGCTAGGTTATATCCCGAGGGATGCTTCCCATCCCTCGTGGTATACCTTTCCCGATATGGGAGATATCGTAGGTAGTAGCGGGGCAGCTGATGATGATGATGATGATGATGATGATGGTGATGATGATGAGTTCGAGTGAGAGCTCATGAGTATTTCCTCACCTTTTACACGTTGCAATGAGGCCATTGCCGAGTGTAGCTTGGGGGAGGTTTGTGTATATGTACATATATCTCTCGGTACGTTCTTTTAGTTACTTTTGCTATGTTCGTTTGTTTTGATTGCTTTGGTTTTTATTACTTTGGTAGTATAAAAAAAATGAAAAAAAAACACGGGAATCATGATAATGAACGGCCAATGAACTACTTCCTTGTGCCCCTATCCTTAATGCCAAAAGGTTTTTTATTTAATCTTGATTGAAAGACTTGCATTGCTGATTAAAAGATCATGATTTGATCTCGAATTGCTTGATCCCTAGTAGGAGTCAATGTTGTTAACCATGTATGAGTTTGGAGCTTGACTGTGTTAACCGTGAGGCTTGAGCCTTATTTATTCATTCATGTGTGTTTAGTTCTTGGTGTGATGTTGATCTTAGTTTTGACTCTAGACTTTTAGTAATGTGTCATGATAAATTGCACGTGCACGATGAAAATGACGAAGGCCATGTTCATTAGGTGACCTCCAGCTGAGTTTAGAAACGTTTGTACCCTTCTTGCTCACCCATGTTGTAGCTTTGTCCACATTTTTCGTGAAACCCACAAATTTAATCCCTTGACCCTGAATTGGTTACTTTTCCCAAGTCTAGCTTGGGGGAGCTTTATTGCATGGTGTTTTGTGTAATTTTGTAATGAGTTTGGCATTGAATGTGGAGCTTCAAGAAAAAAAAAGAAAAAAAAAAAAGAGAAGAAGGAATCACAAGCATGGAGGTTTATTACTTGAAAAAGAAAAAAAAAAGAGAAAGGAAAAAAGAACAAAGAAAAAAAATTTGATACAAAAGAAAGAAAATTTGTTCTTGAAAGAAAAGAAAGAAAGATTTGATGCAAAAGAAAAGAAGAAGAAAAGAATTGGAAATTTGAAAAATATAAAGGTAGTAGTGGATGTTTCTTGAATAATTGGGGTATGTGCTCTTGTTAATGAGAATGATGGATCGAGGGTGTTTATTGATTGCATTTGATAGGTCCCCGGTTATACTATGATTGCCTACATTTCCCAAATTTATTTCCTACCCACTTTTACCCGCCCTACATTACAAGCTTGAAAAAGACCTTCTGACCTTCGTGCATGGTATTGTGTTCATGTGTAATGAGTTTTTTGTCAAAATGCTGGAGTATATGTCACATTTCGAGTCGACAATTGACTAGGTTGAGTGATAATATAACCCTTTAAACACGCGAGTGTTGTGAGATGGGGGGTTTGCATTATTGGTTGGGATGGTTTGAGATGAAGCTCATTATTAGCTCACCACGTAACTAGTGTGTTGAGTGATCACCAAGGTGAGATACTCTAGTAGTCGATTCTTGAGTTGTACATTGTTGATTTTGCTTGACAACTATTTAGGTTGATTGATGGTTTGAGTGATTTGATTGGTTGGCTTAGATGCGTGCTTGTTTGATTTCGATTTTGAGTCTATTGTTTTAAATTGCATTATGGGGTGAAGTATGTTTACTTGGTTTTTTGTTTTTCTTGATTGCCTTGCTTGAGGACAAGCAAGAGGTTAGCTTGGGGGAATTAATCATACTATCATAAGACGAAGTATTATTTTAACAATACAAATTTTGTAAATAAGTAGTTATGTGTGATGTATGTATTTTATACCATGTTTTAACCCGGTTTTATAGCGTATATTTGCATGGTTTTGGGCTCTATGGAGCCATTTCTTGCTAACAATCTCTTCTCTAGAGTGTTCGACCTATTTTAGTGAGTTTCACAGGAATATGGAGTTTCTTGGATGAATCGGACGTGTTTTGGATGGTTATAGAAGAGGTTAGTGAGTGAAGATGAAGATTTCCCCCTTGCCCTGTTGGGCATAGCTTTCCCGGTGAGACAGGGCGAAGAAGGACAAGCTAGTTGTGAAGTATGTGTAGCAGCCCCTATGTGCCCGGTCGGGCATGGCTTGCCCGATAGACCGGGCGTTGAAGAGCAAGAGTTTCAGCAAACTCACCTTTTGGAGCTGCTTCGCGCGCCCGATCGTGTGTGGCTTGCCCGGTTGGACCGGGCACAGGAAGAAAGAAGAAAAACGAAGAATAGGCGTCAACGTACTCTGGCCGCTCGATCTGGAAGACCTTGCCCGGTTGGACCGAGCACTGTGTTGCGGAAGTTGTTTTATTTAATTTCGAAATTCTATCTTTTTTAGGGGTATAAATACCCTTTGTAAGCACAATTAGAAGATATATAATTACATCCTCTAGTGTTAGTTTTACCTAAAAACCCTAGTTACTCTCTTTGGCATTTAATTTCTATTCTTAGTTTTGATTCATTGTTCGTCAACAATTCATGTTCTTTCAATTGAAGCAATTGGTATTCATCTATCTCATTTCTCTTTTATTTTTTATTGCTTATTGATTATGTCTTGTTTATTGAATCTTGTTATTGGTTTTGTTAGTATGTATGAGTATATTCATAATCCGGGATCTTGCAAAGCCCGAATATGATTGAATATGATTTGAATCTTTAAATTCTCCAATAATAATCCCAATTGACATTCTTAATTGATTGTATTTATGCCAATTCTAGATTAGAAATAATTAGTATTTTTATCATCCTTTTGTTCTTATTGCAACGGAAGTTGGGTATTAACGGGATTTGGGTATTTCAATTAAGGGTTTGAAGGTTATCACGGAAGTAGGTGATTGGATGATTAGGAAGCTAAGTATGGTGTTTAATGTCCCTCGTTGCTTGATTCCATGGAAATACGCTAGATAGTTGATTTAGGAAGCCATTGATAACTCGGAAGAGACCTTTGGTATTATTTAGGGAATGCTTTTCCTCTTGTCAATTGATTTGTTATTGGGGGTAGATTCATTTGTGCTTTGATTATATTCGTGGTAATGCTTGATCTTGGATGTTTTAATTCATTGATTATCTCATTCTTAGTTAATTGTGTTATTTAGTATATTAGTTATTATTGTTCTTCATTCTTGATTTGGTTACTTGCTTAGTGATTTCTCGAGTCTATTTAATTAGGTAGACCTTAGTCTCTTGGGATTCGACCCTTACTTGCCCGACTACATAGTTAGGAGGAATAGTTAGGTTATTTTTGTTAGGTACGCGACACGCCTATCAATATGAAACCGATATTCACAATTTTTATAAAATCAAAAGACATCTTACAAGTTACAATTAGTTGTTTTTAGTCGTACTAACATATATTTTAGGATAGCAATGAAGTGTTATAAATGTGAAAATAAGTTAATCATGACTAATTTAAATTGGCTGAACTTATTTGAACAAAGCTTAAAACGTTTAATACCTACCTTGCATCTGCTTATTTTTGCTAATTAGGTATTATAATAGTTCAACGAATTTAAAAACATAAAACGATAAATTATTAACTGATATGGTACAATTTTGAAAAAATGTCTTTTCCGTTCAAGTAATTAAATTTGAGACATTGAAAATGAACAATATAAGAATACTCATTCAATTCATGACAAATTCAATACCTTTGCATGATCATCCCTCTTACCGTCTCCAATTGAGCTTTCGAAACGAGTTTGACTTGGGTTTAATGAAACACAAAAAATTTATGTTTTAAAATATCGCAAAAGATTTCCAAATCATGGTAGGTTTATAAATGATGGGATAATCATGTTGGCCCTACAGTAACTTACAACCATCATATATGTTACTTACTTTGTGTGCTTTTTGAATTTTAAATGATATAAAGTAAAAGGTTGCTTTTAATTCAAGTTTCAATATTTTGCACTGTTTCCTTAGAATCCTTTTATCTATATTTGTGATTCATTTTGTATATTAAATGGAGGAAACTTATTTAATAACTACATACTTAAACCAATTTTCCATTTCCTATTATCAGTAGTAGAAAATTTGAAAAAGGCACCCCCCCCTTTAGCACCGGTTCTTGAAAACCAATGCCAAAATAAATGGGCGGGATTGAGAATTTTAAAGTAGGCACCGGTTCAAACCCAAACCGGTGCCAAATTCATTAATTAGCACCGGTTCAAACCGGTGCCAACCATTAAAATTAAAAAATAAATAAAAAACAAACGAAGGGAATGGAGTTGGCACTGGTTCATTCAAAACCGGTGGAAAATATTGCAATTAGCTCCGGTTTGAACCGGTGCCATTTAAAAAAAATACCCGGGTATTATACAATAGCTTTCCTTCTAACGTTTTTCTTCAATTCTTAGCGCTTCTTCGAATTCAATTGTTCTTCATTCAGTTCGCTGCTGCTTCTTCAACTTTGCTTACACCCATATGCTAGCAAGGTTTCGAGCACTCCATTGAATTGTTGTTCGATGTTTATCACTTCTATTGGAGCAGTTGCCGCCGCACGCACTACCTTCATCTCTCCTCCATTCAAGAATCTTCAAGGTAAGTATACCTAGGTTTCAATTACTCCATTGAATTCCTTCCCATTCATGGGTTTTTTGAGGATTTGTTTTGCATTTTAGTAATTGCTGTAAGTTTCTTGTAATCTAGGGTTTGTCAACTACACGCGCACGGCCCCCCCTCCACAACGACCCTCCACATATATACTTGGCTTGTATATGGTTATGAAATGTAAGTTCTTATTTCCATTCGATTTTTGAGCTATGTTACTTATTGTTGTGTATGTGAGTATGTAAGGGAGAGAAAAGTTGAGAGAAGAGAGAGGTTCAGAATGCAGAGAAGGGTGTCTAATGTGAAGAATAACAGTTGATTTAACGATGTAGATGGGGAAGAGGATGAGGGGAGTGAGTATAGGAAGAGCAATGAGAGATCTGAACAGAATACATGGGTTTAAAATCCATTTCCTGGAAGAGAAACACTACTAAAAAAAGCTCCAAATCGGCGATAACTCTTCCAAGATTTTGTTTATCAGTGTATTCATCATAATATCAACACTCAAAACTAGCTGTTATTGGAGTTGAAATTTACAGACCAGTAGTCAAATAATACATTGATAATTGTAGTGTTACCTCGACCCATGTGCATACCTACACACTTCAAGAAAACCGAGAGGAGAAGTAAAATAAAATTAAAATGAAAATAAATAAAGCAAAATAGAAACACACGGGGAATATGTCCCAAGTTTTGGTTATTTGTTGCCCTTAATATAGAAATTTTTTGATGTAGCTTGTATTTGTCCTTAATCAATGCCCCTATCTTTTCTTATTATCCATTTCTCACACTTACTAACTTTTGTTTTTTGTTTTGTTTTTTCTTTTTGCGTTTTTATAGATTCATAT
Organism: Chenopodium quinoa; assembly: GCF_001683475.1. NCBI lineage: Eukaryota > Viridiplantae > Streptophyta > Magnoliopsida > Caryophyllales > Amaranthaceae > Chenopodium > Chenopodium quinoa. The sequence continues at coordinate 3,221,671 of NW_018743218.1, forward strand.
GTGATTTGAAGTTCAAGTTTAGCTTGAAGACTACATATATAGCTCAAGTGGGAAGTTAGAAATAATACATCCATTGTATTGGTATGAATTATAAACTTCTCTAATAAGCTATATATAGATCTTTCTCTTTATTGTCTTAACAAAAGTTTTTTCATGACAAACTAAATACAACAATAAATATATGAAATGCTTGCATCATCATATGCCAAGATACCCGTTCAAGGCTTTCTGATTAGGATAAAGTCTTGAATAGTCCCCGGTTGGGACTGTTCTTGAACGTTTACTCTCACTTAGGTGGTGAATGTATGTCTTTTTTTCGATTTTAAGGAACATCTTGGCTTACCATTTCCTCGATCACCATGTTCTCTTGGTACATATGTGGGTAAGTTATTACCTACATCGTGTACTTGGAGAACTGGGGGGAAATGCTGCCGGATTTTCCTTAAAATTGGAAAGTCGACATACATTCACTAGTGAGAGTAAACGTTCAAGGATGGGTTAGGTTGGAGTGATAAGGACCCTTTGGAAGCATATATGCATTTTTGTATCTATATGAATGTTATATGCATGGTGTGTGTTTGAATTTGATTTACATATATAATAGATGTAGCAATTATACATTATTCGTAATATGTTTCCATGTTTAGAGACAATTTACTTAATGTAGAAGGATCGTGGCTGGATGTATGGTAGACGTGATACATTAGAATTCTTTGATGGGGTTCAAGAGTTTTGCGAGAGGGTTTCATCTTATCAGCGCAGAATGGGTTTCGATTGCCTCTATTGTCCTTGTGTTGATTGTAATATTGTGAAGATGGTCAATAGTGTTGATATCATTAGAGATCATGTAGTTTGTCGTGGGTTTAGGCTTAAATACCATGTGTGGATTTGGAACAGTGAAGAAGGAGAGTACAGTGGGGATATTATTGGAAATGATGTGCATGATGATAGAAGCAATGACATTCGTGTGGACGAGGAATACAAGAATGATGAACATATTGTTGATAATGGTGCTGAGGATGGATTTAAGGATGATCATGTGGATGAGGTCGAGGATGAAGGGGTGGATGAGATGATGCGTGGTTTTGAAGATGACGTGTTTAAGTCATTATCGGAGGCTTCTAAAAAGCCTTTGTATCCTGGGTGCAAAATATACTCCAAACTATCAGTCGTGCTAACACTTTTTAACATTAAGTCAAAGCATGGGTGGACGGACAGTAGTTTTACTTCTTTGTTGAGCGCGTTAAGTGAGATGTTGCTCGACGGGAATGAAATTCCTAAGTCTTACTATTACGCTAAGAAGCTCATGTATCCATTTGGTTTGGAGTATAAGAAGATACATGCATAACCTAATGATTGTATTCTTTATCGAAATGAATATGAACAATTGGAGGAGTGTCCACGATGCAAGAAGTTACGCTACAAGCGCATGAGCTACAATATTGGTACGAAGGAACCTCCCGCTAAGGTCTTGTGGTATCTTCCCATTATTCTAAGGTTTAAGCGTCTATTCTCAACACCAAAAGACGCTAAAACTTGAGGTGGCATGCAGAGGGAAGAAAGAAAAACAGAATGCTGAAGCATCCAGCCGACTCCCCGCAATGGAAGAACCTTGATATGAAGTTTAGAGAAGTTGGTGATGAAGTCATAAATTTAAGGCTTGGTTTGTGCACGGACGGGATGAATCCATTTGGCACTCTTAGTACCCAGCACAACACATGGCCGGTACTGTTAGTGATCTAAAATTTGCCTCCTTGGTTGTGCATGAAACAAAAATACGTAATGCTTTCACTTTTGATATCGGGGCCAAGGCAACCTGGAAATGACATAGATGTTTATCTTGCGCCCCTTGTTGATGATTTGAGAAAGATGTGGGACGAAGGGGTTTCTGTTTTTGATGCTCATAAGAATGAGATGTTCACATTGCGTGCAGCTCTTATGTGAACCGTTAATGATTTCCTGCGTATGGCAACTTGTCTGGGTATAAGAATAAAGGGAAAAAAGCATGCCCCATTTGTATTGATGATACGCCAAGCATACGCCTTCATCATTCTCACAAAGAGGTGTACTTGCGAACCCGAAGGTTGCTCAGGCGCGATCACTCGTACCGTAGGCAGAAAAAGGCTTTCAATGGGACAGCGGAAGAGGGGACTGCTCCTATGTCGTTGACTGGTGAGGAGGTTTACGCTCGAGTAAAGGATGTACGAACAGTATTTGGGAAATAAGAAAAAGCGGCGGAATCAACTGCTCTCTTTAAAAAAGAATCAATCTTTTGGTTGCTCCCGACTGGAAAGAACATGACGTTAGGCACTGTCTTGATGTAATGCATATAGAGAAGAATGTGTGTGATGCTCTTGTGGGAACTTTGATGAATATTTAAAGCAAGACAAAGGACGGAAAGGGTGCACGGTTAGATTTGAAAAAGATGGGGGTGCGTCCAGAATTGTGGGTTCGGCAAAGGGTTAGTAAGGGAAAGGAACAGGAAAAGGAAAATGAAATGAGTTCGAAAAAAGGAAAGGGGAAGAGCAAGGGAAAGGGAAAGGCCACAGATGCGTCAAAGAAGAAAAATGAGGGAAAAGCCAAGGAGGGCAAGGCCTATTTACCTCCGGCTTGCTACACATTGTCAAGGGTAGAAAAACGGATGTTTTGTGCATGTCTGTATGGCATTAAGATTCCATTAGGGTATGCATCTAACATGAAACTATTTGTATCCTTAAATGGAGAATTGAAGCTGACAAGTATGAAATCCCATGATTGTCATGTTCTGATGCAAGTTTTCCTACCAATTGCAATGCGTGGTATTTTACCAAAGCACGTGAGGGAAGCTATTACAAGCCTCTATTCATTTTTCAATACAATATGCAGCAAAGTGCTTGATCCTTGTACACTTGATGCTTTACAGGCGGATGTGGTGGTGACTTTGTGCAAATTTGAGATGTACTTCCCACCCTCGTTTTTTGACATAATGGTGCATTTGATTCTTCATTTGGTGCGTGAGATTAAGCTGTGCGGTCCAGTGTTCATGCGGTGGTGCTATCCTTTTGAAAGACATATGGGTACATTGCAAGATAAAGTCAGGAATCAGGCTCACCCGGAAGGAGGTATGATTCAAGGGACCATGGCTGAGGAGGTCGGTAATTTTGTGGTCGACTATATAGCCGTTGCCGAACCTATTGGTATTCCTACTTCTCGACATGAAGAGAGACTTGACAGTCATGGCAGAATCGGGTCGAAACGAATGTCACCTGATCGAGATAAGTTCTTACAAGCACACCTATATGTGTTGCACCATGTTGCAGATGTTCACCCGTATTTAGACGAGCACATGGCTAGTTTTCGTGATGAATTTCCATCGAAAGGTGAACGGGCACTGATGCAGTTGCATAATAAGAAATTTTTGAGTTGGTTTCGTGATCGAGTGATGGGTGGAAAGTATGAGAGTGTCACAGATACAGTAAGGTGGCTTGCTTATGGTCCTAGGGATGATGTTCGCTCATTTGAGGGATATGACATAAATGGGTACACATTTTGGACTGAGCGTCAGGATTTGAAATTATCCTCGACCTAAAACAGTGGTGTAACGCTTGTTGCATCATCAAGGGAGTTTGCAAGTGCTAAGGATAAATCACCCGTTGATGCAGAGTTGTCATACTACGGTCGAATTCAAGAAATATGGGAGCTTGATTATTGTGACTTCACGATTGCTCTTTTCCGGTGTAAGTGGGTTGATAATGTCAGGCGTAACGTCAAATATGATGACTTTACTCTTGTAGATCTTGGCCACCTGAATGATAGTGCTGAACCATTCATCCTTGCATCTCAAGCCAAGCAAGTGTTTTACGTAAGTGACCCAGCCGACGCAAAATGGTCTATTGTGCTAGCCGGCAAAAGAAGAATCCTTGGCGTTGGAGATGTCGAGGATGAGGAAGAATATGATGCGTTTGATGACTCGGCACCTTTCACTGTTCCTAGACCTGCTGTACTAAATGAAATAGACGACCAAGCCAATTACATGCGATCAGACCACGACGAAGGAATATTAGATTGAGGTACTACTTTCTGTTAGTTTGAATTGTAGGCGTAGAAAGTATTATTAAATCACATTTTAGGTGAAAATGAATGAAATTGTTAACTTACTTGTCCATTTTTCTTATTCTTTTAAATGAATGAAGTAACTTACTTCCCCATTTCTATGTTTATTTGTACTATAATTCATCAATTGATACATGATTATAAGTTTACCTTACAAATCAGCAACTAATAACGTGTTATGTTTGTAATGATAGGTTTTAACATCTCATGGCGGACGATCAATACCATATTGGAGTTGAGGATGTACAAGATGATGATGATGATTCATCTAACGATGGGGACGAGCTGTATGATGTGAACAAGAAACCTGATTTGGGTGAGGCAGAAGATCAAGCTCAAGATGTATTCGAGCGTATGCTAGATGAGTTTGAAATTGCAGCAAAACAAGCGCCTCCTATCGACAATGCATCTTTTGAGACGTGTCGTGAGAATCAAAGTGGAAGGGGGGGTGGAGGCACCAGCAAAGAAAAAGCTAAGGGATTCGACAACAAGTTTCAAGAAACCTGTCGGTCAAATGTTCTTGGAGTATGACAGGGTAGGCCAACCTACAGGAAAATGGCGTCGTCAGTATGCTGCTCAAGTTGGGATTTGTGCGCGCAAAATCCCCATTACGCTTTGTATGAGCGACGTACCTACATGCTTGATTGACACGTTTTGGAATGATACTAGGGCAAGTGTTTTGCTTCCACATTTGTAAATTCTTTCAATTTACTGTTATGTAATGGGAAAACTAATAATGGTTGTTATTTATGCTTGCAGAGTCTATTTAACATTCAAAATGAGTATGCCAAGCGAAGGGTGTTTGAATCCGTACTTGCGGCAAGATTCAGAGGCTTCAAGACTACCTTAGTTCGTCGGTTTATCACAAAGAAACTTGTGAGAAAACCAAAGAACAAGAAAGGAGGTGGCAGTGATGATGACGTCATCGATGAAGAGAAACTCCCATGGAAAATATGGCCTAGCTTATCGAAGGATGATTGGGAAGCTTTCGTTCTTCAAAAAAGTCAAAAAGAAGCAATTTTAAGTTTAAAGAACTATGATGACAATTGTACAATATATTTACTCTTTCAGTAGTAATGAAACTAACATGTGTAATTATGTAGGAAATGAGGGAGCAGAATTACAAGAACGCATTGCAGAAGCAATACTACCATCATATGGGGTGTATGACATTTGATGAATGGAGGGAGACATGCGTGAGTGAGGGAGTATACCCCACTGCGCTTCTAGGGTCCTCCAAAGTGCCCTCTGACTCCACGACTAGCACTTTGGTGAGTCGTGCTGGCGATTTTTTTTGCTCTCTCCATTCTCGTGACAAGAAAATCGAAAAATGGTCCATCAAGGCCCCGAAAACCAAAGAAATGGCAGATAAACTTGTAAGCAACTGTCTAACTAGTGAACTACATTAATCTTTGTCATATGTATCACTTTACATAAACACTAACTTCATGTTGGCTTTTTGTTTTTGCTACAGCTTGAGTATACTGAAGAGCTTGTTGAAGGCAAGCTCGTCCCAACAGTAGAGAAGGACCCCTTCACCTTGGCTCTGGGAAAGCCCTACCATCCAAGACGGGTATTGGGTGCTGGTGGGAGCTTGCTAGGATGGGAGAAGGTAATGGGTCCTGAATATACCAAATCAGGAAGATCCCGAGCAAGTGTGAACTCACCACATAACTTGGATGCCACGGTGGCATCAATTAAAGAACAAGTGTGCAACGAGATGCGAGAAGAGTTCAATGCTTGGGCGAAGCAAATGAACTTGCCGGGTCTGCCTTTCTCCTCAACTACACCGGTCGGCTCATGTACTCACCCACGAAGAGAAGGAGAAGATGAGATACATGCAGGCGAGGAGGTACATGATTAGGTAATTTCAACTCTATAAGTTTTGATATGTTGAGTTACGTGGGTGCTAATTAAAGTGTCACTATCAATACACTGTGCAGGTTGGTAATCCTTCACATGCGTACTCGAGGGGGCTTGTTAATCCAACACATCATGAATTACCAAATCTACAGGTGATTTTTTACTTATTTGTTTCGATGGTGATATTGGTTCTTTGATTGTGTTGTGAAATGGTGATATTGATGTTGCTATTTAGTTGTGCTGTTGTTTTGCTGTGATATTGATGTTGTTTTGTTGTGTTGTTGTTGTTGCTTTTGTGTTGTTGCTGTTGTGTTGTTATTGTGTTGTTGTTGTTGCTATTGTGTTGTTGCTGTTGTTATTGTTGTGTTGTTGCTATTCTTGTGGTTATGTTGCTGCCCTTGTGCTGCAATGTTACTTGTTGCTGTTGTTGTGGCTGTGTTGCTGCCCTTGTGCTTTGCTGTGGCAGTGCAGCAAGGGCAACAACAAGCAAGCACAACACAAGGGCAGCACAGCAAGCAACAAGCAAGCACAGCAACAGCTACCATTGCACAACATTGCACAGCACAAGGGCTAGCATTGATGTGCACAGCAGCTAGCATTGCTGCAATGTTACTAGCATAGCAGCAGCTAGCATACCACAAAACAACAAGCTAGCATTGCTGCAGTAGTGCTGGCAGTGCTAGCAGTGCACAGCAGCAGCAGCTAGCAGTGCACAACAACATCTAACAGTGCTGGCAGTGCATAGCAGCAGCAGCTAGTAGGGCGCAGCTAGCAGTGCACAACAGTGCTGGCAGTGCACAACAGCAGCTAGCAGTGCACAGTAGTGCTGAAAGTGCACAGTAGCAGCTAGCAGTGCACAACAGTGCTGACAGTGCATAGCACATCAGTGCTGGCAGTGCAAAGCACAAAAGTACAACAGTGCACAACACAGCAGCAGCAGCTTGCCTCGATTTACGTGCCTTTTCTCGGGATTTTAATCCCGTTATACGTGTGACATAAAATTACTTCTAAATTTATGTAGAATCAATTTAGGGAAAAAAAATCAATTTTATGGTGTACGACCCTAAATTCTGTGTTGCTCTATTTTTTTTTGTATTTAATTTTTTTTTTTTTTTTTGTTTTACTTGGTTCTTACAAGTGATCTTCCAAATTGGTGTAGGAAGAGACCCGTTGTGAACCTCTTCACCCGGGCGAATCATACAGTGGGGCTTTGAATGTGGTTGCATATTGTAGTGCACAACCGACCGAACAAGGTACGGTCCATTTGCGATCGCTTAGGCCACAACATTATTCGGTCGAGATTAATTATGTGATTTCCAGGTTCGAGGACATCCTAATACCTGTGCCCGTAGAGGAGGATGAGTTTACTACACTTTGGGCAGCAAAAGGTAGTGTTGTGCAATGGTCGTGTGCTTGGATACGGTTGATGAACCAGGTAATTAAGATTTAAAGTTCACGCTTTACTCTATACCCAATTTTTATCCCAAGGGTCGGATGAAATTCTTTTCTAACCATTTGTGTGATTTGTCTTATTAGCCATCGAGGAAAAGCCAAACTCCAAAGAAGAGGGTGGAGGGGCCAAAAAGCATTGATCGACCGATATCAAAGAAGAGGAGTGAACATGGCTCGGTGAGTGGAAAAGCGCCGAACAAGAGCTCTTCGCGAGGTTCATCTATGCAAGCTACTCCACTAGTTGAAGACACGGTGCTTCAATCGCTCTCTAAGGAGTTAACTTATCTGCACAACCGTGTTTGTGTGTTGCCTAGTGATAGCCCCATTCAAGTTCCACTACCTAAGGAAATGTTCCACTACGATGATGATGCAATGGCATGGCTATTTTAAGAAGATGTGAAGGAATTTCTAAGTGGTGCAATGCTTAACATTTCCCTCATTCAAATATGCATCAGGTAATTCAACTAGTACTTAATTTATGTTATTCAGTTTAGTGGTGATTGTCGTTTGGTTTTCGATTAACATTCTATTATCATGCATGCAGAGCACTTATGGGAGCTTGATTCTCCGTGTCAAATTGGGTGGTTATGCCCTGAGCAGATCTCCATTGCTAGAATCTTAGGCAACCACGCTGACGTGTTGTACTATGTTGAACGGGGTATCAAGGAATCAGTGTGTGCGGGAGACAAGTTTATATTCGCCCCATATTATGAGGAGTACGTCTGATTATGCTTGTCAAATTCATTTGTTTTCCCAGTTTATATGTTGTACTTGGCTAATTATTGATTTGTGTGTCTCGTGTGAATGTATGTACGTAATTATCGTTGGACCCTACTCGTGATTTGTGCTTCCAGTAACACAATCTTCTTCTTCGATTATGCTCGGTTACCTCAACCAAGAAAGCGCCTCGTGAAGTCCATACTGCAAAAGTAAATATAGCTTCAATTCTTGTTATTGATTATCATAACCTAACTCATATATATTAATCATAATAATCAAATTTGAACTTACTTTTCTATGTAGTGTTATGAAGAAAAAAAATTGTAGAGCTCCTCGAGGTCCTACATGGAAATCACCGAAGGTAATGCCACATGATATTGTGATTTTCGTAATTTAGAATGCGTAAGATGTTGCTAATTTGCTATGCATGTTTGATTCATGTACTTTGTTCCTTATTCTAGTGCGCACAACAAGAGAGTGGAGTTGATTATGGCCTATACGTGATGAGATTCATGTTTGACATAGTGAGTCATTGTACAGACACACAACAGCTTGAAGAGGTATGCCGTTGAAATTGCTATTTTCTTGTAATTTCAAGCATTAGCCACCTATAAATAAGTGATAAAGACATGTTTTGAGTACGTATGAGTTTACTTGACAAGAAATGTAGGAAATAGGCATCCTAGTAGTCAAAATGGCCTTACTTGGGCCATTTTGGTTGAAAATGCGTTCTAAAACCCTTAAATTGCTCTTTTCTTGTAATTTCAAGGCTTAGCCACCTATAACTAAGTAATAATGACATGTTTTGAGTACGTATGAGTTCAATTGACAAGAAATGTAGGAAATAGGCATCCTAGTAGTCAAAATGGCCTTACTTGGGCCATTTTGGTTGAAAATGCGTTCTAAAACCCTTAAATTGCTCTTTTCTTGTAATTTCAAGGCTTACCCACCTATAACTAAGTAATAATGATATGTTATGAGTAAGTATGAGTTCAATTGACAAGAAATGTAGGAAATAGGCATCCTAGTTGTCAAAATGGCCTTACTTGGGCCATTTTGGTTGAAAATGCGTTCTAAAACCCATAAATTGCTCTTTTCTTGTAATTTCAAGCCTTAGCCACCTATAACTAAGTAATAATAACATGTTATAAGTAAGTATGAGTTCAATTGACAAGAAATGTAGGAAATAGGCATCCTAGTAGTCAAAATGGCCTTACTTGGGCCATTTTGGTTGAAAATGAGTTCTAAAACCCTTAAATTGCTCTTTTCTTGTAATTTCAAGGCTTACCCACCTATAACTAAGTAATAATGACATGTTATGAGTAAGTATGAGTTCAATTGACAAGAAATGTAAGAAATAGGCATCCTAGTAGTCAAAATGGCCTTACTTGGGCCATTTTGGTTGAAATTGCGTTCTAAAACCCCACAAGTGCTATTTTCTTGTAATTTCAAGCCTTAGACACCTATAACTAAGTAATAATCACATGTTATGAGTAAGTATGAGTTCACTTGACAAGAAATGTAGGAAATAGGCATCCTAGTAGTCAAAATGGCCTTTCTTGGGCCATTTTGGTTGAAATTGCGTTCTAAAACCCCACAAGTGCTATTTTCTTGTAATTTCAAGCCTTAGCCACCTATAAATAAGTGATAAAGACATGTTTTGAGTACGTATGAGTTCACTAGACAAGAAATGTAGGAAATATGCATCATAGTAGTCAAATAGGGTATAGGCCTTACTTGTAAATGTATTTTTACATGCATGCGTATATATCCCCAATAAATCACTCCTACTAACTTACGTTTTGTGTATTCCAAGTTTTGCAAGGGACAAACGGGACATCCGTTCACGAGCGAGGAACTCAATGAAATTCGAGACATGTTGGCGGCGTACATCACATTTAATTTGTAAATATCATTTCTGTTTTAACTAGCTTAATGTATTACATTATTACTTATTAATATTGTTTGTAATTATGACACATTTTTCTAATTAGTATCATATTTTGGGATTGTTATCAATATTTATGTATAGTTATTATTTTGAATTATTATTATTAATATTATAATAACAATAATAATAATAATTATTATTATTATAGTAATAATACTAATTATTATTACTATTATCATAATAATTGTTATTATTAATATTAATATTATAATAATAATTATTATTAATTATTGGTATTATGTACATGTTCTCATTATTATTATATTTATTAGTATTAATATTATTATATATTATTGCTGCAAAAAAAAAAAAAAAAAAAAACCCAGTTAAAGGCACCGGTTCATGCTTAAAACTGGTGCCTATTACATTTAATTTAAGAAAAAAAAAATTGGTGCCATTAAAGTTGGCACCGGTTTTGAACCGGTGCCAAAAATTTAGGGATTTGGCATCCCTCAAATCCCCAACGGTTCAAAACCGGTGCCTTAGGGGGAGTTAGAACCGGTGCCTAATCATCTATTTCGCTTAGTGTATATGAGTTTGATATCTAGTAAATTCATTTATACTATGCCTTGTGGAGCGAATTGGATAGTTTTAGAGTTGAATTTCGAGATGATATGGACAACTCAATAGTAAGATTTATAAGAAAGAACAATTAACTGTTAACTTTTAAAAAAAAAAAAAAACAATGTACATTTAATTGAATGTGTAAAACTAAATATTTTAATGATGTGGATAAACAATAAAATTGTAGTTATATAATTATTTTATTATATGTCTTCACACCACATAAGGTTTGTTAAACCAATCATAATCATAAAAAATCTTATGTGGTGTGAAGACATATAATAGAAAGGAAGGGAGGGGGGGGGGGGGGGGGGGAATCACATTAGTACAATACAATATATGTAGCTAAAAAATTGCAAAAGGTTTCAAACCATTGACCTTACCCACCAGTAGAACTTATCTGATATAACCTTTATCGCTACAGCACTGGTATACATAATAGTCAAGTTGTCAACAAAATTTATTATATTGATAAAATGAAAACAAATCCGAAAATAAACAACAAAAACTTGTGCCAGATTTTGACCCTCTGACCTTGACCCACTTAAAGCCCTAACACATTTTAATAGTTTACCACTACAGCATTCCGTGCAATCAATGAATATTTCTACAAAATTTATTATATTTAGATTAGTAGTTGTCTTTAAATGTGAAATACGGTAGTCACGTGTTCCCCTCTAAGCACTAACGTTTAATAGTGAATTAATATACAATAAGCTTTAAAAAATTAATAGTTACGTATTGTATTAAAAGCAAAACTTTGTACTACAATGACTGTAGTTTAAATTTTTTAAAATAATTCTCATATCCCTTATACATCCTCTATTGAATGAAAATTATGACGCCCCAAAAAATTTACACATAAGGTGAAGGAAAAAAGATATAAAAAAAACAAACCTATTCATTTCCTTAAAATGATGCTTTGTCCTTATGTACAGTTCATTAAGCTAGTCAATTTTCATTGTTATCTTTCTTGTTCTATTTATGTAATTCATACTAATTTAGTAATTTACTTATTCACAATGTTATTTTAGTTTATCGAAAATTCCTACGACTTACTTTTATTGTGAAGATGTTGATTATATTTGCAAGATTGAACCACTTTTCATCAAGTTATAAATGAAGCTTTTAGCTTAACACAATCTCTAATGATTAATTAATATCTAATCTAAGTTAAATTAGAAGTTAGAATGTATTTCTAATGCAACTTATGTATGCATAATTCGATAAAGGCTTGGTACTTAATGATTATAACCTAGTGTTGTTCGTAATTTATCTAGTATGATCCTGAAGGTAACCAAAACAACGTCGAGGGTACCAAAAATTAGATCAAGGGTACCAAATTAACATATGAATGATCAATGATTAAGTAATGACAAATAAGTGGAGGAAGTTAATTGAAATTAGACGTTTCAAATTATTACTTATGGCTATTATAAAGGCAAAGGCAAAATTAAATCAATACTATATGGTTTCGTTGACGAATCGACTCCCAAATTCTTTCAAAGTAGAAGATATGAGTGGTAATGCAAGGGTTTTTCGAGATACACTAAGATTCTTTCAAAGTGTTGGAAATGTATTATGGCTAATTAGGAAAATTATACACTAAGATTTTCATGAAGTGTTACCCAAAATAAAGAATTTTGGTAAATGTTAAAGTTTAAAACATTTTAAAATTCATTTTCCTTAACAGCTTTTTAGTGTTACAAACAACTAATATATATATTTTTAATATTGTGACAATGTGTTAGTTGCAATTGCTAGGGAGCATTTCAAAGATTTATATTCGATCATGGAAGTGGAGCTGAAGGTATCCAACAATACATGGCCTTGCAGAGCTACATACCTCTTCAACAAAAAGGGGAAAATAAGTGGAACAATGTCGATCAATTGATTAGATATGATGTTGTTTAAACCGGGTAAAGGCATGCTTGTCAAGCGTAATGTTCATACACCAACTAAGTTCTACCTTGTTCTTGTTTAGAGTTCTTTTGGGTTAAGGCAGTGGGTAATGGTGTTAGGTGGCATGTTTCCGCTTTGCAGTAATAACTTTCAATGTATTTCGAATGCAACTTATGTATGCATAATATAATAGTGGCATGATACACAATAACCTATATTGTTTTTCGTTACTTCCCTGATATGATACTAAAGGTATTATAAACAATTTCAAGGGCAACACAAATAACTTGTAGGGTACCAAGATCAGTGTCAAGGAAACTTGAAAACAAAGTGAATGATCAATGATCAAGTAAAATGCCAAATATCTTTTCTTATAATCATTTTCAACTTAATAGGTAATATATATGTGACATGTATTAATAACATAGTGCAGATTGTAGCTTTTTTTTTAAAAAAAAATACATTTTTATTTTATTTTTATGATAAAAGTGTCTCCTTGGCTTCCCTCACTACTTAGTGTCAGTTATAAAAGACATGTTACAGACAAATACCTTTGAAGTCATACTAAAGTCTGAATTTCTGTCGTTGAAGGAAAAGAAGCTTCCTGCCAAACTTTTCTATCTATACCTTCTTTAATTGCCATGCTGATCCTATACATTAGAAGTAACACTAAATTCATACTCATCCTTATTTAGGACTTTTCACATATTTATTGAACAATAAATATGTGAAAGGTCCTAAATATGTCACATAGTGTACCAATTACATGTTCAAATGCAATCATCATCATAATGTTTGTCTCTCTTTAGTCCAATGTTAATGATTCGGTATACATGTATATATATATATATATACTACCTTCATTTCTAAAAGTTCGACTCACTTACTATTCAAGTGGTCAAAATAAAATAATTTTGACCATATTTTATGATTTATACAATCAAAATAAATTAACAAATTTGATCTTATTAAATTCCCCTTATGATAAAATTTTCAAATACCAACTTCTTACATTTTTTACTTATACATAGCCCGATGTTATATATATACTCACTCCGTTCCTAAAAGTTTGACTCATTTTACATTTGCATGGTCTCCAATGAGCATTTTTGACCATTAATAAGGTCACTATGAGTTAAAAAATATATTGGTCACTATGAGTTAAAAAAAGGTCATTATGTGTACGAAAAATGTCATGCGTCGGATCTATGAAATGAAGGGTCAAGATGCCTTCTCACCCTTCTCATTTTAATGACCCTTCTCATTTTAACTCTTATATATATATATATATATATATATATATATATATATATATATATATATATATATATATATATATATATATATATATATAACAACGAAACATAAAAAACATGTTATTATGAAAACCAAATTTGACGTTAAAATATCTTTTGATTGCAGTGAGGCCTTCGTTGTTCACATTATAGTTCTTTTGAGACCAAAATTTTCTTCTTATTTAAAATTATCCTTGGAAAAAGTTCATCCATTATAGTGATATGATGGTTTTCACCGTAAAATACGTATACCACACTTCACGAAATCAAACTACTTATGTTCAATGAAGCCTACTAGTAAGGAACTCACTACATATAAAAGATGTAGTTTTATTAAAGTTTAAAAAAAATGAATAGAATGAAAAAAATAGTCAAATTGCGAAGAAATTTAGCTTTATATAGTCCATAATACTTTTAAAATTGAAAACACTAGAAAGAAAAAGAAGAAGGGAAGAGCGAGTAGGACTTTTCAATCTGAAGGTAGAATTTATTTTGTCCCGATCAGAAAATGATTTTTTCAAAAAATTTGCAAAATCGCAATAAACATTTACATGCATTATCGAGCTTAATTTACAAAAACTTATAATATGTCTTTTTATTCATTTTAGCTACATAAAAGATACTCTTTCCTACTTGGTTCTCTTTTATTAAACTTCAAATATTGTGAATGGGAATCGTAGACGTTGTTGTGATCGCATAATGTGTAGCCCACTATTTGCAAGAATACTTTTTCCTATATAGTAGTGTCTTTGGCTAAGCATTATTACCATTATACTGATAGAGTGATAGGGTATAAAAATATCATGAGACTTTAAAGAATGGACAGATGAGTAGTTTCTCATTTTACTGAAAGAAATTTAATACAAAGAATATTAGGTGATGAAATTTCATGTTCCAAATTTTATTACCCTTACTTATACTCTATATATTCATTTATATTTTTTCTATTTTTATTTGGTGAAGTCTCCCCAAGATATACATTTGACCATAAATATCTTTACTTTCATTGAAGTAGAATACAATAAAAACATGATATTGGGGATCGTGAAGTCCAAACAATTCTAACAATATCTCATATGATAATGTTTTTTATTATATAAATTAATAGTAGGTAGTCTAATTTTAGAAGTTTGCCTACTTGATAATAAGTAAAAATAATAAGTAGAAAAATATTTCGTATGAAATACATTACAGAGAATAAGTACTCTGTATAAAGTTACCACGTTCCCCAACCTCTTTGTTCACACTTTATATCTAAGAAACTAAAATGTAAAATTCTGTTTTTCGTATTCAATTATTTAGAATCATTGTGCATTATTCAAATATTTGGAATCATTTTGCATCATTGATCGTTGTTATAAAAATATTAGTATTGATTTGTAAATAACATTAATAACAAACTCGACAAAAGCTCTTGACAACTTCAAACTGACTACATTATAAACAAGCAAGAGGAATACAGTATGCATGTGTTGACTTTATAGACATTATAAATAAGAAGAGAACCGTGGAACGTATCATTCACAAAAATACCAAATAGCATTAACATTACATTTATCTAAGATGAATGCAAAGAAATATGCTAAGGATTTTCTATTCATCGTTTCCATACTCATTGTGAATTTGTGATGGTCGTAACCACTACTGCGACATGTATAGAAAGAGGAAATAGTTGCCTCCAAGATGGAGAGTGTTGCGAAAGCAATGCTTGCTATGTGCTGGCGGATTCAGACATAGCTGGTGGCTATTGTTTGAGATGTGTAATTGTGTATTAAAGAACCAACCTTGTGGTCTCTTGGATAGTTGTTGCCCTGGATCCACGTGTAACGGCTGGTTTTGGGGTACATGCCTTTAGACTTACATTTGGCATATTTTTAATATGCATGTGTTTGTTTTATGGAATGTGTGGATAAAGTCGCTTATTACATCTTGTTACCATGTCTTCCTCTTTTTTTTTTTTATTCTATATTATTTCTATTTCTTAAATAAGGCTCTTGATTGGATCCTACTGTCATACTGTATAAAATTGAAGATTTAGCATTGTAACACGACCTTAATTGTTGATTGTATAAGAAGAAATGTCATAACTCTTATAGAATATTCAACTCTTATTGCTTGATATTAGACACGTAAGTTTTATTTGATAAAAATATATTCACCTTTAAAGTAATCAATACAAAAAATGTGATAAATATAATTTTTGTTATATTATAAACAAGTAATACATTTTAATTAAGTAGATATAAAATATTACAAACTACTAACAAAAATTGAATTTCAGTAAATAGAAAATTAATATTAGTGAAAGATTAACTATTCAATAGTTTTCAATACATTACTACTTTAAAACTAAAGAGGAACTTAATTTATATTAGTAAAATTAGACAATAATTTTTACATCAATTACTATTTTAAAAGTAAATAGAAACTCTTGGTCTCATAGACAAATCATAAAAGTTGAGCATTATATTATATAAATTTATTATAAGAAGTATTAATGATGTTTAATTTGATTATAACTTAATTTAGTTTAATAATGTTTATTTCTACAGTCATAATTTATTATAGGAACAAATAATAAGTTTAATACACAATATTATTATGGAAAGTATGACTAATTCTTTTTAATGGTGAATGTTAATGCTGCTTAGTTCTATTTATAGTAATTTATGTTTATAATAGTTTAACGATAAAAAAATATAAGATGAGTTCTATGAATATAACATACATATGAGTTAGGGTAGGTTGTTAACGAGCTTGTTGTATCCTAATTAAAAATACTTAATCACCTTAATTAATGTACCCATCTTGTAATTTTATTCTTCAAGGTACCCATCTTTCGTTAAATGGATACATATACCTCCTCCAAATTGGCCCACATAGCTTAATCTTATGAACCAAATGAATGACTAAGTGAGGCATAATGAGCTCATTATGCTTCTTCTTGTAATTTTATTCTTCAAGGTACCCATCTTTCGTTTAAATGGATACATATACCTCCTCCAAATTGGCCCACATAGCTTAATCTTATGAACCAAATGAATGACTAAGTGAGGCATGATGTCGAAGAAAGAAGGTGGGAAATATATCTCAAATCAACACATGGTCTCAACCAAATAAGCTTGCAAGTCATCTAACATCGCTGGATTTATTACCTTGCTACAAATAGCGTTGAAGAAGATGCACAACCTTGTAATTTGGAGGAGGTATATGTATCCATTTAAACGACAGATGGGTACCTTGAAAAATAAAGTCATGAATCCAGCCAATCCAGAGACCAGTATAGTACAAACAACAGTTGCTGCAGAAGTTGCATCATCGATTTCACAGTATCTTGCCCGAGAGCATGAAATTAGGGTGCCAAAATCAACACATGTAGGGAGACTTGAGAGTCATGGCACTATTGGTCGGAAACGGACTTCACTTAGTTTTGATTTGAAATATAAGGCCGAATTGTTTATTTTGCAAAACCTTCGCATTGCACAGTAGCACCACAACGTGTTTGTCTGGGTGCCTAGGCGCCATCGCAGGCCACACGCACCAAGCACAGCCATCGCAGTGCTGGGCACTTGCATGTGTGTGCGTGTGCGTGTGTGTCTCGCACCATCGCAGCAGCAGCATAAGTGCTGGCTTGCGTGCTAGCCTTCGCATGGCAGCACCAAGCAGCACGCTGGGCATGTGCATGGTCTAGGCCCAGCAGCCCAGCAGCACTACGCACCCAGCCAACAAGGCTGTGCGTGTGTGTGTGCGATGGCCAGGCAATAGCGCCCAGCGCCCAGCACAAGGCGTGGCTCGCTAGCAGCACGCAAGTGCTGAGAGGGTTGGGTGATGCGTGTTGTGCGTGCCAGCTGGGCATGCTAGGGTGGCTGTGCTAGCTGGCCAGCAAGGTATGCAGCCAGCTCACCCAAATGCCTTGTGCCGGTTTGAGGTGAGTGGGGATCAAAGGCTTGGAGCATGCCTTGGGGAGCAAGGCAATGGTCCCCCCCAAGGTTCATGGTCCTCACCTAACTCTCTCTCCCATTGACACTTGTTGCATTGTGATTGATTTGATTATTAATTTAATTTGGAATTAAATTAATTATCAAAATTACTCATTCTCCCACATTGGTTGGGAAATGAAGATCAAGGGTTCATTTCCCTATAAATACCAAGAGTTGGGTATTTGGGAAGGAACACACTTGAGTTGAAAAGTAAATTAAACTCCATTGTTGAGCATACCTTGAAATTCGTAAAACTCTAGTTTATTTTGTCCGGGCCTTGACTAACCTTCGAGGCTTAGAACGATCGGGTCGGATCCGAGGGTACGATCTCGTCGGAGGCCTCGTATTTTTGGGGTTCAAGTAAGAGCTCATAGTTGAGCGAAGCACGCGTCAAAGGTATAATCTTTTATCCTTTCTTATGCTTTAATTTATTATGGTAAGAAACTCGCGTGGTGTGGGTCACTACAAAACCCTACAGCTTAATCCCAAGAAGTGTGTCTTTGGTGTTGAGTCTGGGAAGTTTCTCGGATTTTTGATTGATCAAAGGGGGATAGAGGCCAATCCAGAAAAGGTGCAGGCGGTAATTGACATGAAGTCACCCCGCACTATCAAAGAGTTTCAAAATTTGACCGGTTGCCTGGCGGCATTCGGGAGATTCCTCAGTCGGTCAGGTGACAAGTGCCTTATTTCTTCCAATCAATCAAGAAGAAGACTAGATTCGAATGGGGGGAAAACGCTGAGGCGGCATTTCAGAAATTGAAAGAGCACTTGCATTAGTTGCCAACTTTGATTAGCCCCCTAGTCAGGGAGGTTCTTTACATGTACTTGGCCGTCTCAGATCATGCCCTCAGTGTCGTTCTCCTAGCTGAGAGAGACGACATTCAGCTCCCGGTCTATTTCATTAGTCATGTTCTTCAAAATGCTGAACTTCGGTATCCCTTGGTTGAATAATTTGGCCTTGCCCTTTTCATGGCAATCAAGAAGTTGAAACCCTACTTCTTGGCTCATCCGGTAGTGGTCTACATAGATCAACCCCTCAAGCGACCAATGACAACTTTGGAGTCATCCAATAGGATGCTCAAGTGGGCTATTGAAATGCAAAGCCTTGAAATCACTTTCGAACCTAGGAAGGCAGTGAAGGGTCAGGCGTTTTCCGACTTCATTGTCGAAATGACAAGGCCGGCCTAGCCGGAAAATCTTGATCAGGTTTGGAAAGTGTATGTAAATGAGAGCTCTACTATGAACGACTGTGGTGCTGGGGTAATATGCCAGTCTTCGGAAGGGGACAAATATGAATATGCACTACGGTTCAATTTCCAGGCCTCAAATAATGAGGCGGGATATGAGGCCTTGCTAGCCGGTATCCGCTTGTATAAGGCGGCAGGAGCAAGAAAGGTTGACGCCTGCTCTGACTCTCACTTGATCGTTAGCCAATACCATGGTGACTACGAGGCCACCCATCCGACAATGATCAAATATCTTCAGGCATTCAAAGACGAGGCCGGGACACTTGACGAATTTCGTCTAAGTCAGGTGCCCAGGTCAGAAAACAACCAGGCGGATGCCCTCTCTAAACTGACATCATCCGCCTCCTGTGATACGCTTTGGTCAGTCTTTTGGGAAGTCATGGAGAAGAGAAGTATTGAACATGATTCCATTGGAGTTCTTGACCGAATCTCGACCTAGATGGATGGCATTCGGGCTTATCTGGCAGACAACACTTTGCCGGATGCCCTTTTAGAAGCGGTTGCATTGAAGAAGTGGGCCGCAAGTTTTGAGATCCATAATGGAGAACTCTTCAAGAAGGGTTACCTCCAGCCGTTGCTGAAATGTGTTACCCCAGAAAAGTGGAAAGAAGTTCTAGAGGATCTACACTCGGGCTTTTGTGCATCACATATAGGCGGCCGAACTCTAGCAAAAAGGGTTAGTCGACAAGGCTACTTTCGGCCCACTCTTGAGGCAGATGTCATGGAAATGGTAAAGAAATGTGATAAATGTCAAAAATTCGGCAAACTCGTACACCATCCGGCTACTGATCTAACGGCTATATTTAGCCTAGTGTCATTCTCCAAATGCATGGACATTCTGGGTCCATATACGTCTGCTACAAGCGGACGGAGTTATATACTAATCGCCGTTGATTACGTCACCAAATGGGTAGAGGCAGAGGCGGTCAAGGGCATAAAGACAAAGGACGTCATCTCCTTCATTTGGAGGAACATTATCACCCGGTTTGGGGTACCTATGTCTATGGTCTTTGATAATGGGCCTCTGTTTGAGACGACTACCCTCAGATTTGGTTGGGAGATCAAGGGATCTCACATTGCTTTGCATCAGTAGGCCGTCCCCAAGCAAACAGCTAAGTTGAAACCTTCAACAAGCTCATCTCAGAAGGCATTAAAAAGAAAATTAAAAGGGCTGGCGGTCTATGGGCAGATGAGTTGCCTCATGTGCTATAGGCCATCAGAACAACTAAAAATGGGGCAACCGGTGAAACCCCGTTCCTCATGACCTATGGCACTAAAGCTGTCCTGCCTATTGAACATTATGAGCCAACACTTCGAATCATGCTCTATGATGAAGAGGCTAAGTGGGAGGCCATGCGGCTAGCATTTGATTCACTCCCGGAGCGTAGGGGCAATGCCGCCTTGCGTCATGAGATTTATTGTATGAGAATGACGAGAGCCTACAACAGAAAAGTGCACAAACGACCCTTAAAAGTGGGGGTAACTTTGTGTTACAAAATTTGGAGGCAACCGGTAGAGCCAATGAGCAAGGAAAGCTGACCCCTAATTGGGAAGGCCCTTATCGGATTTTTGAAGAAGTTAGAGGCGGCACCTACCGCCTGGAAACTCCAGACGGCAGACAGCTAGCCAGAATTTGGAATGTAGACAACTTGAAAAAGTACTACTTCTAAAGACATGTAAATCTTTGTAAATAGAGTATATTACTGAAAAGATGCTTTATTTTTATGCTTTCTTGTACAAAGTCCCGTCTGTGCAATGCACAACTGAGCAGATGTCTGTTCTAACTTGAGAAGATATAGGCAAGTCCAAAACTTAGCAGCTATTTACAAGGCTGATAAGAGAAATTCGTATCACCTAATCAAAAGTAATTCCTAAAACCATTAACTAAAACCATTAACTAATATAGATAGGGAAGTAGGGTCGAATCCACAGAGAAATAGGTCTTTCTATTCCTAATTAATTAATATAATCTAAATAATCAAGTAACCAAATTGTATTTGTGAAAATTAAACTAATAACTAAACTGAAGCAAATTAAATAAGGGAGGAAAACAATAATAAAAGGCCTAGGGTATAGGTTCACCAATAAATATTATTCCAAGGTAAAACATAATAATAAATCATCAATGCATAGATTAATCAGATCATAAAGGGCTTTCGCTACGTATTACAATCACAAAATTAATCTACCGGTATTAAATCGCATCTCTCGAATCTTGACTTAACCATTTATAAATTAATCTGCCTATTGAAACTAAGCCTAAACATTAATTCTCATCTCTCGGATCTCGAATCAATATTGCATAACTCATACAATTAAACCTGCGCAAATCTAATATAGCATTAAATCAATAAATAGGAAATCAACCAAAACGTTGACAATCAACAATAATAAATTACCCCGTCACATTAATTATGGATCCCCACAACCCTAGAAAAAAAACTACTCGCACATATTTAAATCTAAACTAAGCAAGGCAATTAAAGAAAGCATAATTAAATCAAAGCAATTAAATTACTGAAAGTAAAGAGGGAAGAAATCGTTACCAAAGTAGATGGAAGTAAATAATTGCATAAACTAAAAGTGTCGAGAGGGATCAAGAGTATTAACTAAAAGCTTAAAACTAAAAACTAAGAAATTAAACTAATGAGAAAAGTAGAGAGAGAGAGAGAAAAGAAGGTCTCCAACTTGCTTAACAAAAGCGTATTTGTATTAAACTAAGAAAACCTAAGCTAAAACGAAGATTAAAAGTGCTAAACGAACTTAGAAACACGCGCCCGGTGGGGCGCCATCTCGCCCTGTCGGGCAAGGGCTTGCCCTGCCGGGCGAGCTCTTGGACTTCTTTGATTGGGCCGTTTCTTAGCCCAATTCGCATTTCCTCTTTGGGTTTTGAATACAAGGTCCATTGCCCCGGACTCTTCTTCTTCGCCGAGCCCTTAATCACCGATTTGATGACTCCAACCGGTCCTGGGCTTCGGAATGTGGTCATATGAATGCGACCTTACTCCAATGCTCATAGCACCTTCAATAAATCCGGGAAAATGCTCTAAATCCGCAATTTCCTGTAAAACAATACCAAATCTACGAAAACACTAGAAAACGCATATTAGTAGCAAAAGTAGCTCCGTAGAGCTCAAATAAACACAATTATGACCATTGGGACGGGGAATAAATATATATATAAAATAGACTTATCAAACTCCCCCAAGCCAAACCTTTGCTTGTCCTTAAGTAAAGCAATGAATAAATAAACCAAAACTTCACCCAAAATTAATTTAAATCAAGCACAATCGATTCAAGGAAAATCCAACAAATATGCATCAAAGTCAACCAATCAAATCCATCCAACTACTCATCCTCTCTAACAATTGTCAAGTAGAGCGAACCGCAAGTGTATATGGAATTCAAGACTGGTGCTCATGCACTCTTCGGTCTTTTATGTGACGAGTAAAAGATGTACTCGATCGCTCTCCATCCAACCCCTTTAAATGTGAACAATGCCCTCCCAAACTCACGACACTCGTGTGTTTAAGAAAACAAGCACTAAACCTAGCAGTCGACTCGAAACATATCAAATCATTATTTGCATTGGAAAACAACTAATTTCACATTCACACAACTCTATGCACAAAGTCCGGAAGGTCTTTAAAGCTTGTAATATAAGGCTAGGGTAAAAGGTAGGAAACATTTGGAAAAATGTGAGAGTAAAGCCATGCTTAAGGGAGCCAAAATCTTAATAAATAAAACCAAGGTAAAAATTAATTAATGACCAAATCATCTCCAACACAACTCAACTCTACCAAAAATTCACCAAACATCCAATTATATTAAAAATTCTCAACACTTACAATTTCACTCATAAAATATAACAATAAGGAAGTAGAGTGAATAAACAATCTTTGAACTCTTTTTTTTTTCCCTCTTTCTTTTCTTTCTTTTGAGCAACCTTCAATTAGAACATTTGAACAATTAAACAATTTTTTTTCTTTTGCTCTTTTTTTTTTCTTTTTATCTCACATTGGAACTTTTTCAACTCTGAACAACAATTTCTCGATTTTTTTCCAATCACAATATCGAAAGAAAAAATAAATAACCTCTCAAATCCACCCACATTGTGCAAATTATGTGCACACTCCAACTCCCTCACCTCATTCACTAATAGCTCCCCCAATCCAAGCTTGGGACTAGTAACCAATGGGCAAAATAGGCTTGTAATGTGACTAAATAAACAATAAAAGCGCACAAGCAACAACATGGGTAGCAAGAAGGGAACAAATGTATCTAAAATTGTCTGAAGGCACCTAAGAGAACAAATGTCTTCGTCTTCCTCAATGTGCATAATAATGAGTCATACAAACATTACTCAAAGTTATAAACCAATAATCAACTTCATTGACATACCAGGAACTAACACACATTCCTAACCAAATCAACTAGCCAAGCACTATATCCACAAATAGTTGGACAAAATTGACTCATGTTAGGGCATCCAATTCAAGCAATCAAACATCAAATCATGGCTAACCTATCCACAATAATCATCATCATATATTAAGAATCAAAACAATTTTCATGAATGGGGCACAGGGAAGCATGATTTATCATTCATTGGATCGTATTTTTATATTTTTTTTTTATTATTTTTAGAAAGAAAAATAAAATCTAAACTATAAAGCAATAATAAAAAAAAACTAAAATAAGCACACCAAAGAAAATATAAAGAAAAAGGAAAGAAAGAAAACCTATATATACAAGAAATTCCCCCCAAGCCAAACCAGACAATGTCCTCATTGGCTCAAAAGGAAGAAAGTAACCCTGGCGACTACCCCTCATCATCAAACTCGTATCCACCACCATCCCAAGCATTGCAATGCATCACCTTGGTACAATTCTAGACAAGAAAGAAACAAAATGTTAGTAGGAAAAGAGGTAAAAATGAGTCAGGCTCACTATTTCGTTCATAACTTTTTTTATACAAATGATAATGTAGTATTTTAATTTCATTGTAAATTAGACTTGAAGAGCTTTCTAACGATAGGTCACACACAAAATTTCGTAAGAAACGCAAAAGTTATGGTGTCTTGAAAATGGCCCGTTTTGCTGGCCCGCTCACGCGCCCGGTCGGGCGGCTCTTCGCCTAGTTGGGCGAGTTTAACTCTTTTTTCGACCTTTGTTCTCGCGCCCGGTCGGGCGGATGTTCGCCTGATCGGGTGAATTTTGGGCAATAATCCTTTTTTCTCTCTCGCCCGATCGGGTGAAATTGCTCGTATACGGACTTCCTCTCGCGCCCGGTCGGGCGCGCTACAGCACTTGGAGTCCGATTTTCTTCAAGTTGCTCCTTTTTCTCCACTTGTTCATCTTCAAACCTAAGCCCTACACAATTTAGAGCCCTTTCTATAGCATCCACTTCATCCTTCCATGTAGTCGCTTTTCCTGTGGAAGATGTGACACAAAATACCGCCTCCAAGGGATCTCTAACGAGAGCTTGGGGCTTATTAGAAAAATTATTTACATCAACCACATCAATACTATAGCAATTTTCTTCCAACATGGGGCTTTTAGGGGCATCATGTAGATTAAAAATAATATTTTCATCCCCTACACATAATGTAAGTTTACCACTCTTCACATCTATTATTGCCCCTACAGTATAAAGGAATGGTCTACCCAAAATAATCGGAATTTGCAAATCTTCCTCCATATCAAGGATAACAAATCAAAAGGTATATAAAATTTACCTACTTTAACAGGAATATCTTCTAAAACACCTAAAGGATATTTAAGAGAACGATCAGCCAATTGTAGAGTAATATTGGTAGCTTTTAAATTACCTGTTTCGGGGTTTTCTGATGTCCTGCGGGAGAGTTACAATTCCGAGACTGGAACCGGACGCCTGTACCTGCAAAACAAACGGATGCTCCGGATGATTGGAGATCCGCCTCCGACGGTCAAGTTAGTACTTGATTAAGGAGTAATTAATGCGGAAATTAAAGTGATTGGGTCTCTCTAGGTGAGAGTGTTAAATGTGTGTAATCTGCGTAATCTCCCTTAATGAGGACTAAGGGAGGTATTTATAACCTCGGGAAACGTGCCAATCCTAGGTTTAGGTTAACCTTGGGCTGATTGGGCTTCCCTCGGAAGTTGGGCCTAGGTGGCCGACTTATCCATTAGGCATGGAGTATGCCACGTGTCATGACATAATAGGTCCAGGGTGGACGAATAAGTGTGTGCCACGTGGCAAGCCCTGAGAGGTCCAACTAGGGGACACTTGGCAGGACCTGATTGGCCCACGTGGCGCATTCCAATTGGTGGGAGAAAAATCCCCTAATCATTTGCCCCTCACAGGTGGCACGTGACTGGTCACGTGTTACCTGTGACAGGTGTCGCCCTGTAACAGGCAACGACCTGCTACAGGTGTCACTCAGCGAAAGGCCGAGAGATTCTCCCGCCCAAATTTTGAATTCCGGAAGTGACCCTTCGTCTTCTCACTTCGCCTATATAAGGGAGTGTTGCCTTCGGTCATTTTCACACTTGAGAACTTTGTGAGAGAACATTCGGACCCCTGAACTTGCTCTGACATTTCGGACCCTTTCTGCCTACCGCCTGCTCTGACAAGCCGACTGCAAAGAATTTTCAGAACTTCATCAATCGTCACTCGTTCAGGTAACCGTCGGTTCTCTTACTCTTAATTTTCTCTTTACTTTATTCTTTTTTGAAATAGCACCACGGAAGCACACGACACGACCTAGGTTAGCGATCAACCGGTCACCGGGGACGGCTGAATCTAGGACTAGGAGTGCCGCCTGCCCTTTTCTGGACCCATCTTTTCCCTTTATACAAAGTCCGATTGTATCTGTGTCTATGCAGAACATGATGGCCAGAACAAAAAAGACGGCTAGGATCTCGAACTCAGACGGCTCCTCCCACCGGGTGCCGATTAGTGAAACATCTGACCAGGCGCCAGATGTGGAAGTGAAACAAAGCGGCTTGAAAGCTGGCAGTTCTGAGGGAGGAGTCAAAGTGACCCCTTCCCATTTTACAGTTGACAATTCTACATTCTCTCCTGCTCCTTTTAAAGGAGAGGAGGCGGGCCCCTCTGGGAGAGGGGAGGAGTCGTCCTCTTCGGACTCGTCAGAGGACGAATCCGAGTCTAGCTCTTCTGGCCATGCTTCTCTGGACACAAAAGAGAAAAACAGTCGCCTACAAGAGGCGAGGCTTTCTCACGCAGTTGAGAAGGGAGACAATTGGGCGGAGCCATCCGCCTCCCACCGAGAGCAAAATACCCCCTACTATTGCACGGTACCTCGGGGCCGGATCACGGCCATGCAAGAAAAAGTGGGGAGCTTTATCGCAAACCACACAATGGGCCCCGGCTTTTTAGTGTTTGTGTCGGATCCAGAAGACACAGCCGTCTGGCCGGCTGGTACTAGTTATGATGGCACCTGCTTTGGCTGCTACGAGGCGGCCATCAAGGCTAGGCTGCGCTTCCCACTACATCCGGCTGTTCAGCGGATCTTGGATGGGTATGAGTTGGGGTTATGGCAGTAAGCCCCGAACTCTTGGGTCAACGTACTCGGCTATGTGGCCGGGTGCAAACTGCACGGGGTGGAGCCGAACTTCGAGGCTTTCGCCCACATGAACTACCTCAGCCAGACCCCTAAGGCAGGCAGTACCGGCTGGTATCAATTGACGAGCCACAGGGGCTACCTCATGACAAGAGGTAAAGCAAACAAATGGAAGGACTGGCGGAGCACCTTCCTTATCATTGAGAGTTTAGACACAGAGCTGAACAAGCGCTTCAACAGGTGGAACAGGAATCCGCCCCTTCTTGCAGGCAGCCGCAGCATGCTGCCTGTTCCCCCCAAGGCTAAGAAAGAGATCCTAGATAAAGGACTCTTCAAAGTAGAGTCGAAGGTGAACTCTACTTCAGGGGTACGAGAGCAAGTACCCCTGCACTGCGTCCCGAGCTTCAAATGGCTCTACGACGAGTACTTTTTGGCCGTCTGTGGCCTCAGCTGTCGGTGCTCAAGAGGTAGCCGGCCTGTCGAATACTCTGTTGTTCCATGAATTTCTGTTATGACTTTTATTAACTTTGCTATTTGTTTTTGCAGCGGACGCCATGAGCAAAATTACCGCCTCCAAGACTGCGGCGGCCATGTTGCGGGCCTCCATCATGCAACAGTCTTCAACCGACTCCCCCAACAAGGGGGCACCCTTGGTGGGCTTCGAACCTTTCACTCTCTTTTTGGAGTTGTGTTTATGCATATACTGACTCTTTTCTTCTTTTTTAGACGGCCGCTCCAAGAGCTTCTTCTTCCCAACAGCCGGACTCCAAGGCCCGGAGGACGACTGTTGCGAGCTCTCCTTGTTCTGCCAGGAAACATGCGGCGGCTGAGAAACAGCCGGCCACTCCTTCCAAAACTCCAATTGGGCCGCCTAGAAGTATGAAGTTGTCCTTGTAAATTTTAGACTTGCTCCCTTCTTTACTAGGTCTAATCCGTTTGTCTATGCTTAATGCAGCCGGCCCTCAGGAGCCTGACTTGGTCGAGGTGGCCAAGTCTATGATCAAGGTCGTTCCTCCAGCTGAAAGGGAGGCAGTCAGGGGTGTCGGCAGCCTTGACCTAGACGGGATTGCAGGAGTCCTTGCTGAGGTATACTTAACATATTTTTGAGTATTTGAATTCCAGGACGCCCCCCCCCCTTTTTTTTTTTTTTTTGTTTGGAAACTGACGCTTGTTCCCCTTTTTACTTAGGCCCTGCTCCGAGTAAACGGCCTCCGTAAACCGCTTGACAGGAAGAACAAAGAGGTAAAGGCTGCAATAGCTATGGCCGCCTCTGACTGTGATAAGGCAATGTTTCAAATTGCCCAAAATGAGGTTCTGACAATTAATATTCTTTATTATCAGGCGCAGGCTACCGCCGCTATCCGGGCTCAGTTAGAGGCGGCCCAGAAGAGAAATAGCAAGCTGGAGGCGACCATCAACAATCTCAAGGCCGAGCTGAGACCTCTTCGCGAAAAGATGTCCTCATACGACACCTTGGAGAAATCCTTGGCGGCTGTTAAGGAACGCCTGGTGACCTAGGAGAAGAGTCTTACTCAGGAGCTCTCGGAAAAGGCCGAGCAAGAAAAGAAAGAGCTGGTCCGGGAGATGATGGAAGACTCTGCTCAAATCCAGCGCATGAATTGGGGCCGCCTCTTCCCCAATGCCGACTTTGCCTCCTGGGAAAAAACGTACCGCCAGTGTTCTGATAGATATAATCAAGAGATCCTGGCGGCTGCTGAGGAAGAGGCGTTGGAGGAGGAGGAGTAGCCGGTAGTGGCGCTTGTGCCGCTTGGGGGTAATCCATCGAAGAAGGATGCAGCTGAAGCCGAGTCCAGCAAAAAGAGTGCTGACCAGGCGGCATCTGCTAATATTGAAGATCTGCCCCCTTCTTAAGCTTTATGTCTTCTTTCCACGGCCTGCGTGCCGTTTGTTTGTATTTACCCGGCCAGGGAGCCGGGGCTCTGAATATTTGGCCGGTCTTTAATGACCGGCTTCCTTTTAATAAATATTTTTGTTTTGCTTCAAATTTGTTTAAGTATTGAATATTCTGATATCCAATTGCACACTATACCGACTGTTTTACATGGCCGATAGTTGCAGACAGGTACGGATAGTTAGTCACGCCGCCTATGCCCCTGGACGACTGTTTGTCTGTTTCCAGGCTAGGCGATTAGTCGGCCATTTATCCAATCGGTATTCGACCCATTTTAAAGACTGGATCCCCTTTAGGCAGGCGGTCCTGTCATTTGTAAAATTAACCAAGTAGGAAAGTGGTTTCCTACTTGTCATGTTTTTAGGCTAGAGACTTTAGGCAATCTAGGTCGACTGTTCCCCGCCACATTTAATCTAGTGTGAACAGGTGCTGTATGAACACCTTTTTAGTTTCATACTAAATTTTTAAGGAGTGACCAAGTAAACATGATTGTTACCTAGTCGCCGAGTGACTGAGTAGTAGAGGTTTCAAGCGGTGGGTACCGGTTGCTCCCCTTTATTCGCCAATGTTTGTTGGATATCAACTCATAAGATACCGACTGTTCTTATCCCAAGTAGTCCAGTCGGTTGGTTGACACGGATGGTTACTGCGAACACTTGTTTGACCTGATTAGTCAGTTAAGTGAGAAGTATCCTTGTCCGGGAAAAAGCTACGTCGTTGTCTTGTTTAGACAGTCGTATAGGTGCCGTGTAATGATTTTATAGAACAATGTTCCACCCAAAAGGGAGCTGCTCTCTGCGACGAATTTCATCCGGATGGATGCCGTCGGACGCCTGTTATAACGTTGGGACAGGTCGAAGTGAATTTTTATATTTTGATCAGTTGGCTTGACACCTGGTCTGATCATTTTAGCCATGAGCCTTTGATAGTTCTTGGTGAACTGTATTATGGGAGAGTAGCCGGTTGAGTGAAACAAGCGGCGTGCCCCTCTTAAGTAAGAATAAAAATTAAACATGGAGAGTAGCCGACTATTTGTCAGTAGGCATGCCCCTCTTAGGTAAAAATGAAAACTAAATATGGAGAGTAGCCGACTGTTTGTTAGTAGGCGTGCCCCTCTTAGTACAAAATTGAATGAAACAGCAAACTTTTATTAAGTAGCCCTTGACTATTTACATCATTCAAAAGAAATATTTCTTAAGATTATCTACATTCCAAGTTCGAGGAAACGGTTGGTCGTCTGGTGTTTCCAGACGGTAGGTACCGTCCCTGACCTCTTCACAGATTCGGTAGGGTCCTTCCCAGTTGGGAGTTAGTTTGCCAGACTCATTAGCCCTACCAACTGCTTTCATTTTTCTAAGTACAAAGTCCCCCACTTTGAGTGGACGCCTGTGTACTTTTTTGTTGTATGATCTAGTCATTCTCAGGCAGTAAATTTCATGGCGCAAGACAGCATTGCCCCTCCTTTCAGGGAGTGAGTCTAATGCCAGGCGCATGGCTTCCCAGTTTGCCTCTTCGTCATATAGCATAACTCGAAGAGTCGGCTCGTAGTGTTCTATTGGAAGAACAGCTTCCGCACCATAAGTTAGGAGAAATGGAGTTTCTCCAGTCGCCCCTTTTTCAGTCATCCTAATGGCCCAGAGAACATGTGGTAATTCATCCGCCCATAGGCCGCCTGCTCGTTCAATCTTTTTCTTGAGACCGTCTGAGATGATTTTATTAAAGGCTTCTCCCTGGCTGTTTGCTTGTGGACGGCTGACAGATGCAAAGTAGTGTGCAATTCCTTGGTCACCCAACCAGCTTTTGAGAATAGGCGTCTCAAATTGGGGACCATTATCAAAAACCATAGACATGGGAACCCCGAACCGAGTGATGACATTTTTCCAAATGAATGAAATTACATCCTTCATCTTGATTCCCTTTACAGCCTCCGCCTCTACCCATTTAGTGAAGTAGTCGACTGCAACAAGTATGTACCTCCTTCCGCCTGTAGCAGGCGTATATGGACCCATAATATCCATGCCCCACTTAGCAAACGGTAGTGGGCTATGAATGGTAGTGAGGTTAGTAGCCGGACGGTGAATTAGCTTGCCAAACCTTTGGCACTTGTCACATTTTTTCACCATCTCCATTGCATCTGCTTCTAATGTAGGCCAAAAGTAGCCCTGCCGCCTTGCCCGTTGAGCAAGCGTCCTACCGCCTATATGGGAAGCATAGTAACCAGAGTGAAGATCGTCCAGTATCTCTCGCCCCTTTTCTGGAGTAACACACTTCAAGAAGGGTTGAAGGTACCCCCTTTTGTGAAGTTCTCCCTTTATCATTTCAAAACTGGTTGCTCGTTTTTTCAGTGCTGCCGCCTGTTGATGATCATCCGGCAGGGTACCGTTAGTCAGATATGCCCTGATTGGATCCATCCAGGTTGAGCTTCTGTCTAGGATTCCAATAGGGTCTTCCTCGATGCTTCTCTTCTCCATTACTTCCCAAAAAACAGTTCGAGGAGTATCACAAGAAGCGGATGATGCTAATTTTGAAAGTGCATCCGCCTGGTTGTTTTCTGATCTCGACACTTGAGTCAGACGAAAATCTTCAAGGGATCCGACCGCCTGTCGTACCGCCTGTAAATACTTGATCATGGCCGGATGGGTTGCTTCGTATTCGCCATTATACTGACTCACTATTAATTGTGAATCGGAACAGGCGTCTATCTTTCGTGCCCCTGCCGCCTTGCACATGCGGATTCCAGCTAGTAAAGCTTCATATTCTGCCTCATTGTTTGAGGCCTGAAAACTGAAGCGTAGAGCATACTCGTACCTGTCGCCCTCTGGCGACTGACATATGACGCCTGCTCCACAACCATTTGATGTAGAGCTTCCATCCACATATACCTTCCAGACTTGGTCTGGATCTCGAGAATTAGGGGGACGAGTCATCTCAACAATAAAGTCAGCAAAGGCTTGCCCCTTCACTACTTTTCTAGGTTCGAAAGTAACTTCGAGGCTCTGTATTTCTATGGCCCATTTGATCATTCGGCCTGACGACTCCATGGTGGTCAGTGGCCGCTTGATAGGTTGATCTGTATACACGACGACTACATGTGCCAAAAAGTAGGGCTTCAATTTTTTAACAGCCATGAAGAGTGCAAGACCAAATTTCTCCACTAAGGGATACCTCAACTCGGCATTTTTCAGTACATGACTGACAAAGTAGACCGGGAGCTGACATTCGTCTCTTTCAGCAAGAAGAACAGCGCTTAACGCATGATCAGAGACGACCAGGTACATGTAAAGTACTTCTTTGGGTAAAGGGCTGACCAGCCTCGACAAGGAATGCAAGTGAACTTTCAATTTCTGGAAGGCCGCCTCAGCATCTGGCCCCCATTCAAACCTTGCCTTCTTCTTAATTGCCTGGAAAAAGTATAGGCATTTGTCGCCTGATCGGCTTAGAAATCTTCCCAAGGCCGCCAGACAACCTGTTAACTTCTGAACTTCGCGGATGGTACGAGGCGACTGCATGTCGATGACCGCCAGCACCTTCTCAGGGTTCGCCTCTATTCCTCTCTGATTGATAAGGAATCCGAGAAATTTCCCAGACTCAACTCCAAAGACACATTTCTTGGGATTGAGCATGACATAGTGCCTCCTGAGTGTGGCGAAAGTTTCTCAGAGGTCCGACAGATGATCTTTCTGAAGTTTAGACTTGACAATCATATCATCAATATATGCCTCGACATTTCTCCCAATCTGATCAAAGAACACAGTGTTTATCATTCGCTGGAAAGTGGTCGGGGCATTCTTAAGACCAAACGGCATGACCGTGTAACAGTATAACCCTTGATCAGTGACGAAGGCCGTCTTCTCCTGATCTTTCTTCCATAAAGGAATTTGATGGAAACCAGAGTAGGCGTCCATAAAGCTCATCAAAGCATGGCCGGCTGTTGAGTCGACCAGGTTATCAATTTTAGGCAGAGGGTAACTGTCTTTGGGGCACGCCTTGTTTAAGTCTGTGTAGTCTACACACATTCGCCAGGTGCCATTCGGCTTTTTAACAAGCACCACATTTGCAACCCAGTCTAGGAAGTAACATTGCCGCATGAACCCTGCATCAAGTAATTTTTTAACTTCGGCGGCTGCCGCCTGACTTCTTTCTTCGCCATGGTTCCGCTTCTTCTGCCTTATCGGCTTCTTTTTCGGATACACGACCAGTTTATGTACCGCCAGATCAGGACTGATGCCTGGCATTTCATGGACTTCGAATGCAAAGATGTCCTTGTATTCTTTCAATAGTTTGTGAAAGTCGTCACCCAGGACCCTTAGAGCAGTCGTCCCAACTTTGACTGTTCTGTCAGGACGCGAGTCATCTAAGATCAGGTCCGTATGCTCACCAGTTGGCTGAGGGCGGAATTCATCCGACCGCTCCTCTACCAATGATTGCTATTTTCTGTCTTTTCTTGCGGCCCCCGTCTGGGATGCCTTTCTCTTCTTGCCGCCTGCTTTTTGAACAGCCGCACTCTCCTTGACATTGTCAAGGTCTATTTTTCCACCACTCGACCCAGCGGCCATAACAGTGTGCTTGACATCCGAGAGATAGCACTCTCATCCTCTGATCTCCCCTTAGGGACCCGAGTGTTCCATTATCCCTCTCAAACTTGAGCAACATAAG
Source organism: Chenopodium quinoa (assembly GCF_001683475.1). NCBI lineage: Eukaryota > Viridiplantae > Streptophyta > Magnoliopsida > Caryophyllales > Amaranthaceae > Chenopodium > Chenopodium quinoa. The sequence goes on from NW_018743218.1 coordinate 3,254,870, forward strand.
AGATGGGATTATAACAGCCTTGGAATTATTCAGGGTTGGTCGTCCCAGAACCATGTTGTAGGCCGAGAGTTCTTCTACTACCAGGAACCGGACTACCATGTGTCGTCCTTCCCCTTTTTCACCCAGGCGGATGGGTAAATCCACTCGTCCCACTGGGTGGACGACTCCTCCTCCAAACCCTACTAAAGGGTGGGGTGCCGGATGTACGCAATCAGTCTGATATTTTAGTTTCGACAGACATTTGCTACTGATGAGATCTGAGGAGCTTCCGGTATCTATGAGGATTCGGCCAACTCTCTGGTTGGCCACTTTATATTCAATAACGATAGGGTCGTCATGCGGCCCTCTTACCCCTCCTAGATCTTCTTCAGTGATGACAATCTCAGGAAATGAATATTTGGAAGGCCGTTCTTGGTGAACGGAATTTACATCTACGCGTCTGATATTGTCTTTGTTGCCCCTAATAGTGGGGCCGCCTCCTGAGAAGCCGCCTGCAATGGTGTAGACGACTGCATCATCTGTATCGGAGCTGTCGGCCTGTTGATTCTTTTTGGCCGACTGCTTTTTCGAGGAAGTGTTCCCCGTAGATTTCTTGACATAAGTGTCAAGATCACCTTGCTCAGCCAGGCGGTCCAGATACCGCATGAGACTGATGCATTCATTGGTGTGATGACCAACATCTTCATGATAATCACATAATTTTTCTTGGTTCCGGTTGTTTGCAGAACCCTTCATGGGGACCGGCTTCTCAATTGAGATCCGTCCCTTGTTTTCCTTTAGGATAAATTGGCTATCCTTGTTAAACGCATACTTTGGGGAGTATGGTTTGAATTCTTTTTTCTTCTTCTGGGCCGACTGTTTAGATGAATCAGCCGCCCATACCTCTTTTCTATTCTCATCTTTGTTTGACGGCTGTAACGCAAGCTTGTGACCCAAGTGGGAGCATTAAAGTGATGGAACATCTTGAAGTTTAAGAGCAACTGTGTTCGGGCAAGGGCGGTGCCGGTAGCACATTCAACATATGAATGAAACACAACTGCTGGCTAACACACACGTAGGGCCGTAGGACAGACCTAAAACAATCCCCACATACGGCGCCAAAGATGTTTCGGGGTTTTCTGATGTCCTGCGGGAGAGTTACAATTCCGAGACTGGAACCGGACGTCTGTACCTGCAAAACAAACGGATGCTCCGGATGATTGGAGATCCGCCTCCGACGGTCAAGTTAGTACTTGATTAAGGAGTAATTAATGCGGAAATTAAAGTGATTGGGTCTCTCTAGGTGAGAGTGTTAAATGTGTGTAATCTGCGTAATCTCCCTTAATGAGGATTAAGGGAGGTATTTATAACCTCGGGAAACGTGCCAATCCTAGGTTTAGGTTAACCTTGGGCTGATTGGGCTTCCCTCGGAAGTTGGGCCTAGGTGGCCGACTTCTCCATTAGGCATGGAGTATGCCACGTGTCATGACATAATAGGTCCAGGGTGGACGAATAAGCGTGTGCCACGTGGCAAGCCCTGAGAGGTCCAACTGGGGGACACTTGGCAGGACCTGATTGGCCTACGTGGCGCATTCCGATTGGTGGGAGCAAAATCCCCTAATCATTACCTATATTCAATTTAGAGCTCACAGATAATGGCATAACACTTACACTAGAACCCAAATCACATAAAGCTTTATCAACCATCAGATTGCCAATGTGACAAGGAATAGAAAAACTACCCGGATCTTTTAGTTTAGGTGGAGATTTATTCTGTAATATAGCACTACATTCTTCAGTAAAAGCAATTGTCTCTACCTCACTAATAGATCTCTTTCTGGTCAAGATTTATTTCATAAATTTAGAATATGCAGGAACTTGAGTAATTAATTCTGTGAAAGGAACCGTTACCTGCAAATTCTTGACAACCTCCAAAAATTTAGCAAACTGCTTATCTAGCTTACTCTTAAGATGTCTATTAGGAAATGGTAGTTTGATGACTGGTTTCTATACATCTCCACTCTTGTCTTGATTTTTATCCTTCTTTGGAGTTATATCCTGCAATGTATCATTAGAAATGTTAGTTTTACCATGGAGCCCTACAGGGCTAGTAACAACAATAATTGGTATAACAGAATCAAGATTAGCAATATTTGTAATGATAGGTTCATCATCTTTGAGCATAGAAGGCCCATCATATTTTGAACCACTTCTCAGGGTAATTGCATTCACGTGATCTGTAGGTTGTACTGGTTGCGATGGTAGGGCTCCCTGCTGGTGAGTTTGTAGAGCAGAGGAAAGTTGCGCAATTTGATTGTCCATGATTTTATTATGAGCTAGAATCGAATCAATTTGCGCATCCCTACTCTGCATCTGTTTCTACATATCAACTAACATCGTTCTGATTTTTTATAAGCCAGAATCAGAAGGAGCAGTAACAGTCTGTTGTGGTCTCTGATGTGGAGGTTGATAGTACCTCTGATGCGGTTGTTGTACCTGCGGTGGGGGGTTAGGCGCATTCATACTATTGTACGACATATTTTGGTTATTTCTCAACCCTACAATGTAGGTGTTAGAGTATGGACTAGTTTGCTTATAAGCCTGAAAAGCATTAATCTTCTCAAGCGAACTGGTGCATTCTTGAGCCTAATGACCTACAAGACCAAAATTTTCACAATTTATTGCAGAGTTAGTACCAATAGCAGAAACATTAGCAACGGAAGATGAATTAGAATTGTTAATATTGTCTAGTTTCTGGCTAATAGCAGTCAATTGTGCTTGCAAAAAGGATATAGAATCGACTTGGTGTTTTCCTTTATTTGCAAATCCTCTGGGATTCCCATATTGGGAATTATGAATAGCCATCTCTTCAACAACATTGCTCGCTATATTAACATCCAAATTCATAAATATTCCGTTAGTTGCAGAGTCCAAAATCATTCTTGAATTATATCCAATCTCATTGTAAAAGGCTTGGATTATCTGTCATTATGCTAGCCCATGATGAGGGCACTCTCTCTACAAATCCTTAAATCATTCCCAAGCTTCATATAAAGATTCATCTGCTTCTTGGGAAAAATTTAGGATCTTACTCCTTAACAAAGTTGTTCTCCCTACAGGGTAGTATTTGTTATAGAAATTCAAAACAAGGGTTTCCCAGTCAGTAATACCAAGTGTAGTTCTATTCAGTCCATTGTACCATAATTTAGCTTTACCACATAAAGAAAAGGGAAAAAGAATCTCCCTGATTTGGTCCTGCGTGACCCAAGCTTGTCTAATGGTGTTGCAATATTAGCAAAAGTCCAAGATGTGAAGATTTGGGTCTTCACCCATAGCTCCGCTAAATTGCTTCCTTTCAATCATAGTAATAAACCAGGGTTTAATCTCGAATTGTACTCCCTCAAGATTTGGTGCGGGGGCAAGGTGTGGAAAATCTGCTAGGGACGGCTGCGAATAATCGTCGAGCTTACGAGGTGGTTGAGCCGTCATCTCTGATTCTAGTTCTAAAGAAACTTCTGTATCACTAGAATCAGATGGGGGTTCCAAAGGTGTAATACCCTCGGAAGTAGCTCGTACCTGTCTAAAAAGATTCTTCTGCTTATGAAAAGAACGTTCAATTTCAGGATCAAATGGGATGTAACCTGATCTAGAACTCCTAAGCATAAACAAAGAACTAAACAAACAAGTATGAGAAACTGTCCCAAAGAACTTGCATTCTCTAAGACTAAAGAAAATAATCTAGACTACAAAAATAATCAGAAATAAAAATAAAACCGTGTCCCCGGCAACGGCACCAAATTTTAACAAGCTAAAGTCGTATCACCTAATCAAAAGTAATTCCTAAAACCATTAACTAATATAGATAAGGAAGTAGGGTCGAATCCATAGAGAAACATGTCTTTATATTCCTAATTAATTAATATAATATAAATAATCAAGTAACCAAATTGTTTTTTGTGAGAATTAAACTAATAACTAAACTGAAGCAAATTAAATAAGGGAGGAAAACAATAACAAAAGGCCTAGGGTATAGGTTCACCAATAAATAATATTCCAGGGTAAAACATAATAATCAATCATCAATGCATAGATTAATCAGATCATAAAGGGTTTTCGCTACGTATTACGATCACAGAATTAATCTACCGGTATTAAATCGCATCTCTCAAATCTTGACTTAACCATTTATAAATTAATCTGCCTATTGAAACTAAGCCTAAACATTAATTCTCATCTCTTAGATCTCGAATCAATATTGCATAACTCATACAATTAAACCTGCGCAAATCTAATATAGCATTAAATCAATCAATAGGAAATCAACTAAAACGTTGACAATCAACTATAATAAATAACCCCGTCATATTAATTATGGATCCCCACAACCCTAGAAAAAAAACTACTCGCACATATTTAAATCTAAACTAATCATGCAAGGAAATTAAAGAAAGCATAATTAAATCAAAGCAATTAAATTACTGAAAGTAAAGAGGGAAGAAATCGTTACCAAAGTAGACGGAAGTAAAGAATTGCATAAACTAAAAGTGTCGAGAGGGATCAAGAGTATTAACTAAAAGCTTAAAACTAAAAACTAAGAAATTAAACTAATGAGAAAAGTATAGAGAGAGAGAGAGAAAAGAAGGTCGCTAACTCGCTCAACAAAAGAGTATTTGTATTAAACTAAGAAAACCTAAGCTGAACAGAGGCCAATGGTTGGATACTCATCAAACCTCCTGTTCTAACATGAGCAAGCAACCGGCGACGCCCATACGGGTGAATTCGTTGAAGAGAGCATCTCCTATTTGGGTGGTACATTGTTCTATAAATCATAACTTAAGAGGCTTTAACCGACTGTCTAGATTAAAGATAACTCACGGCCGTTTGAATAATCAATTGAGACCTTGATATAACCGGTCGTTACATCAAAACAACATAAACGGTAATTGATATCTTGATCAGATATAACCGGTCTTTGCCCAAAGGCACTACAGCCGGTTAAAACTCAATTAAGCAAGGGCAAAGCCTTGGCAGCTAAAACATGACATGGTTATGACTCCTACACCCGGCCAATGGCCGCTTGCTATTATGCAATCGGCAAAGACTGATTGCCTTAAGGGCTAAATCACATCCAATTTATAGAGTAATCTAGGTTGGTCCCTAGCCGAAATCGTCTGCTATTTCTTTAAAGACGGCCAGTGACCATCTGTCTATTCGTCTGGATGCTTGATTGGACAGCTGCCTGCTTAGGGTAGGGGCAATTACCAAGCAAACAACTGTCTAGGGGCATGATAAGCCAAGCATCTGTTAAACCGCATGCGCTAAGTTACTTTGCAAAAAGATAGAAAATTGCAAAAATTGAAGCAAAATATATTAAAGGAAAATATAGGCAAAACCGACTCAGTCTGCAAATTCTATTAAAAAGGTAATTGTCAGCTGGAATTACGTCCGGGGAGAAAAGAGCATATAAAATACTCGGCACGCAGGCCGGGAAAATATAGCCAATTCTGCTCGGTCGCCAGCTTAGCCTTGTGATCGGCCTGCGATGGGCCAACTCGTTCTTCAGCCGGGAGATGTCTACCCTTAGCTAGGTGTTCTCCTTATCAGCATCCCCTAGTGCTTTGACATCGGCCTGATGGTTTTTCACTTACAGCTCAAAGTCACCCGCCTTCATGTTGGCCGTCTCCGCAGTCGCAGTGAGCTCCTTGATAAGCTCCTCCTGTTTCATCTCCCGACTTTTAGTTTTAATTTCAAACATTAATGTGTTATACTGAGTAACATCAATAAGATCAGTCGCCCGCCTAGTAACGTCCCTTACCTCCTCCTACTTCTTCCTCAAGGGAACCTTGAGGCCGTCTACCCTCAGCATCACCTGCAAAATCAGTTAGGAAAAGAGTTAGTCTCTCAATTATTGGACAACCGGGCAAAGGGTAAAAGCGCATTCTATATGCCCGTCGGTGGAGAGTCAGTTTGGCTTAAATACCCCAACCGACAAATTACTTAGAAAACAGGGCATTGAGGCGGTCAATGTTGACTTGATGCACACCCGGCACCGCCTCCTTCTCGGACCGTGCGAGGGTCCTCAGCATCCTCTTTGCATATTGTTGGAGGTCAGGCTGACGGGAAGAGGCATCTGCACCAATAAAGCCATTTGTTAAGTAACGAGCATAGGCGACACTTATATTTTGCCGGTTGTCGAAGAAATCCCCTTATTGGGTAGCTAGGGACTTGACTCGTATAGGCCCAAGCGGCCAGGGGGGATCAAATGTGAAAGCCATACCTTCATTCTCATGCTGAGGGGTCAACTTACCCCCAGCCGCATTGGAGCAGGCTGCCGGCTTGAGGGTGTTTCAGGCTCCCTCGCCTCAAGGTCAATCAGCCCTGTGTTTAGGCCGAGGTCCTTCAGGCTCTTGCCTGCTGAGGTTAGCCTGTCAAATACAGGCGGCCTTCCAGAAAGGGGGGGGGGGCAGCCGGAACCCTCCTTGCCTTGGAAGGAGCCTGGGAGGGCTCCTCAGAAGGTCTTTTTAGCATTTTTGCAATGGAGCGAGGAACATTCTTGCTCCCCGCCTAAAAAAGAAATAGAGCACAACTAGTTAATATTTGAGTTGACATCTAATCTATACAGACGGTAAAAAGGACTCAGCCGGAGCTTACTCCATGTCCTTGGTCGCCATTTAAGCCCTTCTCTTTTCTAGTTGATCCTTTCGGATCTGGGCAGCAGACTTAGCCGGTGTCTTATCAGGCGGCACCATTTCTAGTCCTTCTTCTGCAAAAAGTAAATTAGTCGAATACAGCTCAGAATACTATAGATGGCAGAAAAAAGCCGGTTAACTTCTCTACATACGCCTGCTGAAAAATGTGCTAAGGCCTCAGACGGAGAGGAAAGCCTCATCCCTAAGCCAGTTCGGATGGGGTACCCAATTCTTGGGTACAATAATCTCGGACCCGTCATTTAGGGGCATGGTTGTTTTCTCAAATAGTCCCGCGTCTACTATTTGTGTATATGCCTCCTTCGGGACGCGAGGAAGGGCGCATTTCTTCCCTAGAAGAGTCAGATCCCTATTATAGTGTTGGAGCTGGCGGTTCAGGCGGAGGGAAGGAGAGGAGACTAAGTAAAATTTTCTTTTCTAATTGCTACATTTTGACGGCTTGTCAAGCATCATCATATATTCCGGGTGAGTGGTCAAAGTATACCACGACCGCCAGTCGCCTGGGGCACGACTAAGGTGCAAACGCCTCCCAGCTAGGCGTTACGTTCTGCATCTCGCAGGCGTAAATATATCCTAAAATGTTCACCCAAGAATTGGGTGTTAACTGCCAGACGCCCAAATCACAGCTTCTCAATATAGCTTTGATGGCGTTGTGAAGAGGGAACCGGAGGCCGGCTTTAAATGCCGCCTCATAACAGCCGAAATAGTTATTGGCGTGATCAATGTCGTCATCCCAGACGACGGTTGCCTCTGCAGGAGGTACAAGTACTTCCCACCTATCCCCAACCGAGCACTTCTTAATAAAGGCGGGGAATGTGGCGTTTAGGGTAGCGATGTCTGTGGCGGACATGCTCGCTTTAGTAGGGTTATTGATAGAGGGCCATTTGTACACCTCCTTATCCTCTCGGAAGGAATCCGGTTCTAAGGATGTTGACTCCTCAAAGTCTGATTATTGGACGGTCTTATAAACTCCTCCAAAATATTGTCATTGGGTGTGCTGGGTGCACCCGGAGGGTCAAAATATTCTATGTCAGCTGGCGCTTCTGCAGAGCTATCTGATATTTAGTCGGGGTCAACAGCCGTCCTCTTCGTCCGAGCCATCCTGTCCTGCACATGTGACAGGCTAAAGTCATATCACCTAATAAAAAATAATTCCTAAGTCCTCTAACTATAGTAGATAGGGAAGTAGGGTCGAATCCACAGGGAAACAATGTTCTTTTACTCCTAATTAATTATTATAATCTAAAATATAGAGTAACCAATTTATGTGTGTGAATTATACTAATAATTAAACTAAGTAAATAAATCAAAGGAATAATCAATAATAAAGAGCTCTAGGGCATAGGTTCACCAATAAATAATACTCCAGGGTAAATCATACGATCAATTATCAATGCATAAATTAACCAGATTATAAAGGGTTGTCGCTACGTATTATAATCACATAATTAATCTACTAGCATTAAATCTCATCTCTCGAATCTCGACCTAACCATTAATAGATTAACGTGCCTATTGAAACTAAGCCTAAATATCAATTCTAATCTCTCGAATCTCGAATCAATATTGCTAAACTCATACAATTAAATCTGCGCAAATCTAATTGCATAGCATTAAATCAATCAATAGGAAATCAACCAATCATCAATATTCAACAATAATAAATTACCCCTTCGTATTATTCATGGAACCCCACAACCCTAGAAATAAATCTACTCACTCATAAGTAAATCTAAGCTAAACATAATAATTAAACAAGACATAATTAAATCAAAGCAATTAAATTACTGAAAGTAAAGAGGGAAGAAATCGTTACCAAAATTAAAGGAAATAATGAATTGCATAAATCAAAGAGTGTAGAGAGAATAAAAGTATCAAGAACAAGCTAAAAAAAATAAATCTGGAATTAAGAAAACGGAATTGTAGATTATGAAAAGCATAATCGTCAAAATTAAGCTAAAAACGTATCTATACTAACCAATAATCCTAAAATAAAATAAAGATAAAAGAAATTAAAAATATCTGAAATAACACGCGCCCGGTCGGGCGAGGCACCGCCCGGCCGGGCGCGCCTTTTTCTTCACTGATGCTTGCTCGCGCTCGGTCGGGCGCGCATCAGGGCGAAGCTTCGCCCTTTAGTCTTCTCCCTCGCCCAGCCGGGCGCGCCTTAGGGCGAAGCCCTGCCCGGTCGGGCGAGTGCTCGGTCTTAAATGTTTTGGGCTTGCCTTCTTGGCCCAATTTAATCATCTTCTTGGATCCATCGTCCGAGCTTCTCTTTTCATCACCGAGCCCTTAGTCACCGGGTCGACTTCTCCAACACGATCCTGGGCTTCGGAAAACGATCATTCTTGTAAAATAATACCACAACTTCGAAAACACTAGAAAACGCATATTAGTAATAATATTGGCTCAAAAGAGCCAATTATACTCCCAACTATGACTACGGGACGGGGATAAAATACTATATAAAATGAACACATCAAACTCCCCCAAGCCAAACCTTTGCTTGTCCCAAAGCAAAGAGCTCATCAATGAATAAATAAAACATACTTCACCCCAAAAATCAATCAAAACCAAGCATAAACGATTCTGGGAAAATCCAACAAATATGCATCAAAAGTAACCAATCAAATCCATCTAACTACTCATCCTTCCTAACACTTGTCAAATACAGCAAACCACAAGAGCATATAGAATTCAAGACTAACGCTCACACACTTAACTCTCATTTATGTGGCGAGTAAAAGATGTACTCGATCGCTCTCCATCCAACCCCTATAATGTGAACAATGCCCTCCCAACTCACGCACTCGTGTGTTTAAAAGGCATACACTCAACTAAGTAGTCGACTCGGAATATGTCAAATCATTCTTTGCATTGATAAACAACTAATTTCACATTCACAAAACTCTATGCACAAAGGTCGGAAGGTCTTCAAAGCTTGTAATGTAAGGTTAAGGTAAAAGGTAGGAAATATTTGGGAAAATGTGAGAGTAAAGTCATGCTTAAGGGAGCCAAAATCCTAATAAATAAAACCAAGGTCAAAATTAAATAATGACCAAATCATACTCTCACATTTTCCCAAACCATACTCTCACATTTTCCCAAATATTTCCAACACAACTCAACTCTACCAAAAATTCACCAACATCCAATTATATTAAAAATTCCCAACACTTACAATTTCACTCATAAAATATAACATTATAGAACTTGAGAGAACAAACAAACTTTGAACTTGAATTTTTTTCTTTCTCATTTTTTTCTTGAAACTTATTTTTTTTTTCTTTCTTTTCTTTAGAGCAACCTTCATTAGAACACTTGAACATTGAAACAATTTTTTTCTCTTTTTCTCTTTTTTCCTTTGTACTCACTTGGAATTTTTCAATTTTTAACACACCTTTTTTCAATATTTATTCCAATCTATATGAATAAGAACAACTATACAATTTCTCAAAACCCACCCACTGCGCAAATAATATGCATACTACAAACTCCCTCACCTCACTCACTAATAGCTCCCCCAAGCCAAGCTTGGGACTAGTAACCAATGGGGCAAAATAGGCTTGTAATGTGGCTAATGAACAATAAAAGGGCACAAGAAACAACATGGGTAGCAAGAAGGGAACAAATGTATCTAAAATCATCTAAAGGTCACCTAAAAGAACAAATGCCTTCGTCCTCCTCATTGTGCATAATAATGAGTCATACAAACATTACTCAAAGTAATAAACCAATACTCAACTTCATTGACATACAAGGAACTAACACACATTCCTACCAAATCAACTAGTCAAGCACTATATTCACAGGCAGTTGGACAAAATTGACTCATGTTAAGACATCAAAGCAATCAAACATCAAATCATGGCTAACCTATCCACAATACTCATCATCATATACCAAAAATCAAAACAATTTTCATGTATGGGGCACTGGGAAGCATGATTTATCGTTCATTGGAACGTATTTTTGTATTTTTTTAAATTTTTTTGAAAGCATTAAATATAACCTAGAAAGCAATAAAGTCTATACTATGAAAGCAATAAAACTAAACTAAACACATTAAAAACAAAAAGAGAGAGAAAAGAAAGATACCTCAATTCAAAAATCTCCCCCAAGCCAAAATCAGACAATGTCCTCATTGACTCGGGAATTAGCCCAGCGCGGCTAATCATCACCATCCTCATCCATTTGGCCAGACCCACCGCCACTGCCACCTGCACCACCAGAAGAGCTACCACCAAAATAGTTAGGGTGAATATCCCCCCCTAACCCCCCAAAGGGAAAGTCTCGACCATAACCGGCAAATGCGGAGTAATCAGTGTAAATACCATGGGAGGTGGGATCCGCATATCCCTGAGGTGGTGGCTGGTACCAATCAGGGTAAACAACATCGTCGGGAATAGCACCCCGACGAGCATAATCATCATACATGGGAAAAAGGGCTCTACCCTGGTTCCTCTCACAATACCCTAACCTCTGGTCAATGGAGCCAACCATCCGCCTAAGGTCACCCTAGGAATGCTCAACCCTGCCTATCGCCTAACCTATACTTTGTAAATCCCAAATAGTCTCGGAGTTAGGTTAGGGTCGTGGTCGAGGTACCTGAGGTGGAGGTGGTGGCGCCTCATGGTGAGGCTGTGGGGGTGATGATGCACGCGGTGGGGGTTGGGGCAAACCCTGTGTGTGGGCAAGTAGAATTTCGTAGGTATACGACTCTTGCCTAGGAGGAAAAGCTGTCAACTCAGGGTTAGGGAGGGGGAAAACAGGGGTATAATCTTTCCCAACCCTAACTAGCCACTCTGGAACATTACTACGGTTAATTCTAACCCAGTTCAAAAATTGAAGGTACGACATGTTCATTAGAGTGTCCCCCCCTCCCACAGTTAGTCATCCCCTTGCACCTAGACTCACTAACCCCGGCCTTCTTGAGTGCTATCCTAGTAATGAGGCCGCCGCAATGAACAGGGGTTTTAACATTATTGTTACATGCATTGACGTGCCTACTCAAATGGACAATGATATAACGGGCAATATTCAATCTCCCATATCCATGTGCCCTAGGATAGCTAATTCATTGGTTTGGGCATTGTGAGGCTCGTGACGAGCTAGGAAACAGGTCCCCAAAAATCTTTGAAAAATTTTGGAGACAGGGTGGTGGAATGGAAGAGCACTAGCGTGTTGGGAATTAGGGCAATTTTTTCCCGTCAATGCAAGATATATATCATCCGCTTTGTACTCTTCGGACCACTGGGTCGGGGGATGGGGATCCAAATCAAATAGATTGGCAAATTCAACACAAGTTAAACTAATATTCCTATTATTTAACCTAAAATTTAAAATAGGGCCATTTTTTGAATTTACAACATTCAATGATGACAAAAATTCACAAGTCAATTCCTTGTAAGTAGGATAGTGCATGTCAACAAATTTTCGCATACCAATTTCAGTCATGAAGATTTTTACATGCTCATACAATCCTAACTGTTGTAGGGTGTCCCGGTGTAACCACCGGGAAGGGATTACCTCGCGTTCGTAGAGGTTGATCAACCTCTCACGTTGTTGGGCCATAATAATCCGAGTTGTCGGCCATAGTTGTGGTAATTGCAAATCCGGATCAGCTTGAACATTTTATCCCAAACCCCTTTGGCTTCTTGACCTTTTGAACATCTTGAATTTTATTTACCTCTTCAAAAAAGAAAGAAATTAGTTTGGATTTTTAGAGGATGAAGAGAGGAGTAATTTGATGTAAAAATTATGAATTTTGGATGAGGAATGAAGGAGAGATCTTAGAGAGAAGTTAGAGAAAAATGGAGTTTTAAAGAGAGAGAGTAATGGAGGAAGGAGTAAGAAAGAAGAAAGGAATAAAAAAAAGAAAGGAGAAAGAGGGAGAGAATTCAGGTAAATAGGGTCGCGCCCGGTCGGGCGGCCTCTCGCCCGGTCGGGCGATCTGACGAATTTGAATTCGCTAGGGTCGCGCCCGGTCGGGCGAGTTGTTATAAAAAAATCTTTCTTTCTCTCGCGCTCGGTCGGGCGCCATTTCGCCTAGTCGGGCAAATTTGATTCTTTTTGGAAGCCTATTCTCGCGCCCGGTCGGGCAGATGTTCGCCCGGTCGGGCGAGTTGGTGCCAAAATCTTCCCTGCTCTCGCGCCCGGTCGGACGCCATCTCGCCCGGTCGAGCAAAATTTGCTCGTATACGGACTTCTTCTCGCGCCCGGTCGGGCGTGAGGCCAAGTTAATCCGTATCAATTTTTTTTCTTTTTTTCTTCAAATTTTGGCTAACTCTTTTTCTCCGACCTGTGTAAAAACACTCTAAAACACATTAGTTCCCTCTCTCATCCTCTCTTAAAAACAACAAAAATAAATAAATAAAATAAAATAAAATAAAATAAAATAAATAAAATAATACGGGTTGCCTCCCGCAAAGCGCTAGTTTATCTAGGTCCCGCACGACCGTCTTACCGTATGTTGATCAAGATGAGGAGGGATCGGTTAGGTGTAGTAGTTCAACTGCACCTATCATAGCCCCTTCGTGATACAGCTTCAGGCGTTGGCCATTTACCTTGAAATCTCCACCAATTCCATCGTACAACTTTACAGAACCGAATTTATTTGCACTTTTGACAGTGAAAGGGCCCGATTACCTGGAATTTAACTTCCCTGGGAACAGTTTAAGTCTAGAGTTGAATAGCAAAACCTTATCACCCTCTTTGAATTCTCTCGAAAGGATCATCTTGTCATGCCATCTTTTGGTTTTCTCCTTATAAACTCGTGCACTATCATAAGACATCAACCTAAATTCATCTAACTGGTTAAGTTGAAGTAGCCTTTTCTCTCCCGCTAACTTGGCATCTAGGTTAAGCCTTATACTCTAATTCCACCAGGAGGTGACATGCTTTCCCATACACTAGTCTATAGGGGGAAGTACCAATAGGGGTTTTGAATGCAGTTCTGTATGCCCAAAGGGTGTCATCTAGCTTGTCAATCCAATCTTTCTTAGATTTTTCTACCACCTTCTGCTGAATAGCCTTAATTTCACGGTTAGAAACCTCTACTTGGCCACTAGTTTGGGGGTGGTAAGCTAGACATGTCCTATGGTACACTCCGTACTTTTTGAGAAGGGTATCTAACTTCCTCTCATGAAAGTGAGATCCCCCATCACTAATTATGGCTCTAGAACTCCAAATCTAGGGAAGATGATTTTCTTGAATAGTTTATGGACAACTTTGGAATCATTGGTGGGTGTGGCAATGGCTTCTACCCACTTAGAGACATAATCAACGGCAACAAGTATAAAACGATTCCCTTTTGAGGAGGGAAAAGGACCCATATAATCAACACCCCAAACATCAAAAATTTCAACTTCTAAAATACCAATTTGAGGCATCTCATGCCGCCGCGAGATGTTGCCAGTCCTCTGGCAAGAATCACAAGCTATGATAAAGGATTGAGCATCCTTGAATACGGTAGGCCAATAGAATCCTGACTCATTTATCTTGGCAATTGTCTTGGCAGGGCCATGATGTCCACCATATGGTGAGTTGTGGCAGCTAATTAGTACTCCGTGAACTTCCCATTCGGGAACACACTTGCGAAATAAACCATCTGCACACTCTCGAAACAAAAAAGGATCATCCCAAAAATAATGTTTAACATCATAAAGGAACTTCTTTTTATGTTGATAAGACAAGTCAGGAGGTAGAGTACCACCCACCAAATAATTAGCATAATCTGCATACCAAGGGTGTTGCGCTACAACTGTGAACAAGTGATCATCAGGGAAAGAATCATTAATAGGAAGAGAATCCTTACCCCCATCATACCTAATCCTTCACAAGTGATCTGCCACAACATTCTCTGCTCCCTTTTTATCTTTAATTTCCACATCGAAATCTTGGAGCAAAAGAACCCAACAGAGGAGCCTAGGCTTTGTTTCTGCCTTGGCTATTAAATATTTCAGAGCTGCATGATCTTTAACAATTATTTTAGAACCAACTAGATATGATCTAAATTTTTCTAAAGCATATATAACAACAAGAAACTCCTTCTCCATGGAGGCATAATTGACTTTGGCTTCATCCATAGTTTTACTAGCATAATAAATAGCATGTAAAACTTTGTTCTTTCTCTGTCCTAGCACGGCTCCAACAGCAAAATCACTAGCATCACACATAATCTCGAAAGGTAAATTCCAATCAGGAGCACATATGATAGGTGTCGATATCAAAGCCTGCTTAATCCTGTTAAAAGCCTCAAGACACTCATCAGTAAAATTAAAAGGGGCATCTTTGAGTAAAAGCTGAGTTAGTGGTTTAGCAATTTTAGAAAAATCTTTGATAAAACGACGATAATATCCCACATGACCTAAGAAACTTCTAACCCCTTTAACATTAACTGGTGGAGGTAATTGCTCAATCACAGAAATCTTAGCTTTATCTACCTGTATACCCTTATCAGATACGATATGACCAAGAACTATTCCCTCTGTCACCATAAAATGACACTTTTCCCAATTAAGGACCAAATTGCATTCTTCGCATCTTTTCAAAATTTTAGTGAGATTAGCTAAACATGTATCAAATGAAGACCCATACACACTAAAATCATCCATAAAGACTTCCATAATAGACTTTATAAATTCAGAAAAAAATACTCATCATGCAACGTTGAAAGGTAGTAGGGGCATTACATAGGCCAAAGGGCATCCTGCGATATGAAAAGGTACCATAGGGACAAGTAAATGTGGTATTTTCCTGATCTTCAGGGTGAATTGGAATTTGAAAAAATCCAGAGTACCCATCTAAATAGCAAAATAATTTATGATTAGCTAACCTTTCAAGCATTTGGTCAATAAAGGGTAGAGGGAAATGATCCTTTTTGGTGGCAATATTTAATCTACGATAGTCAATACACATACGCCACCCTGTCACAATTCTGGTGGGAATTAATTCATTTTTCTCATTTTTTTATTACAGTCATCCCACCCTTTTTAGGTACTACCTGAACAGGACTCACCCACTTTGAGTCAGAAATAGGATAAATAATACCTGCATCAAGTAATTTCATCACCTCTTTCTTGACTACTTCCTGCATGTTAGGATTCAACCTTTTCTGGGGTTGAATACATGGCTTGTGATTTTCCTCCAAGTGTATCCTGTGCATACAAAAATCAGGGCTAATACCCTTGAGATCATCAATACTGTACCCAATTGCCCTTTTATGGGTTCGAAGAACCGTAAGAAGTTAGGAAATTTGTGGGTCATCAAGTGCAGTACTAATGATCACGGGGTGTAATTCCTACTCATCAAGAAAAACATATTTTAAATGAGAAGGAAGAGGTTTTAATTCAGGTTTCTTAACCTCTGCAGGTTTTGATTCCTGAATTAATTTTTCTACCTTCCTGCTCTCCTTAGGATCAAGTTCATCAAGTGCGAGAGTTGCTTCTATAGCATCCACCTCCCTGCTCCAAATACCAGCGTCACCTGTAGTAAAATCACCACAAAGTACTTCCTCCAAGGGATCCCTTGCAAGGACCTGTGGTAAGCTATCTTCACAAAATATATCAATCACATCAATAACATCAATAATACAACAATTTTCCTCTAACATAGGACCTTTTAAAACCTTCCCTAAATTAAAAGTGATATTATCATCTCCTACAGAAAGGGTTAGTTTTCCATTTTTAACATCAATTATATAGCTCCTGTAGTGTGGAGAAAAGGTCTTCCTAAATTTATAGGAATTTGTGTATCCTCAGCCATGTCTAAAACAACAAAATCAACAGGGATATAAAATTTTCCTACTTTGATAGGGACATCCTCTAGAATACCTAAGGGATATTTAACAGAACGATCTGCCATTTGCAGGGTAATATTTGTCACTTTTAAATCACCCATATTAAGTTTTGCACATATAGACGATGGCATAACACTAACACTGGCACCCAAATCACATAATGCTTTATCTATAAAGACATTACCAATATGACATGGTATAGAAAAACTATCGGGATCCTTTAATTTAGGTGGAGATTTATTTTGTAGTAAAGCACTACACTCTTCTGTGAAAACTACAGTCTCTACCTCATTAAAGGCTCTTTTCCTAGTCAAAATATCTTTCATAAATTTAGCATATGCAGGAACTTGTGTAATTAGCTCTGTGAAAGGAACTGTTACCTGCAAATTTTTTACTACCTCCAAAAACTTACCAAATTGCTTATCCAATTTTGTCTTCAATTGTCTATTGGGGAATGGTAGCTTGATGACAGGTTTCTCTACCTCTCCATCTTTGGCTTTAGTATTACCCTGCAATGCATTATCAGTTGAAGTATTAGTTTTACCCTGCAGCCCTGTAGGGCTAGAAACAAACTCATTTAAAACAACAGAATCAGAGCTAGCATTATTAGATATGACAAGTTCATCATCTGTGGGCATAGGAGGCCCATCGTATTGTGAACCATTCCTCAGAGTAATTGCATTAGCATGATCTGTAGGTTGTACTAGTTGCGATGGCAGGGTTCCTTGTTGGCGATTTTGTAGAGTAGCAAAAAGTTGCGCAATTTGATTGTCAATAAATTTATTATGGGCTACAAGGGAATTAATTTGTGCATCCCTACTTTGCATGTGTTTTTGCATACTTGCTAACATAGTTCTAATTTCTGACAAGGCAGGGTCAGTGGATGGAGGTGGATTTTTTGATTGGGCCCTTTGGTTGGGAGGTTGATAATATTTTTGTTGTGGTTGTTGTGGAGGTGGAGGGTTTAGCACATTGGTACTCCTGTAGGAAAGATTTGGATGGTCTCGGAGACCAGGATTATAAGTGTTTGAGTATGGGTTATTGTGCCTATAGGTTTGGAAGGCATTAACTTGCTCCATGGAACTCCTACATTCTTGTTCCCAATGTCCTACAATTCCACAATTTTCACAAAAAGAATCGTTAGTATTATTGACAACAGAAACATTAGATACGGGGGCAGGAATAGCAGTACTAAGATTATCTAATTTCTGTCAAATAGAGGTTAATTGAGCCTGCAAAAAGGATACTGAATCAACATTATGTTTTCCTTTGTTAGAGAAACCTCTAGGATTCCCGTAATGAGAATTATGAATTGCCATCTCTTTAATTACTATTCCTGCTACATCCTCTTGAAGGTTCATAAATCTTCCATTAGCTGTTGAATCAAGGATTGATCTAGATGAATTTCCAAGCCCATTGTAGAAAGCTTGGATAAGCTGCCACTGCTGCAATCCATGATGGGGACACTCTCTCTGCAAATCCTTAAATCTTTCCCAAGCCTCATATAAGATTTCATCAATATCTTGGGAAAAAATTTGGATTGAACTCCGTAGTAGAGTTGTTCTCTCTGCAGGGTAATATTTATTATAAAAATTCAAAGCAAGAGTATCCCAGTTAGTAATACCAAGAGCAATTATTTTCAATCCATTATACCATAATTTAGCTTTACCACACAAAGAAAAGGGAAAGAGAATCTCCCTGATTTGGTCCTGCGTGACCCCATTTTGCCTAATAGTATTGCAATACTGACAGAAATCTAAAATATGAAGATTTGGATCTTCACCCTCAGCTCCGCTAAATTGCTTCCTTTCAATCATAGTAATAAACTGGGGCTTGATTTCAAATTTTACTCCTTCGAGAGCAGGTGGAGGAGTAAGACGTGGGAAATCTGCTAGGGACAGCTGAGAATAGTCACTGAGCTTGCGAGGTAGTTGGTGCGTCATCTCTGCTTCTAGTTTTGAATAAACTTCTGTATCACTAGAATCAGATGGTGGTTCCAAAGGTATAGTACCCTCGGAAGTAGCTCGTACCTGTCTAAAAAGGTTCTTCTGTCTATGAAAAGAACGTTCAATCTCAGGGTCAAATGGAATGTAACCTGATCTAGAACTCCTGGGCATAAACACATAACTAAACAAACAAGTATGAGAAACTGTCCCAAAGAACTTGCGTTCGCTGAGACGAAAGAAAATAATTTAGACCACAAAAATAATCAGAAATAAAAATAGAACCGTTTCCCCGGCAACGGCACCAAATTTTGACAAGCTAAAGTCGTATCACCTAATAAAAAATAATTCCTAAGTCCTCTAACTACAGTAGATAGGGAAGTAGGGTCGAATCCACAAGGAAACAATGTTCTTTTACTCCTAATTAATTATTATAATCTAAAATATAGAGTAACTAATTTATGTGTGTGAATTATACTAATAATTAAACTAAGCCAATAAACCAAAGGAATAATCAATAATAAAGAGCTCTAGGGCATAGGTTCACCAATAAATAATACTGTAGGGTAAATCATACGATCAATTATCAATGCATAAATTAACCAGATTATAAAGGGCTGTCGCTACGTATTATAATCACATGATTAATCTACTAGCATTAAATCTCATCTCTCGAATCTCGACCTAACCATTAATAGATTAACATGCCTATTAAAACTAAGCATAAATATCAATTCTCATCTCTCGAATCAATATTGCTAAACTCATGCAATTAAATCTGCGCAAATCTAATTGCTTAGCATTAAATCAATCAATAGGAAATCAACCAATCATCAATATTCAACAATAATAAATTACCCCTTCGTATTATTCATGGATCCCCATAACCCTAGAAATAAATCTACTCACTCATGAGTAAATCTAAGCTAAACATAATAATTAAACAAGACATAATTAAATCAAAGCAATTAAATTACTGAAAGTAAAGAGGGAAGAAATCGTTACCAAAATTAAAGGAAATAATGAATTGCATAAAACAAAGAGTGTAGAGAGAATAAAAGTATCAAGAACAAGCTAAAAAAATTAAATCTGGAATTAAGAAAACGGAATTGTAGATTATGAAAAGCATAATCGTCAAAATTAAGCTAAAAACATATTTATACTAACCAATAATCCTAAAATAAAATAAAGATAAAAGAAATTAAAAATATCTGAAATAACGCGCGCCCGGTCGGGCGAGGCACCGCCCGAATGGGCGCGCCTTTTTCTTCACTGATGCTTGCTCGCGCCCGGTCAGGCGCGCATCCAGGCGAAGCTTCGCCCTTTAGTCTTCTCCCTCGCCCGGCCGGGCGTGCCTTAGGGCGAAGCCCCGCTCGGTTGGGCGAGTGCTCGGTCTTCAATGTTTTGGGCTTGCCTTCTTGGCCCAATTTAATCATCTTTTTGGATCCATCGTCCGAGCTTCTCTTTTCATCACCGAGCCCTTAGTCACTTCTCCAATGCTCGTAGTGGCTCAACTAAGTACGGGGAAATGCCCCAAATCTTGAATTTCCTGTAAAATAATACCACAACTACGAAAACACTAGAAAACGCATATTAGTAATAAAATTGGCTCAAAAGAGCCAATTATACTCCCAACTATGACCACGGGACAGGGATAAAATACTATATAAAATGAACACATCAACATGCACAGAGACAGTCGGATTCGGGGAAGAGAAAGGATGGTCCAAACACCCCCAGACGGCATCCCTAGTCCTAGACTCAGCCGTATCAGGAGACCGGCTGAAAACTGTCCTAGGCCGTGCCGTGTGTGTGTTGGGTGAGTCCATTATTCCTTACAAAGCATACAACCGGAAAAGCTCAAAAGAGTTGCAAAGGGTAGAGACGGTACCTTGAAGAAGCTTTGAAAGTGGAGAAGGTTGACTAGCTGAATCAGCAGCCGAAAATCTATCAATTGCTTGCTAGATACCCAAGCGGTTGCCCGGATGTACCCCCTTTGAAAGCAATCAAAAATTGTTGAAGAACCCAGGTGTTTCTTTGAAGTCTTGCTTGATGATACCCTAAACGGTTGACCGGATGTGGGTGTATTGAAAGCAGAAGGAAGAAATTAAAGTATGCTCAGACGGTGCTAATAAGTTTTGAGTAATGGGTACCCAGGCAGTAGCCCACTACTAGAAAACAGGCCATTTCCGACGGAAAAATTCCGTCGGAAACACCCTGAAATCCGTCGGAAACCCCGTTTCCATCGGAACAGGTTGTCATAAGCCCATTTGTAGGAAAATCGGCCTATTCCGTCGAAAAGGAGTTTTCCGACGGAATTTTCTCGTCGGAAGAGGAGTTCTGGCCACCGAAAAAGTCCGTCAGAAATTTCCGACAAGGTACAAATCTGCCGGAAACAGCATTAAAAAAAAGCAGCACCACCACCTTCAGCCACCCAAAAACCCTTTTCAACACCACCAGCCCAAACCGGCCCACACCCACACCCACACCCACCACCACGCCTAACCCCACACTACCCAACCACCTCCACCTAAACCACATTCGGACAGCCACCACCTTCACCCAGACCACCGCCACCCAGAATAAAAAAAACGAAAATTCATAAAAAAAAAAAAAAAAAAAAAAAGAACAAAAAAACGGAAACAGATCTAATAAGAAAAATCAAAAAAACAAAATAAAAAAAAAAAACAAACAAAATTGAATATACAAAAACAAAATCAGCAAATTAAATAATACAAAATTGAATATACAAAATCAAAACGAAAAATAAAAAAAAATAAAAAAACGAAAAAACAGATCTAATATTCAAACAGAAAAATTGAATATACAAAAATCAAATTCAGCAAAACCAAACTCAGAAATTCAAAATAAAAGCCAAAAAAAAAACCAAATCACAAATAAACCCACGAATTCAAAATTAACTCACTATACTAAATAAAAATAAATATATCTTTTAAAATTTCATCTTTGTTCGGTTTAAATGGTCAAACTCGACCATGAAAATTCCAGATCTGGAATTTTCAAGGTCGAGTTTGAACAAAAAAACCATAAACTTTGAATGAGAGTGGTACGGTGGTGGTGTACGGTGAGCACGGTGATGGTGGAGGTGACGTACGGTGAGCAGAGGAAGGCGAGGAGAGGAGAGAGAATGAGAGAGGAGAAGAGAAACGTGAGAAGAGGAGGGCGAGGAAAGGAGGGAGAAGTAGAAACTAGAAGAGAAGGGAAAGAGGAGAGGAGGGAGAAGGAGAAAAGAGGCGGAATAGAGGAATGAGAAAATAGGAATGAGATCCGGCTTTTAAATGTAGGGTTTTTTTTTAACCTGAATTCTGACGGATTTTATTTCCGTAGGAAGTTTGATATTCCGATGGAAAAATCCGTCGGAAGATTCCGATGGATTTTTTTTCCGTTGGAAATTTAACGTTCCGACGGAATAATCCGTCGGAAATCCTTTATTTTCCTACGGATAAATATTCCGTCGGAAATTTCCTACGGAAAAAAAAATCCGTCGGAATTTCTAATTTTTCCGTCGGAAATTCATGTGCGTCGGAAATAGACCTATTTCTAGTAGTGGTCGTTTTAGTGAAGAAGGGGCAAGCAGTTATGAAAGAAATGGCAGCCGGTCTCAGAGCACTTTTCCCTCTCTCTCAGAAAATTTCTCAAAGTGTGAAATGAGGAAAATGAGGGGGGTGGACTTCTACTTATAGAAGAAATTCCCCCAAAAGGCGAACCGTCGCCTCCAAAAAAAAAAATAGAAAAGGAGGCGAATCGTCGCCTTCTCAGATGGGTGACACCTGCCACAGGTGCCACGTGGCAAGCCGCGTCACACCTATGAAGGGCAACTGTTTAGGGTAAAAATACTCTGGTCCACGTGGACCAATTGAATGCTGACACGTGTCAGCCTCAGAGAGGTTCTGAAAGAACCAATCCTCTGACGACACGTGGCAGTCCAAGTCATGAAAGGGGAGTTGATCCTCAAACCCAATAAATAGGGAGAGATCCCTATTTATTGCACATTCAAAAATATTCTCGCAAACCAGAGCAATATTAATTGCAGATACTCTCTCTCGGAATCCGAGAGAAACTCTTTACATTTCGCACTTTTAACTCCGTCCGTACGCCTACTAACTTGATCGTCGGAGGCGGAACTCCACCCAACCGGAGTTTCCGTGGTTTTGCAGGTACAGACGGTCGGCATCCATTCTTAGAATTGTAACTCTCCCAAGGGACTCCAAAAACCCTGAAACACATATGATTGTTTAATAATTATAATAACGAACACAAGTACACTGTACTCACTTTATAAAGAACATCATCTTCAACATTTGTCATATGGATCTTAAATTCATAAATATCATAATTGGAAAAAAAATTATAAAAAAAATGATAATTTTACAATAATTGTGAAAAATAATAACAAAATATAATCAACCTAAAAATCAAAAATCTCAAATTAAAATTATAAAAAATTAAATTAAATTTCATTCTCCATCGATTACAATGTCCTCAAATTCACAACTATTGTCAATATCATTATCATCTTGAGCATTATCAACAAATAAAGAATTAAAATCATGGTGAAATTCTGATTGGTACGACATTTTGTTGCTCAGTATCTCTCTCTCTCTCTCTACAAAATTCTCTATAAACTTTGTTCTCTCTCTTAATTCGAAATTGAAATATGGTAAAATTTAATTTTGGAAGTTATGTAAAAATGGAGAATACCACGTTGAATCCCATAAATTGTGAAAGAGATTGGTTTTTTTTTTTTTAAAGAAAAAACAGACATCTTGCAAATGTAATGTAAAAAACACATCATTTAACATTAGGTGTACCATGAGCATGGTACATCCTTGTGTACTATGTAATTTTCAAAAGCTACAAGCTTCAACAATGAAATGCGAAGCATATCAAATCAACAAATGCTACTTTTGTTATTTCCTTGAATAATATATGATTAGAATTTAATCAATTAATAATAATCTATAATTAACTATGAAAACTTCAATAATACTTGCCAAGAGCGACGCATGTTGATTACTCTTAGTATGGTTTAACCTGCCTTTTTTTTTTTTTTTTTGGTTCTTCGGCATTCAATTAAAGTTAATTTGAAACATAGCTATTGAAAATTACCCGTGCATGGCATGCGACCTAAGCTAGTTTTACAACTATGTAATTAACCATGTGTAATATTTAAAAAATTTAGGGACAAATGGCTTTTTATTTACTTCTCGAATTAATCATCCCCTCCCCACTACTTAAGATCAATGTAAGGTTATGTGTTGCTTAATCACTCGCTAATTGTGCATCTAATATTCTAATCGCAACAAAATGTATGACCCATAATGACATGAAACAACCAACAGAAAGAGGGGAAAATCAATTAACAACAATTTCAAAGCAACAACATAAGATAAACCTATTTCAACAATAACCAAATCTATGAAATAGGGGTTCTTAATCGAAGCTAACACAAAGTAAAGCTAGGATTAAGGTGTAACCACAAAGATTACAAAGTAGAAATCACAAAGAAAGCAAATAATCACCAAGATTAAGGAGAGAGAAAATCTCATTGATTTCAAAATTAAGAAAAAGTTGTCACCAAAAGAAAGTTAGCCCCTTTACAAAACAACCCTAGAGTTCTTGAATTACGCCCCTTGGATTACAAATGAAAGGCCAAGATTAAAGCAAGCTAAGAAAAACAAAAAGAAGAACAAAGTCGCTACAAAACAGGTGTCCTAGAGCGGTCTCTCTAAAGGGTCGGAGCTGGTCGCTTCTCTTGAAGAGAGCGGTCGCTCCAAAGTTACAACCCTAGAGTTCTTGAATTACACCCCTTGGATTACAAATGAAAGGCCAAGATTAAAGCAAGCTAAGAAAAACAAAAAGAAGAACAAAGTCGCTACGAAACAGGTGTCCTAGAGCGGTCTCTCTAAAGGGTCGGAGCTAGTCGCTTCTCTTGAAGAGAGCGGTCGCTCCAAAGCTTCTACCAAAAATCCCAATTCTGGATAGAGCGATCGCTCCAAAGGGTGGAGCGGTCGCTTCAATGTTCGGAGCGGTTGCTCCAGCGGTTCTACCTGAATAGCTCGATTTCAAATTCTCATAACTTTTTCATTTCTCGCTCAAATTGAGCATGTGACCTGTCGTTGGAAAGCTCTTGTACTGTATTTCCAATTTGAATCACCTGAAAACTCCTTGTAATGAAGAATAAATGGATGATTGAAGTAGTTGCATCATATATTGATAAGTTTCTTTCTTGACTAACACATGGAATCCTTGAAGCTTTATTCTAAGAAAACAAAGGTTACTCGAGTTTGTTGATAGTCAACCCCGAGAGGTGACCACCAAGGAGTTTAGAACGGCTACGTCACAACACATGGCGCTTCTTCAACTTCTTCCACCAAGTTCCACGCATCTGCATCACATAATATGTTAATAGTTTTTTACCCGAAATTCTTGTACATCATTTGCAATTAACGTCTTCAATTTTTAGAAACTAGATTAGGTCACGTGACATGCACGGTAATTTCACCACATTAAATTTTAAAAAAAAATTAATTAAAATAGCATGGAAAACGACTATAACTAGTTCGTATTTTTTTAGAGTCAATTAGATTAATGTGTATATTAAATCTATATCTTTGCCCATATGAATGTTCTAAACATCTAATATTATATAAATAAAGAAGACAGTTTTTGGGAGCTTTTGGTGTGCCACATAAGCAAATTATTATTTCGACCAATAAAAAAAAGATTTGTATTTTATTTTAAAATTAAAAAAATCAATCGTCGCCTAAGAAAAATTAACGAAAGAGACTTGAGAGTTTAATTTCAAGCGTAAAACAATAATGATTAAATTTACATTATTTAAAAAATAAAAAATTGTCTGTTCACATTAAAGATTTTATCCTAATTGTAACGAATGAGATAACATATTTACAATTTATTTCAATTTAACCGATTTAATTGTCATATAACTAACAACAACGAATATAAAATAACAATGTGTTTTCTGTGTTATCGGTTGATAGTCTGACACACACCAAAACATTGATCAGGTAACCCTAATCGATCGAGTACTGACCGAATAAACCCCTGACCGACATATTAGCCTCTGACCGACAGAGTAACCCCTGATTGATCGAGTAACCCTTAATCGAGTAATCCCTAATCGAGTAACCCCTGATCAAGTAACCCCGACTACACGGTGTGGCCAGCTACATATGAAACTTTGTAATAAACTAAAAAACAACAATGAATTAAGTAAAGTCGCATTATAAATTACATTAAAAAAATAAAATTATACTTTTCTAATAGGCAATAGCACGTTAATTATATTATTAAGTGTTTTTTTGTCTAACACTATTATAAATTACGAATAAGGTCGCATTATAAATTACGTTAAAAAAATTACACTTTTCGAATAGTTAATAGAAGTTTAATTAAATTATTATGTGGTTTTTTTATCTGAAACTATTAAATAGTAAAATGAATCTAGTAATTAAAAAAAAATAGAATTATCTAACTAATAAAAAGATCTTTTCTTGAGATTTATGTATTAAAAATTGTGCATCATACGAGCTTTTATCTAGTTAATGATAAATGGCATCATTTATCAACCAAATAAGTATTTTAAAATTATATATTACACCCAATGGGTAGGCACAATAACCAGGTTTAATGATGTTTGGTAATTATTCTTCTAACAAAATATGATAATATGACAATGTTGGAGATAAAAATTAAAAAAGATAAAATTTTAATTAATCAAATTGTCTTACTCTACATGATTGCATGCATATATTTATTAAGGGTTTATAATGTTTAGCTATGTTGTTATACTACTTTTGTATTTTTATGTTGTTCTAATTAAAGCGTTAAAAATCAGAAACTTCCATTTTATAATAAAAACAGAGATTCTAATTAAAATATTGATAAGATAAATATTGCACCTGAACAAAATTATTATGCATTTAATACAATTTGTGATAGTTAAAAAAAATAAAAAATAAAAATAAAAAATAAAAACATACTTATGATTTGAAAGAATAAAATATGATGCAGTTTGTTATCATGATATGACATACGGGGTAATATTAATAAGTTATGACGTAATAGATATGGAATATATTCAATTACATAAATGGAAAATATGTGAATCAAAATTATTACAATTATAAGATTTGGTGAATATTTTGTGTGTATTATATAGTAAGTAGCTTATGCCATTGGCTAAAAAAAAGAAAAAAAAAGGAAAGAAAAAAAGGGGGTGTTAGAGGGGGAAAAAAGCACCAGAAAGTGACATATGTCATTCATGGTGTCTGTTTTAATATAAATACTAGATGGAAGCCCGTGTGATGCACGGTTTTTTCATCTAAGATTTTTAATTATTTGATTTATTGTATTTAATAATTTCAGAAAAAATTACAAAAGTTTAATATTTTTTTATTACTATAATTATAATGAATTTATTAAATATAAATAAATTGTAAATATGATATTTTTTCCGTTATATAAAATCTTTAATGTGAAATGATAAATTTTTAATAATTTGAATCCTAAATCATTATTCATTGTTTTACCATATCTTTTATTTCGATAGAATCACCAACCTCGTCCACAACCAACCTACTACATCAATGGATAAACTGAACCATGAAATGTTAGCCAAAATGAATTTGATATAAATTAGATCTTTACATTTATAGAAAATAAATCAATATATTTACCAATAAATGAAAAATTATTGCGATATAAAATCAAATCTATGCATTGGAATTTTTTCATCATCTCCAAAAATAACCAAAGTCATCCATATATTAAGTATAAAACATCTAACCGTATGCCATTACATAAGCAAAAAATCGTTAAGTATTCTAAATAAATACAATGTAACTAATAATTACAAATATAAATTTAAACATAAGATTTTAAAAATTACCCGGACATTGATGACCTAAAACTAACAAAAAATTACTAACACAAAGTTCGCTTGATGGGGTTTTGTATTGATACGAAATTTTATTTGTGTCGTATGATGTGTTAGATCTGCATGTAAAAAAACATTTAGTAGATAAAACATAAACATATAATCGTTGAGTATCCCAAATTAATACAATGTAAGTAATAAATAGAAATACTAATTTAAACATAGGATTTTAAAAATTAAGCTAAAAATTACCCGGCCATTGATAACCAAAAATTAACACAAAATTACTAACACAAAATCGCTTGATGGGGTTTTTTATTGATATGAAATTTTGTTTGTGTCGTATAATGTGTCAATTTATAATGGTAGGTATCACAAATTTTAATTTAATTATAATTAACGAATAATTTATATTTCTTATCATAAATACTATCAAAATTTATCATATAATGATAGGTATCAAACTTTATTATAAGCTTTTATCATTTAAATATTTTTTAGTATATTTTTTTTGGATTTCTTATACTCGTAGTGTTGAATTAATAAATTTATCTTTTCCTACATTTTTACTTTTTTTTTAATAAAATATTTTAATTAACACAAAATTCGCTTGATGGGGTTTTATATTGATACGATATTTTATTTGTGTCATTTGATGTGTTATATCTGCATATAATTAAAAAAAATTAGTAAATAAAACATAAACATATAATCGTTGAGTATCCCAAATTAATACAATGTAAGTAATAATTAGAAATACTAATTAAACATAGGATTTTAAAAATTGAGCTAAAAATTGTTCGGCCATTGATGACCAAAAATTAACACGAAATTACTAACACAAAATCACTTGATGGGGTTTTTTTATTAATATGAAATTTTGTTTGTGTTGTATGATGTGTCAATTTATAATGATAGGTATCACAAATTTTAATTTAATTATAATTAACGAACAATTTGTATTTCTTATCATAAATACTATCAAAATTTATCATGTAATGATAGGTATCAAACTTTAATATAAGTGTTTATCATTTAAATATTTTTTAGTATATTGTTTTTGGATTTCTTATACTCGTAGTATTGAATTAATAAATTTATCTTTCCTATATTTTTACTTTATTTTTTTCATTAAAATAATTTAATTTGTGGATTATAATTTACGTGGCATTAAAATTTTAGATATATCAAATCTAATTCGTTACTTTTATCTAGGTGGCGACATAATTTTTTAATTCAAAAACTAAAATACAAATCTTTCTTTTTATTGGTCGAAATAATTATATTTCTTACGTGGCGCTCCAAATGCTCTCCAAAAATGTCTACTTTATTTTTATATATATTAGATTTAATAGTAAAATCTATCAATATTTTTTCTGTAACTTCCCATTTTAATTAAATTATCTATATTTTCCTGTTCCTTCTCTAGCTCTATGATATTAGTATTCCTAAGAAATTATGGTATTATCTTTATAAAATCAATTACATTAAAAATTTGATAATACGAAAGTCATATTGTTGCGTACATACTATTACAAATGGATATTACATCAACTTTAATTTACAATCTTTTAAAAAAGATTATCATAAGACGCCAAGGGGAGAAAGAAAGTGACATAAGGTCATATATGATTGATGCATCATGCAACTCACAAAAGTGATTTTATAATGATAATAAGAAAGTTTTACACAAAGTAGTCATCATTTTAATTTAACTATTAGTTGATGTTGGTTTTAGTATTTATTATTTTCAATTTATTTCTACAATCTATTAAATTGCCCGCCTCCTAATTTCCTTTTTCCACCTACGCTTTACGATTATAAAGATGTATGATTTGGTTTTTTTCCTTAATAAAGTTGGTCATATCAAAATTCTGGAGATATAATTCAAAAAAGGAAAATTTGTGAGAAATGATCTTTTTTTAGTGGTAGACTTTGTGAGAAATGACCTTTAACTAAAATAAGGTCTTATTTAGGTTGTAAAGACTTTTATCCACTTTTCAGCCATTGACTTTTATTTTCCGGCATTGACTTTAAAAAGGCTATTTTCTCTACTTTTCCTCATGTTCCCCATATTTCTTAACTAATTTATTTTGGGCCTTAAGGACCCAAATTTATGTCAAAATAACCTAAAATCTCAGCTAAAAAATTTTCTAACGACACACAGATTGAGACATTTGTCAACACATAAAACGAAGACATTTTCAATAAATTGTTTACCAATTTAACCTCAAATCGTATCCTTAATTGTCACATTTCTGGCATACTTGGACTCCCTGCTCGATGACATTCTCTCAATGTGGGCACAATTTAATTTGGTGTCATGGTCTCATATATCAAGCGCGAAGGCAACTTTGTAGCTCATCATTTATCAAGGCTCATTCCCTTTGAAGTCAAGCGAATGTGGGTGAATTATTATCCTCATGAAATCTCCCCTTATATACTTATGGATAACTTATTATTTGAATTTCACCCACATGAACTATCTCAGCCGGACCCCTAAGGCAGGCGGTACCGGCTGGTACCAATTGACAAGCCACCGTGGCTACCTCATGACAAGAGGTAAAGAGAACAAATGGAAGGATTGGAGAAGCACCTTCCTTATCATTGAGAGTTCAGACACGGAGCTAAACAAGCGCTTCAACAGGTGGAATAGAGATCCGCCCCTTCTTGCAGGCGGTCGCAACATGCCGCCTGTTCCCCCAAGAGCTAAGAAAGAGATCCTGGACAAAGGACTCTTTAAAGTAGAGGCGAGGGTCAACTCTACTACAGGGGTGCGAGAGGAAGTACCCCTGCACTGCGTCCCTAGCTTCAAATGGCTCTATGACGAGTACTTTTTGGCCGCCTGTGGCCTCAACAATCGGTGCTCAAGAGGTAGCCGGCCTGTCGAATACACTCTTGACATACATTACTGTTATGACTTTTTATTAATCATTGGTATTTGTTCTTGCAGCGGACGCCATGAGCAAAATTACCGCCTCAAAAATTGCGGCTTGTATGTTGCGTGCTTCTATCATGCAACAATCTTCGGCCGACTCCCCTAACAAAGAGGCGCCCTTGGTAAGTTCCAAGCCTTTCACCCTTTCTCCTTTTTGAAGTTGGGTTTATGCAGATAATGACCGTGTGCTCTCTTTTTTCTTTTTTTTCTGTTTTTTTTTAGACGGGCACACCAAGAACTTCCTCCTCCCAACAGCCGGACTCCAAGACCAGGAAGACGACTGTTGCGAGCTCTCCTGGCGCTGCCAGGAAACATGCGGCGGCTGAGAAACAACCGGCCACTCCTTCTCAAACTCTAAGCAGGCCGCCTAGAAGTATGGAACTGTCCTTATGAATTCGGATTTACTTCCTTTTTACTATGTCTAACGTGCTTCTTTATGCTTGATGCAGCCGGCCCTCAGGAACCGGACCTGGTCGAGGTGGCCAAGTCCATGATCAAAGCCGTCCCTCCAGCTGAGAGAGAGGTGGTCAGGGGTGTCGGCACCCTTGACCTAGACGGAATTGCAGGACTCCTTGCTGAGGTCTACTAAGTATATTTTTGTTGTTTAATTCCAAGACGCCTGTTTTTTTGTTTGAAACATGACGCCTATTTCCTTTTACTCAGTCTCTGCTCCGAGTAAACGGCCTTCGCAAGCCGCTTGATAGGAAGAACAAAGAGGTAAAGGCTGCTAAAGCTACGGACGCCTCTGACTGTGATAAGGCAATGTTTTAAATTGCCCAAAATGAGATTTTGACAACTGATATTCTTTATTACCAGGCGCAGGCTACCTCTGCGATCCGGACTCAGTTGGAGGCGGCCCAGAAGAGAAATAATGAGCTGGAGGCGACCATCAACAATCTCAAGGCCGAGCTGAAACCTCTTCGCAAAAAACTGACCTCATACGACTCCTTGGAGAAATCCTTGGAGCACGTTAAGGAGCGCTTGGCGACTCAGGAGAAGAGTCTCACTGCGGAGCTCTCGGAAAAGGCCGAGCAGGAAAAGAAGGATCTGGTCCGAGAGATGATGGAAGACTCGGCTCAGATCCAGCGCTTGACCTGGGGTCGTCTCTTCCCCAGTGCCGACTTTGCCTCATGGGAAAAAACGTATCGCCAGTGCTCTAAGAGATATAATCAAGAGATCCTGGCGGCTGCTGAGGACGAGGCGTTGGAGGAAGAGGATCCGGTAGTAGCCCTAGTGCCGCTTGGGGTAGATGCGTCGAAAAAAGATGCAGCTGAGGCCGAGTCAAGCAAGAAGAATGCTGACCAGGCGGCAGCTGCTACTGTTGAAGATCTGCCCCCATCTTAAGCTTTTGTCTTCTATTTCTTCGGCCTGCGTGCCATTTGTTTTTCCTTACCCGGCCAGGGGGCCGGGACTCTGAATATTTTGTCGGTCTTTATAGCCGGCTTCTTTTGTATCTTTACCTGGCCAAGGGGCTGGGGTTTTGAATAGTTCGCCGGCTGTTAATATAACTTAGGCGACCACTATTTCAGGTCGCCTTGTTTGCCAAAATGTTTCGAATTTGTGCTTTTGTTTTGCTAAGTATCGAAACTCTGATGTCCAGTTGCATACTATACCGACTGTTTTGCTTGGCCGATAGTTGTAGACAGGTAAAATATAAGACAGGTAAAATATAACCATACTGCATATGCCCCTGGACGACTGGTTGTCTGCTTTCAGGCTAGGCGATCAGTCGGCCATTTATCCAACCGGTATCTAACTCATTTTGAAGACTGGATCCCCTTTAGGCAGGCGGTCCTGTCATTTTTAGAATTAACCAAGTAGGAAGGTGATTTCCTACCTTCCATGGTTTTAAGCAAAAGAGACACTAAGCGGTCTAGGCTAGCTAGTCCCTTTTGTATTTAACTTAGTAAGAACGGGCGATATATGAACACCTTTTTTAGTTTCACACCAAGTTTTAAGGAGTGACTTAAGTAAACATGATTGTTACTTAGTCGCCGAATGACCGAGTAGTAGAGGTTTCAAGCGGTGGGTACCGATTGTTCCTCTTTATTCGCCAATAGTTGTTGGCTATTAACTCATAAGGTACCGGCTGTTCTTATCCCAAGTAGTTCAGTCGGTTATTTGACTCGGATGATTACTACAAACACTTAATGGACCTAATTAGTCGGTTAAGTGAGAGGTATCCTTGTCTGAGAAACGGCTACGTGGTTGTCTTGGTTAGACAATCGTATAGGTGCCGTGTAATTATTTTATAGAACAGTGTTCCACCCAAAAGGGAGATGTTCTCTACGACGAATTTCATCCGGATGGATGCCGCCGGACGCCTGCTATGATGTTGGGACAGGTCGGATTAGTTTAACATTTGAATCAGTTGGCATGGCGCCTGGTCTGATCATTTTGGCCATGAGCCTTTGATAGTTCTTGGTGAACTATGTTATGGGAGAGTAGCCGGTTGTGTGGAACAAGCGGCATGCCCCTCTTAAGTAGGAAAATAAAACATGGAGAGTAGCCGACTGTTTGTCAGTAGGCATGCCCCTCTTAGTACAAAATTGAATGAAACAGTAAACTTTTATTAAGTAGCTCTCGGCTATTTACATCATTCAAAAATAATATTTCTTAAGATTATCTACATTCTAGGTTCGAGGCAACGATTGGTCGTCTGGTGTTTCCAGACGGTAGGTACCGTCCCTAACCTCTTCATAGATTCGGTAGGGTCCTTCCCAATTAGGAGTTAATTTTCCAGACTCATTAGCCCTACCGATTGCTTCCATCTTTCTTAGTACAAAGTCCCCCACTTTGAGTGGACGCCTGTGTACTTTTTTGTTGTATGATCTGGTCATTCTCAGGCGTTAAATTTCATGGCGCAAGACGACATTGCCTCTCCTTTCTGGGAGTGAGTCCAAGGCCAGGCGCATGGATTCCCTCGCCTCTTCGTCGTATAACATTACACGAAGAGTTGGCTCGTAGTGTTCAATTGGAAGAACAGCTTCCGCACCATAGGTTAGAAGGAATGGAGTCTCTCCAGTCGCCCCTTTTTCAGTCGTCCTAATGGCCCAGAGAACATGTGGTAGTTCATCTGCCCATAGGTCGCCTGCTCGTTCAATTTTCTTCTTGAGACCGTCTGAAATGATTTTATTAAAGGCTTCTACTTGGCCGTTTGCTTGTGGACGGCCGACTGATGCAAAGTAATGTGAGATACCTTGGTCACACAACCAACTTTTGAGAACAGGCGTCTCAAATTGGGGACCATTATCAAAAACCATAGACATGGGAACCCCGAACCGAGTGATGACATTTTTCCAGATGAATGAGATTACATCCTTCGTCTTGATTCCCTTTACAGCCTCCGCCTCCACCCATTTAGTGAAGTAGTCGACTGCAACAAGTATGTACTTCCTACCGCCTGTAGCAGGCGTATAGGGACCCAAAATATCCATGCCCCACTTAGCAAACGGTAGTGGGCTATGAATGGTAGTGAGGTCGGTAGCCGGACGGTGAATTAGCTTGTCAAACTTTTGACACTTGTCACATTTTTTCACCATCTCCATTGCATCTGCTTCTAAAGTAGGCCAAAGGTACCCCTGCCGCCTTGCCCGTTGGGCAAGCGACCTGCCGCCTACATGGGAAGAGTAGTAACCATAGTGGAGATCTTCTAGGATCTCTTGTCCTTTTTCTGGAGTAACACACTTCAAGAAGGGTTGAATATACCCTCTTTTGTGAAGTTCTCCCTTTATCATTTCAAAACTGGCTGCTCGTTTTTTCAGTACTGCCGCCTGGTGATGATCATCCGGCAAGGTGCCGTCTGTCATATATGCCCTGATTGGATCCATCCAGGTTGAACTTCTATCTAGGATTCCAATAGGGTCTTCGTCGATGCTTCTTTTCTCCATCACCTCCCAGAAAACAGTTCATGGAGCATCACAGGAGGCCGAGGTTGCTAACTTTGAAAGAGCATCCGCCTGGTTGTTTTCAGACCTTGGTACTTGAACCAAATGAAAATCTTCAAGGGATCCGACTACTTGTCGTACCGCCTGTAAATACTTGATCATTGCCGGATGAGTCGCTTCGTATTCACCATTGAACTGACTCACTATCAATTGTGAATCAGAATAGGCGTTTATCTTTCTTGCCCCAGCCGCTTTGCACATGCGGATTCCGGCTAGTAAAGCTTTGTATTCTGCCTCATTGTTTGAGGCCTGAAAATTGAAACGTAAAGCATACTACTCATACATGTTGCCTTCTGGCGACTGACATATGACGCCTGCTCCACAACCATTTGAAGTAGAGCTCCCGTCCACATATACCTTCCAGACTTGGTCTGGAACTTGAGAATCAGGGGGACGAGTCATCTCAACAATAAAATCAACAAAGGCTTGTGATAGGCTTATCGCGTACCTAACAAAAATAACCTAACTATTCCTTCTAACTGTGTAGTAGGGCAAGTAAGGATCGAATCCCAAGAGACTATGGTTCATTCAATTAATCAGACTCAATTAATCACTAAGCACGTCACCAATCAATAATGGATGATAATAATCAACTAATATATTAAATAACACAATTAACTAGAGGAAATATTAATCAATAAACTAAAGCATCCAAGATCAAGCATTACCACGATTATGATTGATAAACTAATAAATCTACCCCCAATATATAAATCAATTGACAAGAAGAAAAGCAATCCCTAATAATAATACCAAAGGTCTCTTCCAAGTTATCAATGGCTTCCCAAATTAACTATCAAGCCTACTTCCGTGGAATCAAGCGAATAAGGGACATTAAACACCATGCCTAGATTCCTAATTATTCAATCATCTACTTCCGTGATGATCTTCAAACCCTTAATTGGAATAACCTAATCCCGTTAATACCCAACTTCCGTTGCAATAAGAACAAAGGGATGATAACAATACTAATTATTCCTAATCTAGTATTGGCATAAACACAATCAATTAAGCATGTCAATTGGGATTATTATTGGGGAATTTAAAGTTTTAATTCATGCATCAATCATAATTGGGCTACCCTAGATCTTGGAATAGAAAATCTACTCACACATATTGAAAGAAACAATAACAATCATGAATATGGAAAACATAATTGAAAAGCAATTATAATTGAAAGAGAATGAAGTAGAAGTGAATACCAAGGATTCTTCAATTGAAAGGAATTAAATTGTTGAAAAACAATGCTCAAATCTAATGGAAAGAATTAAAATTGCTTCAAAGTAATAAACTAGAACTCTAGAGAGAGAAAGAGGAATAATGGAAAACTTAAAACTTCTTTCTAATGAAGATTACAAGGGGTATTTATACCCTTAATGACCTAAAAATAAGAAAATAATAATACGGAGTGTTGCATAACTGTGCCCGGTCCAACCGGGCAAGCACCTCCCGATCGGGCGGTGAGAGTACGGAGTTGCTTTCCTTCGTAGCACTTCTTCCACCACGTGCCCGGTCCAACCGGGCGGACCTTGCCCGATCGGGCGCGTGGGGCGGTCTTCATAAATTGCTTTCTACCTTCGAAAATACCAAAAATCATCTAACTCCTATGTGCCCGGTCCAACCGGGCGGACCATGCCCGATCGGGCACGTAGAGGCTGCAGCAAATAGTTTGTATTTAACTCATCTTAAATCAGTCATAACTTCATATCCGGAGCTCTGTTTGAGGCGTGTAATATATCGTTGGAAAGGTCTTCAAGTCTACTTTCCAATGCAATTTGAATCACTCCATTATCATTTGTATATCAAAAGTTATGAGCATAATAGTGAACAGGTGTCATATTTGTCAAGTATTTCATCAACGTTTTGCTTCATTTTCACTCAAGTTCGTCTCGAACACATGATTTGATATTCTTAAGCAATATGTTTTCATACTCCATGATTATTATACTCAATATTAGCCAACCATACTCCATTTGCATATAAATCACCTGAAATTCATCAAAACACACAAACGAAGAGTAGTAGAGCACAACTTAAGCAAATAATGCAAATATGCACCAAAGATCTCTAATTTTGTAATAAAATGAGCTTAGATACCCACCTAAAACATGTGCAAAATAGGACTTATCAGCTTGCCCCTTCACTGCTTTTCTAGGCTCGAATGTGACTTCGAGGCTCTGAATTTCTATGGCCCATTTGATCATCCATCCTAACGACTCCATGGTGGTCAGGGGCGGCTTGATAGGTTGACCTGTATACACAACAATTGGATGTGCCAAAAAGTAGGGCTTCAATTTTTTTACGACCATGAAGAGTGCGAGGCCGAACTTCTCCACTAAGGGATACCTCAACTCGGCATTTTTCAGTACATGAGTGACAAAGTAAACCGGAAGCTGGCAGCCGTCTCTTTCAGCAAGAAGAACAGCGCTAACAGCATGATCAGAGATGGCTAGGTACATGTAAAGTACTTCTTTGGGCAAAGGACTGACCAGCCTCGGCAAGGAATGCAAATGAACCTTCAATTTTTGGAAGGCCGCCTCAGCATCCGGCCCCCATTCAAACCTTGCCTTTTTCTTAATGGCCTGGAAAAAATATAGGCATTTGTCGCCTGATCGGCTTAGAAATCTTCCCAAGGCCGCCAGACAACCTGTTAGCTTCTGAACCTCTCGGACGGTGCGAGGCGACTGCATGTCGATGACCGCCTGCACTTTCTCAGGGTTCGCCTCTATTCCTCTCTGATTGATGAGGAATCCGAGAAATTTCCCAAACTCAATTCCAAATACACATTTCTTGGGATTGAGCATGATTTAGTGCCGCCTGAGTGTGGCAAAAGTTTCTCGGAGGTCCGACAGATGATCTATCTGAAGCTTAGACTTAACAATCATATCATCAATGTATGCCTCGACGTTCCTCCCAATCTGATCAAAGAACAAAGTATTTATCATTCGCTGGAAAGTGGTCGGGGCATTCTTCAGACCAAACGGCATGACCGTGTAACAGTATAACCCTTGATCGGTAACGAAGGTCGTCTTCTCCTGATCTTTCTTCCATAAAGGAATTTGATGAAAGCCTGAGTAGGCGTCCATAAAACTCATCAAAGCATGGTCGGCTGTTGAGTCGACCAAATTATCAATTTTAGGCAGAGGGTAACTGTCTTTGGGGTACGCCTTGTTTAGGTCTGTGTAGTCCACACACATTCGCCAGGTACAATTCGGCTTTTTAACAAGCACTACATTTGCAACCCAGTCTGGGAAGTAACATTGCCTAATGAACCCTGCATCAAGTAATTTCTTAACTTTGGCGGATGCCGCCTGACTTCTTTCTTCGCCATGGTTCCGCTTCTTCTGCCTTACCGGCTTCTTTTTTGAATCCACGGCCAGCTTATGTACCGCCAGGTCAGGACTGATGCCTGCCATTTCATGGACTTTGAATGCAAATATGTCTTTGTATTCTTTCAAAAGTTGATGAAAGTCTTCACCCAGAACTCTCAGAGCGGTCGTCCCAACCTTGACTGTTCAGCCAGGGCGCAATCGTCTAGGATGAGGTCCGTATGCTCACCAGTCGGCTGAGGGCGGAATTCATCTGACCGCTCCTCTGCCAACGATTGCTATTGTTTCTCTTTTCTTGCGGCCCCCATCTGGGCAGCCTTTCTTCTCTTGCCGCCTGCTTCTTGAACAGGCGCACTCTCCTTGACATTGTCAAGGTCTGTTTTTCCACCACTTGACCCAGCGGCCATGACAGTGGGCTTGATATCCGAGAGATAGCACTCTCGGGCCATCTTCTGATCTCCCCTTAGGGAGCCGAATGTCCCATCATCCCTCTCGAATTTGAGCAACATAAGAGACGGGATTATAACAGCCTTGGAATTATTCAGGGTTGGTCGTCCCAGAATCATGTTGTAGGCCGAGAGTTCCTCAACTACCAGGAATCGGACCACAATGTGGCTACCTTCCCCTTTTTCACCCAAGAGAATGGATAAATCCACTCGTCCTACTAGGTGGACGACTCCTCCTCTAAACCCTACTAGAGAGTGGGATACCGGGTGTATGCAATCAATCTGGTATTTGAGCTTTGACATACATTTTCTACTGATAAGATCTGAGGAACTGCCGGTATCTATGAGGATTCGGCCAACTCTCTGGTTGGCCACTTTACATTCAATAACAATAGGGTCGTTATGCGTCCCCCTTACCCCTCCTAAATCTTCTTCAGTGATGACAATTTCAGGAAATGAATATTTGGAGGGTCATTCTTGGTGAACGGAATTGATGTCTAGCCGCCTGATATTGTCTTTGTTGCCCCTGATAGTGGGGCCGCCTCCTGAGAAGCCTCCTGCAATGGTGTAGACAACTGCCTCATCTGTATCAGAGCTGTCGGCCTGTTGATTCTTTTTGGCCGACTGCTTTTTCGAGGAAGTGTTCCCCTTAGATTTCTTGACATAAGAGTCAAGGTCGCCTTGTTCAGCCAGGCGGTCCAGATACCGCATGAGACTGATGCATTCGTTAGTTTCATGACCAACGTCTTCATGATAATGACAGAATTTTTCTTGGTTCCGATTGCTCGCAGAACCCTTCATGGGGGTCGGCTTCTCAATTGAGATTTGTCCCTTGATTTCTTTTAGGATAGCTTGGCTATCCTTGTTAAACGCATACTTTGGGGAGTATGGTTTGAATTCTTTCTTCTTCTTCTGGGCCGGCTGTTTAGAGGAATCAGCCGCCCAGACCTCTTTTCGCTTCTTGTCCTCTTTGTTGGATGACTGCTTCTGTCGCCCTTCTTTCTTGTCGAACCTCTTTCCGTCCGACTGCTTTCCAGTATTACAAAGATCAGTCGCCTATATATAGGTTTCAGCTTCAATCAAGGCTTCTTGAAGAGTCGTCGCCCTCTTTCAAACCAAATCAAATTTGAAGGTCGACCCGTCTTTGAGGCCTCTGAAAAAGTCAGTATAGGCCACCTCATCCGGTAGCCCTTGAATCTGTATTCTTATCAGGTTAAACCGCCTGATGTAAGAACGAAGCCCCTCCTTCTCACCCTGCTGAATCGTCCCTAAATCAAGGGTCGTCTTCTTCGCATGTATGTTCATGGCAAAGTTGGAGGTGAATAGGTAAGCAAGCGTCCTGAAGTTATTCACACAACCAGTCGGCAGGTTGCCGAACCATTATTGTGGGATTCCTTTAAGAGTCGCTGGGAAACACTTGCACCAAGTGGGATCATCCAACCCTTGGAGGTACATCAGGTTGGTGAATGCCATCAAATGGTCTTCTGGGTTAGTAGTGCCGTCATAGGCGCCTATTAACACATTTTTAACTTTGGCCGGCTGAGCGGCTTCAGTAATTTCCTTGGAGAAAGCCGACGGCTGTTCTCCAAGCCTAAGAAGTCGTAGCTGCCAGTCCAAAGGTTGGACATTTTTTGCCGCCTGTCCTCCAAACGGAGGGGGTTGCAGAAAATATTGTTGTGGCGGTACAAAGGGTAAGTTTGGCACCGCCTGGTCACTCTGAAAATCAGACCGACGGGAGGTACCGCCTGTCTGACTCTCATGATTTGACTGGGCATACCTCATAGAGGTATTGCGCAGACTATCCTGAAAATCTGAAGTAGAGGCCGACTCTGACAGTCGGTCGTTCCTCTTCTACTCTAGCAATAGCCGAGCATCTGTATATGTTTTCTTCGACCCATCCGCTTATATATGACGAACGGGCTTCCTCTTTCCTGGAGTAGGAAAGTGGTACTTTGTGAAATCAAGAGCAGGCGGCTCCCACTTCCTAGAGTTAGGATGAGGGGTCGCCTTTCGTCCTTGAAGAGGCTTTCTCTTCCCTGATGAAGAAGGTTTCTTAGCCGACTGCTCCTTAGCTAGAGCAGGCGTCCTTTTGTTGATCAGGTCCTAAATCTCTCCCTTGAAACTCCTCATGAAGGTCATGAGTTCGTTTCGTGTAATGGGAGCAGATCCTTCAGCCGGCTGCTGCTTAGCAGACGGTGCGCCGGCTGGATCACTGAGTCCAGTTTGAGGATCTTCCCGTTCACTCCTTTCGGTATGACGGGTACGCCGGGCCCTTAGGGTCCCGTCTGAAGCTGTATGTGCTTCAACTTCAACCTCTTCTTCATTATCGTGATCCGACTGAACTTGAGGGTCGTCCAGGGGACGCCTCTCTTCTGGAGTCGGTACAGACGTGGATGTCATCTCAAAAGTACTCTCCCCACAGACGGCGCCAAAATGTTTTGGGGTTTTCTGATGTCCTGCGGGAGAGTTACAATTCCGAGACAGGAACCGGACGCCTGTACCTGCAAAACAAACGGATACTCTGAGTGATTGGAGATCCGCCTCCAACGGTCAAGTTAGTACTTGTTCAAGGAGTAATTATTGCGGAATATTGTAATTGAGTCTTTCTAGGTGAGAGTCTTTTATGTGCGTAATTCCCCTTAATGAGGATTAATGAGCATATTTATATGCCTTGGGAAGCGTGCCAACACCTAGGTTTAGGCTTAACCTAGGGCTGACTGGGCTTCCCACAAGGATTGGGCCTTGTTGGCTGATTTTCCCATTTGGCATGGGTGGACACGTGTCGCGTCGCAATTGGTCCAAGGAGGACGCATCTCTGATTGACACGTGGCAGGCTCCTATTGGCCTACGTGAAGGACACGTGGCGGAACCTGGTTGGTCCACTTATCAGATGGTGATTGGTGGATAAAAATCCCCTAATCAGTATTAATCACGGGACAAAGAGTCCATTAGTACATAAGAGGAAACCTCATTGGGAGAATGATTCTACCAAACTTTTTCCGTACCGAAAGGAACTAACCTAGCTAGACGATGAGCAACGAAGTTGCCATCTCTTTTAACATGAGACCACGAAAAAGACTTAAAATAAGTACTTGACATAAGAATATCTCCCAAAATCAAATCTAAATCAGCAAAGTACAGGGCACCTTTTGAGAGCCGGTTTATAAGCATTTGGCAATCCGATTCGACAAAACATCCCCAAGACCTCTTTGCTTCCCTATCTTAAGTGCCATGTCAATGACCTGAGCTTCAGCAATCTCTGATGGCCAGTGAGCTCGCATGCGTCTGGTGGCAGCATACAACACCCTTCCTGCAGCATCTCGGGCAATCACCCCTAGCCCAACCCATCCTTCCTTCGCAAGTGACGCATCCATGTTCAATTTTACTATCCCTTCAGGGGGTGATTTCCACGACTTCCCAGAGGCTGGCACTCTTTTTGCAGATGTGTAGATGCGTCTTGAGTAGCTACCCACCCCTTCAGTCCACCTTACAACCCGGTTGAGCAGCTCATCGTTTGGGGTTGTTTTGCCTTCGAAAATCTTTTGATTGCGCTCCTGCCAAATACCCCACGCAAGCAAAACACCTTTCTGCAATAGCTTAGCATTCAAACTCCCCCATGATTCCACCAAATCACACATGGAACCCGCCTCTTCCCACCTGCACGTGGCCTCACAACCACTGTCAGCCCATAGATCCCTCACCCTTTCATAGTCAAAAAGAGCATGCCCCACTGTCTCCACTCTATTGCACCACAGACAAGTGTCATCATCCACCATATGACGGAAATGCAGCATCCTTCTAACAGGGAGAGTGCTTGTACAAACACGCAACATAAATTGACGTGCTTTGGGAAAAACCTCCATTCCCCAAATCTTCACAAAGGCTTTATGAAATATGTCAAAATTTCACCCTTTTCCCAATATGTATGCGGTTTTGACAATGTACTCGCCATCCCTAGAAAAAGCACATGTGATCTCATCTTTATCATTATGCCTACTAAGCGGAATGGCAAGAAATTTAATATTGCATTCATTAAATACCTCTTCAATAAGCTCAACTCTCCACTCCTTGGTGTCGACATCAATGATATCCACCACCCTTTTCACCCTTTCACTTGCTGTACTAGTCACGAACCTACCCTCTTCATTAGCCACCCATGGTTCACGCCATAGATTAATCTTGGCACCATCACCCACCCTCCATATATGTCCCTCTTTAACAAGCACTTTTGAACTCCATATACTCCGCCAAGAGTAGCTTCCAGATAGTCCCAAACTAGCCTCTAAGAAATTGCGATTCAGAAAGTATTTCGCTTGCATCACCCGACCAAGTAAGAAATCCGATTTCCTAATGAGCCTCTAAGCATGACGCCCCAATAAAGCATCATTAAAAACCGATAAATCCTTGAACCCCAAGCCTCCAAGACACTTGGGTTCACACAAATTTCCCCAGTTCCCCTAATGAACTTTCCTATGTCCATTCCTCTA
This sequence comes from Chenopodium quinoa, assembly GCF_001683475.1. NCBI lineage: Eukaryota > Viridiplantae > Streptophyta > Magnoliopsida > Caryophyllales > Amaranthaceae > Chenopodium > Chenopodium quinoa. The sequence continues at coordinate 3,297,368 of NW_018743218.1, forward strand.
ACCCCACCAGAAATTAGCCATGGCTGATTTAATGCTTCGGAGTACCGTTTCTGGAATTTCGTACACGCCCATTAGGTATGTCGGGATCGCTTGGATCATAGCTTTGAGGAGTATTTCCTTTCCGGCTCGGGATAAAAAAAAATTCTTTCCACCCTTGCAATTTCTTACCAATTCTGTCTAGAAGCGCCACACAGAGAGCCTTTTCGATCTATCCATAATGGTGGGAATTCCCAAGTACTTCTCATGACTCAACAATGCTTCCTTTTGCTCTTCACTCACCCCTTTACTAAAAGACACCTCCGACTTCTCATAATTAATTTTCTGTCCGGATGCTACTTCATATTGGTTGAGAATATCACCTATCACTTCGCATTTCTGTCGAGTCGCTCTAGTAAAGAGTAAACTATCATGTACAAATAAAAGATCTGAGATCTCCGGGCCATTTTGAATTGCTTTTGCCCCATGAATCTTCCTTTCACGTACTTTACCCTGAATCATTCTAGAAAACACATCAGAATTTAGAATAAAAAGATACGGCGAAAGGGGGTCCCTTTGATGAAGACCTCTAGAGGGTTTTACAGAGCCATATACACCCCCATTTATTATAAAGGAGTAAGAAATGTTGATCAATCCTTTAACATGAGATATAAATTAGAGATTAAATTATGTGCACCTGATAAACCTGAAAACGTAGTGAGTGATGAGACCATGATTCTAATGTAGATCGAGTTTCCGTTTAGGGTGTATTGTTATGATGGCTAAAGTGAGGATGAGACTCACTAGAATAGAGAGGGAAAAGGAAAAGTGTAAGATTGGTGTATTCACCTCTGTCTCATGACCTCTATATATATATACACCCAAGGGGAAACCCTAATCAGGCCGTAAGGATAATTACGTCCATCAAATAATTATCAATTAAATACGCAGGATATTTATAAGGTCAATGATCAATTAATTAGATAAATGATAACTCAGGCCACATAATAAAATCGTGTCCTACATTCTCCCACTTGGCCGAGTAATCATTTATGATGAGTACTAGATAAGTCCGATCAGATTTTAATACCCATTTTAGTTCTAAACCGGAACTTGCAGCAGAGAAATACAGTCATTGAATTGATATTCAACTCAAGACCCCCATTAATCATGCTACAATACCAAATTTAAAACTTAAATAAGCTAAGGATCAAATTGACAATTAAGCCCTCAACATTAATTTGTATATAAATGTTGTCTTCATGTCTTTAGGCATGCATAGACACATTCAGAGACGAACAAAACAAAACAATGAGGAAATTTTATTATTAAATGTAAGTAAGTATAATATGCAACTAAATAAGGTCTTTAGAAAACCCCATCTTCGAAATATGTTCTTCGAAAATTTTAGGAGGTAGACCTTTAGTCATCGGATCCGCAAGCATATTCTTAGTACTTATATGCTCAATACAGAGTTTATTTTCCTCAACTCGCTCACGTACGAACAAGTACTTTGTATCAAGATATAAAGCAGCGCTAGTCGAACTGTTACTGTTCGAGAAACTAACGGCGGCTGAGTTATCATAGTAAAGCTTCAATGGTCGAGAGATGGAATTAACCACCTTGAGTCCAGTGATGAGATTTCTAAGCAACATCCCATGACAGGTTGCGTTGTACACCGCAATGTATTCTGCCATCATTGTAGAAGTTGCAGTCAACTCTTGCTTATGACTCTTCCACGAGATAGGTCCACCAGCTAACATAAAGATATACCCTGAAGTGGATTTCTTGTCATCTTTTCACTTAGCAAAATCAGAATCAGAATAACCAACCACTTCTAAATTATCACCTCTTCTGTAAGTCAGTTTATAGTCTTTCGTCCCTTGTAGATATCGAAGAACTTTCTTAGCTGCTTTCCAATGATCAAGGCCAGGATTAGTCTGATAACGGCCTAACATTCCAGAAATATAAGCAATATCTGGACGAGTACAGACTTGTGCATACATAAGGCTTCCAACTACTGACGCATAAGGTATCATTCTCATCTGTTCTTTTTCAACCTCTGTTTTTGGACATTGAAATAAACCGAAAACATCTCCCTTAACTACTGGAGCTACAGAAGGAGAGGAATGTTGCATGTTATAACGTTTAAGAACACGCTCGATGTATGCCTTTTGAGATAATCCCAAAATACCATTGACTCTATCTCGGTGTATTTCGATGCCAATAACATAAGAAGCCTCTCCGAGATCTTTCATGTCAAAATTACGCGAGAGTAAGCGTTTAGACTCATGCAACGTGTCTAAACTATTACTTGCCAATAGAATGTCATCTACGTAAAGGACAAGTATAGTAAAGTTGCTCCCACTCATCTTTAGATAGGTGCATTGATCCACTTGGTTCTTCAGGAAACCTTCTGACTTCAAGACTTGATGCAACTTTAGGTACCATTGATGTGATTCCTGCTTCAACCCGTATATGGATTTTTTCAGCTTACAGACTAGGTGTTCTTGACCTTCAGATTTGAAACCGTCGGACTGTTTCATGAACACTTCTTCATCCAAATCGCCATTAAGAAAAGCGGTTTTGACATCCATCTGATGTAGCTCTAAATCAAAATGAGCTACAAGGGCCATAATGATCCTTAAGGAATCCTTTCGAGAGACAGGAGAAAAAGTCTCTTGATAGTCAATTCCCTCTTTCTGAGTGTATCCCTTTGCAACCAATCTCGCTTTGTAGCGTTCAATGTTTCGTCCATTCGGATCTAGTTTTATTTTGAAGACCCATTTACACCCTACGAGTTTTACACCGTTGGGTAATTCAACCAAATCCCAAACACCATTTTTCTTCATGGAGTCAAGCTCTTCAATCATGGCTTTATTCCATTCAGAAGACTGATCACTGCAAATGGCTTCATTATAAGAGGTAGGATCAGTAAACTTTCCAGCATCCATTTCTGCTTCAGTCAGATAGGTAACATAATCATCAAAGTTAGTAGGCCTTTTAGACCTAGAAGACCTCCTCAGTATATTTTCAGGTTGACCATTGGCAACATTGTCTTGAGAGTGATCATTTGAAGTGCTTTCATTTCCAGGTACATTTGGAGAAGGAGGTGGTGTAGTGTCCAGTTGAGTAGCATGTACAAGAGGAGTAATTTGAGGTAAAGTAATCGACAAGTCTCTCCCCCCCGCGTCTTGTACTTCCCGCAATTCCTCATAAGGATTTTCACTACTCCCACTGACCTTAAAATCTTCAAGGAAATGAGCATCTTTGGTTTCTACAATGCGAGTTACGTGGGAAGGGCTATAAAATCTGTAACCCTTTGAGTGAGAAGGATAACCAATGAAGTAATAAGTTGTAGTTTTCATGTTGAGTTTCTTTAAGAATGGATTATAAAGTTTAGCTTCGGCAAGACAACCCCATACTTTCATATATCTGAGACTCGGTTTCCTTCCTGTCCAGAGTTCATAAGGAGTTTTAGGGACAGCTTTAGAAGGAACCCTATTGAGTATATGAACGGCTGTTTTTAAGGCCTCGGTCCAGAGGAATAGGGGTAAACCTGAGTTGGCTAACATACTGTGTACCATGTCCATTAGGGTCCTATTTCTTCTCTCAGCAACACCGTTCTGCTGAGGAGTACCAGGCATAGTGTATTGGTTCACGATCCCCTGGCTCTTAAAAAACTCATAAAATGGACCAGGAGCTTGACCCACATCAGTATGTCTACCATAATATTCCTATATCTGATCTTACAACTTTTATTTGACGATCAAGTTGTTTTTCTACTTCAGTTTTATAATCTTTAAAACTTGTAAGTGATTCAGATTTTTCCTTAATAAGATACAAGTACATATAACGAGAATAATCATCAATATAAGTGATAAATGAATTATGTCCAGTTATACCAGTGATAGTGTAAGGACCACTAATGTCATTGTGAATAAGCTCTAATGAATTAGAACTCCTAGTGGCACCTTTCTTGTTCATTGATGTCATTTTACCTTTAAGGCATTTGACACATGTTCCAAATTCATTGAAATCGAGAGATGGTAACACTTCATCCTTCACGAGTCTAGACAAACGTTCTCGTGAAATGTGGCCTAAGCGTTGATGCCACAACGTGGATGAAGTTTCTAAGTCTCGTTTTCGTTTTCTCTTTGTTAGTGTCTGATTGATATTGTATGAAAACAAAGATTTGGAAAAATTATCATCTAGTTCTAATTTATAGAGACCACCATCCAGATAACCACGTCCAAACACTTGAGAATTTAAACTATTAGTAAGTCTGCCATGACCATGAGAAACATCAAAACCGTCTATGTCTAACTTTGGTCCTGATACTAAGTTTCGAGTAATCTCGGGAATATATAAGGTATCATAAAGTTTAATACATAAACCAGTTTTCATTATTAATTCTAATGTTCCCACGGCTTCGACAACTAGTTCTGTTCCATTCCCCAGTTTAAGTGTCCTTCGGTTTCTTTCCAGCTTCTGGATTGTAAGGAATCCCTGAAGTGAGTTGGTTACATGAACCATAGAACCAGAGTCAAACCACCATGTATTAGTTGGAACATTTAAATTAAAGGACTCAAGTATCATGTAAAGATGATTACCTTTCTTAGTCAGCCACTCCTTAAAGCCTTGGCAGTCTTTCTGTCTATGTCCTTCCTTGCGGAAGAACTTGCAGTAAGACTTCCCTTTGGAGTTCTTAGAGCTGGAAGCAGTACTTGCATCACGTTTCTAGCCCTTAGAAAACTCCTTCTTGTCGACATTTCCCTTTCTCTTCTTTGGATTAGCAGTCATGAGGTAAGCCACATCTGGTTTGTCTAGCTTCAGACGCTCTTCTTCTTGTACACACATAGCAATTAACTCATTCATCGTCCACTTGACCTGCTGAGTGTTGTAGTTGACCTTGAAAGCTTCAAAAGATGCGGGAAGAGAAGTCATGATGAAGTGCACCAAGAAACCCTCACTGATCTCCATGTCCAATCCCTTAAGTTTACGGGCCATGTCGTTCATCATCATGATGTGCTCACGAATGCCGCTATTCCCGTCGTATTTCGTGGTCACCATCTTCAAAATAAGAGTACTAGCATGTGCCTTACAAGTTGCTTTGAATTGTTCCTCCACGGAAGCCAGATACGAGTTAGCATTAGATGAATCTAGAATAGCTCCCCTGATGATTATGCTGATGGAGTTTTTAATGAGCATAAGAGCCATTCTATTGCACCTCTCCCATCTCTCATGTACTATTTTATCTTCAGCAGTACTTTTATCAGTGAGAGCAGGGGGAGCAGGCTCTCTCAGTGCATAATCAAAATCAAACATGCCAAGAGTCAACATTAGTGAATCCTTCCAGGAAGAAAAGTTCGCTCCATTCAAAGTTTCAATTCCCATGTTTGGGGCTTGTAGTTGATTTAGATAAGAGAAATAAGACACATAATTAAAGAAGAACTTATGGTGATCTAAGGGGTAATGTACTAAGGCAGACGAAGATAAGAACCATTATTTTTGTAATGAAGCTGTGATAAAAGTCTATTATAACACCAAAATAATAGACTGAATTTAATTCTACTTAAATAAATGGCTTTCACTTTGGTTATGACCACTTACTTAAGTATTATGAATAATAAAAAATTATGATGTGCAATTTGAATGTAACACATCACCTTTGGGCAGAAGTGAGACATTTAAATTTTAATGCACATATATATTTAGTTCGCAGTGCACAATTATAACACATCATCTTTGGACAAAAGTGAAAAATCATGCATTCAAGGCGAATGTCATGTGAATATCTATTCAAGGATATGGACTAAGTGACAATGCTGAATTAGACTTGAAGAATTTTACAAATGTTACACATCACCTTTGGGCAGAAGTGTACTCTAAAGTATTATTCAAGTCAAGCAAAATAAATCAATTTAATGAATTTTAATCGAAAATGTCATCTAATTCCGAAAACACTGATAAGCGATTATCTGAGATAAAAAAATATATATATAGCATATCATGATTTCCAGAAGAGTTTATAACAAAACAGGTCATCATTCCAAAAAAAAACGAATTGTTTAGAAACCTGGTAATGGTGGAAAAGTAATACACCAAAAGGAATTAGAAAAAATAAATAAATAAATAAATAAAAATAAACAATTTCGTTAGAGTTCAGATTTTTTGAAATCATGATATGGAAGAAACGTGATGTACCAACGAATTGGATAATTGAAAAAAAATACTCTAAACAAATTTGTTAGGTTTAGAAAAAAAAAAAAAAATTCAGATCCAATTTTGATCCAAGCAGCGATCAAATTTTTTTTTTTTTTTTTTTTTTTTTTGGGAAACGAAAGAATTGATTTATCAACACAATCACTCCGATACCACATGTTGATCAATCCTTTAACATGAGATATAAGTTAGAGATTAAATTATGTGCACCTGATAAACCTGAAAACGTAGTGAGTGATGAGACCATGATTCTGATGTAGATCGAGTTCCCGTTTAGGGTGTATTGTTATGATGGCTAAAGTGAGGATGAGACTCACTAGAATAGAGAGGGAAAAGGAAAAGCGTAAGATTGGTGTATTCACCTCTGTCTCATGACCTCTATATATATATACACCCAAGGGGAAACCCTAATCAGGTCGTAAGGATAATTACGTCCATCAAATAATTATCAATTAAATACGCAGGATATTTATAAGGTCAATGATCAATTAATTAGATAAATGATAACTCAGGCCACATAATAAAATCGTGTCCTACAAGAAATTGAGGAGACACAGTTCATTACTAGATTCACCCAAGAAATCAAGCAAAAGCTGTTTGAGAAACCCCATTCCACCCTGTCATAAGCCTTGCTCATGTCAAGCTTCATCCCTTTCTTACCCATACTTCTCTTTTTCATGGTATGAAAAATTTCCATAGCTATGAGAGCATTATCAGTTATAAGTTTTCAGGGAACAAATGCACTTTGATTTTTAGTCACAACCTCAGGGAGAATATTTTTTAATCTGAGAACAATTGCTTTCGACATAATTTTGTATAAAACATTACATAGCGCTATGGGTCGGATCATCACCAATAATATGCAAAATATTTTGCTCATGCCGGCCAACAAGAAAGATGTTGTGAACCAAGGAGCTGAAGATGGCTCGTGGAAGTAGCTTTGTGAGAGCATCCGCAAGTTGATCATTTGTGGAGATGTATGCAACTCTAAGCTTACTAGTTTGAACATTCTCTCAGACAAAATGATAGTCCAATGCCAGATGCTTCATTTTTGTGTGAAAAACCTGATAAGCATTAACATATGTAGCTCCCGCATTATCACAATATATCACTGGGGTGTCTATGAAATTTAGTTCAAGTTCTTGACATAGGTACATACCCATAGAACTTCTGCCGTAGTGTTTGATACAGCTCTATATTCAGCTTCGGTGGAGGAACGAGCTCGGGTACGTTGCTTCTTTGGTGTCCAAGAAATGTGATTCTTACCAAGATACACAATGTACGTAGTCGTAGATATGTAATCATCCCTGTCTCTTGCCCAATCTACATCAGAGTAAGCGTGTAAGGTCAGAAGAGAGTTTATGTGCAAAGTTAGTCCCATGTGTATTGTACCACTTAGATAGCGAAGAAGACGACGTAAGGACTGCATGTGTTCTTCAGTAGGGCGCTGCATATATTGTGCCAATTTATTCACTGTGAAAGCCACATCAGGTCATGTGAGACATAAGTATTGAAGGCTGCCAATGAGTGTTCGGTATTCAGTGGGATCAGGAAGCATTTTTCCATGAATCGTCAATGGAGGATGAGTTGCTAAAGGGGTTGCAACAGGTTTTGCATCTTCCATATTAGCTTTGCATAAGATATCTCCAACTCCCAAGAAATAAGATAAATAAATCACCTAAGTCCTTGAGCGAGAATCTAGAAGCTAGCTGTTTTATAAATGCTTCAAGGAATTGAGGAGCATTGCTAGTAACAATTATGTTATCTACATAGACCAATAAATAAATAATTGATCCCTTTGTATGTAGAGTAAATAATGATGAATCAGAAATTGTATTTATAAACCCCAATCTAAGCAAGTGTTGCCTTAGCTCTTTGTACCATGCGTGCCCTCGGAGCTTGTTTTAGGCCATATAAAGCTTTATTCGATTTGCAAACATAATTAGGATACTTAGGATCACAATAGCCAGGTGGTTGAATAGTATAGACTTCATCTGTGAGTGTACCCTGCAAAAATGCATTGTTAATGTCAAGTTGCTTAACTACAGGACTAAATGTCTCACTGTAGTCGATTCATGGCATTTGATTGAAGCCTCTTGCTACATACCTTGCCTTATATTAAATTATATTCCCATCCTTGTCCCTTTTTATTAGAAAAAGCCACCTACACCCCACTACATTTTGTGAAGATGATGGTGGGACGAGATTCCAAGTGTTATTTTGAACTAGTGCTGAAATCTCCTTGTCCATAGCCTTACGCCAAACTGGACTTTTTAGTGCCTGTGATATTGTCTTAGCTCTATCTCCTTAACCTCAGCATTAAGGTTAAGCTTATCAATCGGTTTCCTTACCCCATTTTGCAGTCTTGTGGTCATGATATGAGATGGGTAAGAAGACTGTGGTGTGGGATTAGTGAGAGCAGGGGATGTGATTTGTTGAGTTGAGAGTGATGTATGGTCACTTGACAGAAGAGGAGCTATTGTAGAGTGGGCAGCGGAAGTAGCCATGGTATTAGTTGTATCACTAGATGATGTTGAAGAAGAGTTGTAAAGAGTGTTAGTGGGAGTAGGTGGATTTTGAGTAGTGGAATTAGGAGCAGCAGATGAGTTTGGAGGAGAATTAGAATTAGAAGTAAGAAGTGAATTTGGAGGATTAAGTGGCACTTGCAGCTGTGTAGGTGGCATATAAATAGGAATTGAGATAGGACACCACTCTTCTATTAGTGTGGGTAAAAAGGAAAATAGGTTTTCAAGATCAGAAAATGGGAATTTTTTTTCCACAAAATGAACATGTCGAGATGTGTAGATTTTGTTAGTTGTAGGATCAAGACAGTAATAGGCACTTTGAGTAGAGGAGTATCCAACAAATACACATATGGAGTAGATTTTGGGTCTAATTTATGCTTAGTGTAGGGTTTCAACCAATGATAACATAGACAACCAAAGCTTCGTAATTTGTTGTAATTAGGTTGTTTTCCAAACAATTTTGAGAAAGGAGACGCATTTTTCAAGGTGGGAGTAGGAAGGCGATTTATCAAGAATATTCTAGTGGCATAGATGTATGATATAATGGATAGGAATGTCTCAACAATATGTCGATGACGTCTCTAAGAAAATTCGTTGTGTTGAGGAGTGTGTGGAGGAGTAGAACGTAAGTCTAGATAAGTTGTCAATGGCTAAATAACCCTGTAAAGATTCATATTCACCCCCACTATCAGAGTATAGAGTAATAAGAGGGAGTTGAAAGAATTTCTCAACTAAGGCTTTGAATCGAATAAATATATTTTTGGTGTCTGAATTTTGTTTTTAGGGGAAATTAGCCACAATGACACCACCAATTAACGAGGTGCGTAGAATAGCATCACCTATTCGTTAAATACTCTATAGCACAACCTATTGTCTTGGGTTTATTAAATGACATTATTGACATCGGAGATTCCATCGGAAAAATAAAAATTTGCTTTTTAAAAAAATTTCTCTCTTTATATATTTTTTTTTTTACAACCTCACATAACTTTCTTTATTTTAATATACCCACTTATGAACTTAGCTCAAAAATGAAAATTCTTTTAAAAAAATGAAAATTAATGGATTAGATAATGAAAGTATGATAAGTAGGGTGTTTTACGCAATTTTACTTTGCTATATGTACTGCAATCATGGAATTACAAAAAGAACTATATTTTGGTAGTACTTGTATTGAAAAGATGTCAAAGCACATCCAACTAACTACATTCCTAGCAATTAAGATCATCTTAACACACACAAGCAACAAACAAGAAGGAAATTTAATTCAACAGTAATCAAACGTAAAAAAAAATGCCCTAAATTTAACAACTAAGATCATCAACGGTTATACCAAAATAGTACTCTAACTTTACGTAAAAGACCAATTACCAAAGTTTATTGAAGAAACTTACAAAATTTTGCAACAAAGCTGTAAAATTGCAAATGCTGGTGAAATTTGTGCTTTTGTGTTATTAACAATGATGATTCATGGTTGAAAGAATGTGTAAGGTGGAAAAGTTCAAGTGGAGTATAGTGAAACAAAGAAAGAATACCAAAAAGTCACATGGAGTATAATTTTTTTTTTTTATAAAGAGTTAAATTTTTAAAAAAGAGAGAAATAAAAAAAATTATAAAAATAAAAAAAAAAAAAAAACAAATTTTTAGTTTTCCTGGCAATGGGATGCCAGTAAAAAGGGGGATTGCCGGGCTGGCAATGGGGGGAAGGGGGAGGGGTGAGCTACTTTGTTAGTAAAAAAAAAAAATTATTATTAAAAATTTAAAAACTAACCATAGTTAATGATTTTAATTAAAATGACTATTATCTTTGGTAATCAATAATATAATGTAACCAAAGATAATAGACTTTTTTACAATTCTTCTATACATCAACATATAATTAATATACAAAGATTTTAAAAATCTTGGCTTTATCCTTTAGTGCGGGATCATTAATATCGATTAATTAGGTCATTGATTGTGTAATACACGTAACTATATATACTATTTTAGATAATTTGTTAATTATTAAATACTTTTATGTAAATTGTTATTTCATAAATAGTTTTCATGTAATTTTTCCGTCAAATATATACGAAATGAGCAAATAAACATCTATCTTTGCTAGTGTCCAAAATTTAATTCAACCATAAACATTTTTCAGTGTTGTGATGTATAACCAGAATTTGATGTCTAGTGGTATAGAGTATTCTTATGAATTACGCAAGTAAAATTGGCCTAATCATCGGTTTTGAAAAAATTTCGTAAAAGGTTTGATTACTGTATCGAATCCGTCCACTTCATCTTCGTGTCACACTCCAAAAAAAAAAAAGGAGTATGACATATAACACCTTAGCAATAAAAAATTAATAATAAAACAACTTATAAAAGCTATAAATGAAGTTAGAAGTAAAATCTCAATAAAACAAATGATCATATTCTCCTTTTAATTAATCACAATTGCAAATCAATCTATGGACGTATCTATCTTTTTATGATCATTTGCGTTGACAACAAGGTCATCAAAGATTTTGTAAAGAGTCGGAACGTATTTTACAGTCCAATGAACTATTATAAGAGGTTCGTAAACCCAGAGATGGCGTTTTTTTATGAAACAAATGAATGAATCGAGACAGTTGATAATTTATTAGTGCAAATTTCTCTTTCTGTACGGGTCTTCAATGGAAGCCACGATTGACTGTGTAGGGATAAGTTAAAGGTAGTTGTTCTCAAAACTGATTTTTCAATTGGTAGTTTTTGGTAAAATTTCCTTGATATTACCAACTACAATGTCATACATTTTTTTTAAAAAAAATAAAATATTTATTATCAACATGTCTAAAATTAAAGCAATATCAACAAACTCTAAGCCACAATCGCTTGTACAGATACATTTAAATAGCGGAATCATAAATTTTTGACAAGAACAAATATATCTTCTCAAATAATTTATATATTCATATTTATCAAAAAAATAATAATAATAATAATTAGCCAATGCTTGTTGCTTAAAATATAATAATAATAATAATAATAATATATCATTAACAAACTAAAAATTCTCAGTTGTCAAGGGTGTTGTAGATATGATAAAATTCCATTGGAGATTTGATTTTGTTCAATTATAATTTTTAGATAAGTTTTGTATTAATGCAATATCCCTAGTATGTTGTTTTTTTTCATTTTTATTATCTAACATTTTATAGTATTATTGTTTGTTTTACTAAACATTATTTTTTGTATTTAATTTTGTTTTTTTCTTACAAGATGTGGTTATATGGTTGTAAATGAAGTTGGAGATTCATTTGAAATAGAAGACAAACATTACTTTTGTATATTTGTATATATTATTATCAATCACGATAGACTTAGATTTATTATTAAAAATAACTTATATTTTATTAGACTTAGATTTATTATTAAAAATTATTTATATTTAGATATCATGATTAGGGGACAACGAATCCAATTGAAGCTTTGAAAAATGTTTTTCTTTAAATGTCGTGCATTGCACGAGATTCACACCTAATTTGTAACTAATAGTTAAGTTTATAGAAAAGTCAAAAGTGGGACATATAATAATTGACTAGCTTTCTGATTTTTTTTTTAATTTAAATTTAGTCATTTGTATATGCAAAATATAGTGCATTATTGTTAATTTTTTATTATTATTATTATTATTATTATTATTATTATTATTATTATCTCAAAAACAGACAAAGTCATACAACCTACAATAAATTAGTGGGAAGCCGAGATACAATTTGGGCCCCCACTCCTCTAGTTATAGCAAATCCTATCTTAGTGAAGATATGAGCAGCAGCACGTGCCCCAATGTCTTGCGTCGTCAAGAATTCCTGAACCCGCTTTAGCAATGCAATAGCCGGCCTCCTTCTCTAATTCCCAAGTGATGAAGAAAATGAAAAGGGAATAAAACCATATCCAATCACCTGACAACTAGCTTCATACTAAACCTGCTTCCAATGAGCCGCATCAGCCATAACTCGTCCAGGAACAAAGTCAGATAGCCCAGAATGTGTCAAAGGAGAAGACCCTGTCAAATCAACACAAACATCTATCGCGACCACGATCCCAGGAATAAAAAAACACATCTGCAAGACTGAGGGCCCCGTCGTTCCTTCTAGATAACCCAATGTCAACCTCCTTTCTTGCTGAAATCCGAAAACGATAGTAAACATCAACAAGGATATGGTTATTATTATTATTATTATTTGACCCAAAAATAGGAATCAAACAGATGGAAAAACAATGTGACTAAAAAAGAGTAATTTTTTTTTTTTGGCAAGAAAAAAAAAAGTGCATTGTTGTTGCTATAGTTAATAATAAAATTAATTAACAGCTGACAAGGTGCATATCCTCGCAACCATGACTAACTATAGTTTATCTTCTTTTAATAAATGTGGCGTAATTCATGTAAAAAAAAATGAAAATTAATTACAAAAACAAAATAATGTATGCATAAAGAATTATTTAAAACACCGTATACTTGCAAATTAATATAAGAATGATAAAGAACAAACATATGTGTGTTTAAAACCAAAATATAGCAGTGTGCATTTTAAAATGTAATGCATCATGCATACATAGGATGGGCCTCATTTACATAGAATACAAATCATATCAAAACTAAAAGAAAGGAATGCATATGCATGTTTTACATTTAATCCAAAAGAATTATGCTAAGCTAATTAGTGTGTATTTGGAAATTAAAGTAAAATCTAACTAGACTATTGCATTAACTAAACAAAAACTTGATCAACAATAAAGATTAAAAGTTGTTGTTGTCTTAGAATTTGTCCTCCAATAATATCTTTTTTAATTCTTCAGGCTTACAAGGTACAACCAATGCACCTTCTTGTTGAAAACCATACTCTTCTTCAGCTTCTTTTAACAACTTCAAAAGTGTAGGGTTTCTTAAAAACCTTAACTCCACCACAAACTTCCTCAGCTCGGCCTCCTCGTCATCACCCTTCCCTGCTAACACCGCGAAATGCCCTTTTGGTGGCAATGCCGCCTTTTGGCCTAGGATCTCCACCAACTCTTCGTTACTAGGGATCGTTCGAATTGGTTGCAATTGTAACACTTTCATGCACCACCTTAGCTTCTTTACAAACTTCTTAAGCTTCATTAGACTCATCATTTTTCCTACCATATATTTTTGGATTGACTTGCTTGTTTTTCTTGGTTATAGGATTGGATTTTTTGTTGTTTTTTAAATAATGTGTATTTTGTTTTTGGTGTTTGGGATTCTTGTTAAGGGTTATATATATAACGAGGTATGATAGAGAAGTGCAAGAAAATGAAGGTTCTATGAAAGTGATGTGGGATCATTGTATATGGACTATAATAATTTATTATAAATAAAATAATAATATAAGTTTAATTAAAATTTGCATTAATTGCAAAAACATTTGTTAGTCAGATGTTTTCCTGAGTCTTACAAAGTAGGGTCTTAAAAATACGCGGTCTACAGTTGCTCATGTCTTACCTCACCGCTCTTAACTTGCTGGCTACACTAGTGTTCTTCTGTAGGGCGGTTTGAATATTATTTTATTTTTATTTTTATTTTTTTGGTATTCGACTTGTTTGAAATTGTTTTATTTTTTTGAAAGAATTTAAAAATGTCGTTTTTTTTTTTTTAATTATGATACTGTCATTACTAAATGCTAATGCACGTTTTTCGCCTAAGAACGAAAATTATCATTTCGGTAATTATTTAATCATTTGTTTATCTACAGATTCTTTATAATTAGCTAATGATATCATTAGGAAAAACGAGAAACTTATAAAGCGTGATTTACTGAATTGAAAAGGTGGACTTTTATTTTAGAATGACATTTAAGTTATACTTGTATATTTAGTTCACCTTATTTTTCAGATTTATGGTCTTATTTAACGTTGGCATGAGACTTAGTTGACCTCTAATTATACCAGTTGATAACAATATATAAGTCTGTAAGTCATAAGATGTTCCATAAGTTATATATGCATGCAAATATGCAATGAACTCTATTTCTTCGTTATTAAAAAGCCTTATTCTGTTACTACTTAGCCTACATTTTTTTTTTTTTAATTTTATATGGGGTCAGAACTCAAGGTGAAACAGATTAAATTTATAGGATACGTACATTTCATACAACTTTTTTAATATCTTGAATTTTAAAATATAGATATAAGTTTTTGGACAAATTCTTGTCAATAAATAAAATAAAAAATTGGACATTCATATAAGTTTTGAAAATTTCAAGAGTTATTGAACATATTATCATGTATAAGTTTTGCGTTGGCGAATTCACATCGAAATAGACTCACTCAATACTTTGTGAAATCAATGAATGCTACAGTACTAAACATGTGTTTGATTAAAACATTTGTACTGCTTGTGTTTGTTCATCTCATCCTATCTAAACCGCCCAATGTTAAGTTAAGTCAATAAGACAACAAGTCATGAGAATATGATACTCCGTACATGAAATCTATACTCCGTATAACATGCAGCAGCATAAACGTACTCCGTACAAGAGTAGCTCAACTTCTTTTTCAGATTTCATGGTCTTATTGAACGTCGGCAAACAATTAAGTTTTACATTTTTGCCTGGTTTGTATAAGACTATAAGTTGGATTGATATGTCTTGAAGAATAAGTGGACAAATTTATGTGTAGTTCCAGAGCAAAAGTTGCTACTCACTGTAGTCTTTGACATGTTTTGTTTTTTGAATTATAATGAAAACGAACTTGTTTTTATATTTTAATCAATAGAGAATGCTTTTTATTACCTATTTGTTCAGTTTTTTTACTACCTCTTTTTCACATTTTTTGCAACTTTGGATCCGTTTCACATTTTTTGTAACTTTGGAGTCGACACGGACTCCTAGGCAAAAAATGATAAATGGAGATTAAGTAAAGAGAAGGCATGTGATTAAGAAGTAGGAGAGAGAATGGGGTCCCTATTTGTTGAATGGGATTTTATAAATTCTGCCAACTTTTTGGAAGATAAAAAGTTTCCCTCCAAAAGTTTTGTACTGAAATTTTCACCCAAAAATTAAAGGAATCGCCAAACAATTTTTTTTCACAGCCGAGTTTAAATTCCACCTTCAATGTGTAGCGGATGTTTTTGGCAAAAGTTGCAAAAAATGTGAAACGGAGGTATTAGCTATTTTTATGAAGTTAAGAATGGCCAACTTAATGAATGGTTGTAGTATGATTTGCTTTAGTTGTGCTCTACTATTCTCCGTTTAAGTTGATGAATTTCAAGTGATGAGTATAATAAGCAGTTCAAGGATTGCAACATATCTTTTTGAGATGAATTTGAGCTAGAATGAAGCAAAACATTAGCAAAAGAGCTAGAATTGATAAAACTGACTCATGTTCACTTTTTTCCTCATAACTTTTGATCTTCAAATGATAATGGAGTGATTTAAATTTCGTTGGAAATAAACTTAAAGAGATTTCCAACAATAGGTCACATGCCAAATTTTTAACAAGCAACAATAGAAAGTTATGATGTTTTGAAGACAAGTTAATTGTTTGTGATATGATGCTCGATTAGACAAGATTGCTCGGTTTGACCGAATGAAGCTTGTTTCAGATCTAGTCTTAACTTTATTTGTAAAGAAGATTTCAAGGTTAGGTTTGTGCCTGACAAAGGCGAGATCGCCTAGTAAGGTAGGCCGAAGCTTCGCACAAGGCTCCAAATCTTATGTTTTTCAAGATTTTTATCATTTGCTTATAAGTACTCCTTGTAAAAGCACTTATAAAACATCCTTTGATAAATGCAAACTAATTGGCCTCAATACTCTGAAATATAGGTTGGGTGCACCCAGCACCATGTACTAGTAGTCAAAACACCACTAAGCTAACTAATGACGTAGGTGCAAAGCGTGTCTTTAATGAACATTCCAACCACTAACTCCACCATAGCCGGTTAATGTTTTATTTTATTTAGTCCTTTTGTAAAAAATTTTAACCCTAACCTAAATCTCAACCACTGACTCTCTCTCTCTTTTCTTTTCTCCTTTTTCTTTTCATTTGTTCCTTCTCTCACTTTATTTAACCAAGCTTCCCAATTCTTCCACAATTGAAAACCCTAAAAATTTTCGAATTCAGTTTTTTCCCCTATTGAACCATGAGCTCAACATCATTGTTATCGTTTAAAATTAAATCAAATTCAAGTGGTACCTATGCCAGGTTGTATTGTGGACATCGATTACCTACTATAGTTTGTACAGCGTGGAAGTTCAATGAAAACCAAGGAAAATGTTTCAATGGGTGGTTTTTACTCCCCCTGTCCCTCTTTTTTACCCCATTTGAATTTTCATGATATTCAAGACGCGCATCTTAGATAACTCCATCTTTGTACACATAAAATTATGGAAAGTTGATATTAGTATACAATGAGACGAAGCCAATTAGAACGAACCCACTTGGCTATATTATCTCTTATATATTAATGGGAATTTATGGTCAAAATTTTAAATTTTGACCTAATTATTTGGGGCATAAAAAAGGAATAGAGGAAGTATTATTTTTATTAGGTGTGCAACCGTCTATCAATATACGGAGTAATAACTACAATCAGACATAGAATAGAACTTGCACAAAGAAGCTACGTTAACCATTACACGAGAAGTTCAATTAACGAAAGACTTCTTCGAAGCTTGGCAAGTGTTGAAGAAACCATACGTAGTACTTCGTATAAGTTATGTCATGATGGAATTGAATATCATACTGTATTAATTTTATGATGGTTTAACTCGTTTAAGTCAACAATTCGTTGTAAATCATCATTATATAGAAGTAGTATATATCTAAAATATAAGTATAAGCATAATCTAGTGTTGTTGAGGATTCTGATGAATAATAATGATAATGATAGTCTAAAGTATGTGTGTACACATTATTCTGGTATTGACGTGGAGATTAGAGGGAAGAATTTTATGGGTTGGCTTGGATAGTTTGACTTTGACTAGTATTTATAAAATATTTATGGGCACTAATTAATAACACCTTCATAGTTGTAACCTCTAACAAGTACTCCTACTTTATTGAGTTCATAATAAGTGCCAGATGGGAACGCGTACGGCGTATGGTGTACGGATAAAGGACAGTTGCTGATGCAGAGTTTTTTTGGGAAAGGGGTGTCTTACTGTCCTAGTGGCTGGTGCAGGCTATGTAATGTACGTGAGTACACTTACGTGAATTTGCTTATTTCATACTCTCCATATGAAGTACAAGTAAATGATTAGGTTTAGCACTGTCAAAATGGTTAGAAAGTTAGGTTTGAAACCGATTCAGTTTGAACGAGTTTAATTGGCCTACTAAAATTATTATCAATCCGGTTCGGCTCTGGTTTATTTTTAATTGGTTTTTATTCAATTCAGCTCGTAAACGGTTTGGATAGTAAACAGTTTGGATTATTAACGGGTTGGTTTGAAAAGGGTCAGTTTAAGAACGGTTTTAAAACGGGGTTCGGGTTCACATCAGTTAGGATCGTAAACATTTCGAATAATAAACAATTCGAATCATAATTGGATTGGTTTGAAACGGGTCGGTTTCGGAGCGAGTTTACTCAGGTTAATACGGGTTCGTGTTCAAATCGGATTGGGTCGTAAACGGTTCAGGTCATATGCGTAAAATAAATTAACAGCGAAATAATTACTAACTTAACCGATACTCT
Organism: Chenopodium quinoa; assembly: GCF_001683475.1. Classification (NCBI taxonomy): domain Eukaryota; kingdom Viridiplantae; phylum Streptophyta; class Magnoliopsida; order Caryophyllales; family Amaranthaceae; genus Chenopodium; species Chenopodium quinoa. The sequence continues at coordinate 3,315,770 of NW_018743218.1, forward strand.
TGTAATAATGTAATATGTAGTAAACATGTGTGCATAATTAGATTTCATTTAAAAAAATTCCTTTTAACATGATTTTAATCTTCCCTTTATAGTTCATATGTTTAGATTACAATAACAAGATTTATTCTACTGAGGTTACTAATTTATTAGGAAAAATTGCCTAGAATAATCTGAACTTTGGCTCATTCGCCCAAAATAATCCCAACTTTGGAAACATTAATGTGAGTATTCTCTCAATGGTCCCAAGTGACCTGTAGCCGATTGAATAAGTAAATTTTTATTTTTTTTTATTTTAAAAGTTTAACTTACAGGTATCACCACGTGATTGGTCAAAAAATACTAATTAACACTTAAGAAAAGATTTTTAGTTACTAATCAGCACTTAACTAACTAAATAAAACTAATTATTTTAAAAATAATTTTAAATAAAAAAATAAAACCCACCACCGCTAGCCACCCTCCCCGGCCCCCTAACAAATTAGAGAGGGGTCTATTGTCACGAAATGCGCATCAAGGGACAACAATTGTCCTCATAGACCAACACAAGTCTTTTCGGCGTATTTTGTCCTCACTCATGTACACCTCGGGAAAACTTCCCAAGAGGTCACCCATCTCAAGACTACTCCCAGCCAAGCACGCTTAACTGAGAAGTATCTTAACATATGAGCTCCCTAAAAAAAAGATGCATCTTGTTGATATGAGTAGTATATTAAACTCCTTTAAAGCAATCATGAGGGGTATTACAGCAGGGACCAGGCCCAGAGAGCTAGGCGAGGAGGGTGGTTGGGCTGGTGGGGGAGGGGCTGGTGGGTTTTTTTAGTTATTACTTTTTACTACGTATTTTTTAAAATTTTATTTTTATTTTTTTGACCAATTATACACTGACACGTGTCAAGTAAGCCCGGTTGAAACGGTTTCGGGTTAGAAAAGCTTCGTTTCTTTTCCAGTTCGGTTCGGTTCTATTTCAGTTCGGTTTAGAACTATTTCGGTTCTTGTTCGGCTTAACATTATTCCTATCAGTTCGGTTTCAGGTTTACTAAAATATGGTCCGGGTCGGTTTTCGCTTTCAAATAATCGGTTTTTTAATCAATTCAATTCTTATTTGGGTCGATTGGTTGCAGGTGATTAAACGGTTTCGGTTTGAAACTTGAAAGTGCTAATTAGATTAGACATGAGGTATTCCAAAGGGGTGAATGTTATGTATGTTCTCATACTTAACACGGAGTATAGAAGTAATTAAGTAATTATATGTATACTTGGGCAAATACATATCTTGAACTTAGAGTAGTTTTATTTTTATTTTTATTTAATATATATATATTTCCTAATTTATAGGCCTTGTAAGACAGTCATTACTTCATTTGAAGTTAGAACTTGTAACTATATGATGCAATATTTTATGTTGATGATAGCTATTTCAGATTCGTTTGATTTATTTTCGGAAGCCCACAAAAAGTTGTAGATTAAAAGCCCAAATAACAAGGCCCAAAAAATATTTATGTGGTTCGTTTTTTTATTTTTTTTTTTAAGAAAAAACTGAAATTTATATGGTGTGGTTTGATTTGGTTTCAACTTTCAAGAGTAATATGGTGTTGTGTGGTTTGCAAAATCCCAAAACCGAATTAATATGGTTCGATTTCAATTTGGGCTATAAACCACAACGCAAACCGAATTTTCATCCCTAAACTGGACAGTGCGTGACAAGTTGAGTTGAATTTGGATCGAATTGATAATATGTTATGATCGGGTTTGAATTAATTTTTCAGGTGGGTCAACTTCTGACGTATGTGTCACCCACTCATCCCCAATCTCCTACCCTAGCTAGGCCCAATTGTAAAAACCCATACTCTCATTCGAACCCGGACCCACTCAACTCAACCCAACTCAAGTAAACCAAAGAAAGCCATTTTAGCATTTTGCACATTGTTTTACTTTCACTAAATCAAGCCTAAACCCTGAAACTGTAACTCTAGCAGAAGAGAGACTGAATCAGCTGAAGAAGCCATGAAAAGAGCTCTTCTCAGAAATGCTTCACTCTACACTCGAAACTTTCTATCATCTCCTTCAATTTCTTCCAAACAAATCCCATCAATTCAAAATGTAATCGTACCCCCAATTTCTCACTCTTTTTCACGCAGATTTTTCTCTTCTGAAGATGATTCTTCTGACCAAAACCCTAAACCTCCTCCTCCTGAAATCAGCTTGGTTCAACCCCAGGTTCAAGATCCCACCACTGATGTCGAAGATGTCAGTAATAAAGGTTTTTGATTCATCCCTTTTTGTCTTGATTTTATTGGGGTCTTACAGTTTTTGGGTATTTGATGTATTATAGATTAGTTGTATAGTTGTTTTGATTTTTGGGTATTTATTTTTTGGATCATATATAGTTCAAATGCTTGTTAACTGGTGAGATTTTGACTATGTTTGCTTGAATTGGATTGCTGCTGTCAATTTTATTTATTTATTTTTTTTCATTTGGTTGATATCTGGTTTCAATTTTTTATGTTATCTGTTAGTACAATGCAATTGAATTTACTGCCATTGAACAATCTTTAATAAAGGTACCATTGGATTTAATGTAAATGGATGGTAATTTTAAAATGTTTTGAGCTGTTTCCCTTGTGTATTTTAGATGGTGATTCTGATAATGTATAATTGTTTGAAATTAGAGCTGAAAATGAGGATAGAAAAGTACATGAATGGTGATGAAGAAGCGCTTTCATCGGTCTTTGAAGCCATATTGGCGAGGAGGTTGATAGGGAAGCATGAAGAAACTGATGACGAAATAACAGAGGATCTCCAATTCAGTCCAATAGATGATGTAGTTGACGAAGAAGTTGAGTCAGATTTTGAGGATGGTCATAAAACAGATGATGATATTCCTGACTTGTACAGTGCCAAGGATATAGTTGTCAAAAGGATGATGGAGGATGAATATTTTAACATGGATGACAAAAAGTGGAATGCCATCATCAAGGAAGCAACTGAAAAAGGATATGCTAGGGATATGAGGGAGTGTGAGGAGATTTTGGAGGATATGCGCGATTGGGACAAGCTCCTCCCAGGTATATATTCATAATCTTTCATTTTTAGCTAGTTTCTTTTCAGCGATGATGTCTTATGATTTCTTAATCTAGTTAGTTGTTTCCTTATTACTAATTTACTACTTCAATTTCCTTGCTGTTAATAGTCGAATTTAAGTGATAGAATATGATTTATTTTCAATGCTAAGTCTCCATTTATAAACAATGAATGTGAACGGATTATTTTAGACGACATGAAGCAGAAAGTCCAAGCAAAGTTTGATGAGTTGGGAGATAAGTGTGAAAGACAGGAGCTTGAACCAGAGGAAGCATATCAGCACTTCAAGGAGTTTGAAGATCAGATTGTGGCTGAGTATATAGAGAAGGTGGAGGCAGAGGGAACTCCACAATCCAATGAGGGGACTGAGCAGGTTGACAAAAAGAAGTCTGATGATCCACCAGGTGTTGGTCCAGTCCTTAGATGGCATACACGGGTGGTATTTGCACCAGGTGGTGATGCTTGGCATCCTAAAAACAGAAAGGTAAAATTATCAGTGACAGTGAAGGAGCTTGGACTTTCAAAATATCAGTTCCGTCGTTTGAGGGAAATAGTAGGGAAACGATACCATCCTGGAAAAGACGAGCTAACAATCATAAGTGAGAGGTAAGCTTGAGATAGATCTCTGTAGTTTTTATAATTCTATTCTTCTGCAATTAAAATTGCCAAACTATAGTCCTACAACACATACAGCTTGCTTTAAGTGCATTTTGTGTTCTGAAATTATTGAAATGTTTCGAATCTGGTTTGTTATATCTTTAGCCTTAAATGAAAACATGTTGGGGCAGAAAAGTGTGAAGTGAAATAGCAAGGGGACAACATTGATACTAACAAGTACTGGTATACTACTTTCTATGAAATTGAAGATTCAACATAAATAGTTAATCTATGCATGCCTTCTGTATATTGACATTGTCTTAGGGGTCTGACTGGTGGAAAGAATGTAGAATTAAACAGTCACTAGCTCACTACATAATGTGATTAGCATCACCTTGACTTAACTTGAATGGAAAATTAGTAGTGTGTAAAGCCTTTCACCTATTGGTGAATTTGAATGGATTGATGCCCTAGATATGATCATATGAAGCAGTGTGGGCTTGCAGAGGTTGAGAGCCCTGCTAACTTGTCTTTGTTTGGTAAAATTTTTTTACTCTTTTTTTTTTTTTTTTGATGATTAGTGTTAGTGTATCCGTATTTAGGTAGAAGACTTTTGTTCTTTTGGAAGGGTTTGTACTTTGTAGTAATCTTAAATTTAACCCATCTTGATTAATTACAAGCACTTTGACCTAATATTTGGCCCTCCTGTGAATTATTGGGAATGTGTACTGGAACACCGAGCAGTAGCACTGCTGGGCTAATTAATATGATTAGGTAGCGTATTGTAATCTTGTACTCGTTTCACGCACAAAAACATTCCAGGAAGTCTTTTTTGTTTAAGGAAAACATTCTTGATGTACTTGTATACTTCTAAGTGTTATATACAAGGACATGCTTGGATTGAGAGTGATGTATTACTAAGGTTTAAAAAGTCAAATTAAAGAAACTAAAAGTGAATATAAGGAAGGATGAGATAATGATGGTGTAATTGTAAGAAGGATTATTAAATTTGGTAGTTTTGGTGTGGTGAGAGATTGAGAGTTGAAGAAAAAAGGAACTATTACCCTTTTACCCTCATTTTGGTGGTAATAGTTATCCTAAGGGAAGGGCAACTATTACCCTCATTATGAAGGTAACAATTCCTCCATTTCTCTACTTTCTTCATGTCACAACTACCTTATTTCACTTGTAAACACTTTATTCTATAATATCAGCTCTAATCACTTATGTTTCTTGTAGTTTGACTTTTATTACTCCCTTTATTTATTACTCCCAATTCTTCATGGCCTAAGTATTATCACATCAAAGAATGAAAAGAAACAAAACTGAAAAACAATACTTGCTATTTGAGAAGAACTCAAAAAACCTGGGACGAAATTCACAATTAGTTTAAGAATATGGGTGAAACTTGGGTTTTATGTATAATACCAATTTTAGTTTCCTTTTCCTTTATTTTGGAGCATTGTGGTGATTAAATCTGTTGGTGATTGTTTTGTTGGTTCACTGCTCGCTGATGTCTTTTGTGCTAGGCTTGCCTAGTTTTTTGCCTTCTGTCAATTGCTCAACATTTGGTAGCTACTGTACTATCTAATAAGAGAAGCGACCGACATTGTTTCAATCATATTTTTGTGATCTGTTTCTGTGGGTTACAAGTCACATTATATCCGATTTCTTCATGTTGCTCACAAAATAGTTAGCTGCCCTTTGAATTGGATCTTCCTTGCCTGTCTGGGAACATATCTCATTAGAAGACTATTTTGCTTTCAGGTTTGAACATCGTGAAGAGAATAGGAAGGACTGCCTGAGAACGTTGCTTAATATTATTGAAGATGCTGGTAAAGCTAATGCATTGGTAGAGGAGGCTCGAACGTCATATGTCAAACAAAGGCTTAAAGCCAACCCAGCATTTATGGCAAGGCTTCATGCTAAGACAAAGAAGTTCCCAGCTGCTATTCCTGCATGAGCTTTCTTCTGTAGAACACAGTTTTGCAAAGTTTTTCATAGCCCTTTTGGTCGAGGCAGTGCACTTGTCACATCAAATTGTTTTGGTAGCTTGAGGCATCGAAGTGTAAACCTGAAAGTTTATTGGTGTAGATTGCTTTTTAATAGAGGCATATGTGTATCCGATATGCTAGTAGATGTGCAGGCGAAGTTCAGGCTCATCCTAGAAACAAAGTAATGTTATGGGATCTTTAATGTTGGTCCGTTGCCATCTAAATAACCGTGATAATATGATTTTAGGAATGTATTATCCTTTTAAAGGACTAAGCTGATATAAACTTGAGGCTACACTTTACTTGACACATCCATTGTGGAATTGAATCTCGTGAATATGATGTTCCATATGAATTCATTTTTTGTTTTCTTATTGATCTTTCCATTTACATTCTTGTTCATCTGAAGAAAAAAGTACTGTGTCTTATCTATTTTGTTTCCAGATTATCATCCATTTTGCTCCTCAATTGTTGTTTGTAGTTGTAGACATTTTCCCAGTACTTTGATGTGATTCATGATCATCCAAATTATTTTAGGTATTTTTGGCTGCAAGTTTTTACTTTCCACAAAAGATTTTTATTGTTTTAGCCTTGTTAGTTAAATTCTTGTTAGTAGTTATTAAAATCTATCATAATGTCTAAGGATATGATTTGGGAACGTTATGGGTAGAATATATTGTTGGATGAGATACTCTTTTTTTTTAATTGCAACACTTTAACCAACACTTAATGTTATGCGGTTGAGTTGAATATATTAAAAAAGTACGAGTAGGGTAGGAGTGGGTATCATGTGACGTGAGGAGAAAGCTAATGAAACTAGGCTAAGTTTTGTGCAATTGAGCCAAATATACATTTTTTTTCTTTTTAATTCATGTATTTGATAGTGTTTAAATGGAATATAATATACAAGAGATGATTAGTGTTGGTACTGTATCATTTAAGAGGACAAATTGATATCTTCCCCTCGCTCCCCCTTTGCTTGAGATCATCTAAGAGTACATGTTGGATTAAGAGTTATGGAAATAGAATGATATTGGATGATTCGAAAATGAAAATATAACTCAAAATCAACACCATTTTATCTAATCTTCCTGGAGGTAAGCTGAGAAGAGCCAGAGTAGTCGAACATAGGCATCAACAACTGACTCATGACGGCCAAAGACAGAAGTGGAACAGAGGATTCTTAGACTGAGACATATGGAATGTTGTAAAGGTTATTCAACAAAATAGTTCAGCACAACAAGGTCAGTGAAAACAGCACAAGGTCACTGGAAACTGGTACACCACTACACCTCAATAAATCGGGCATGACTATTATTCTGTAATGACTAATGAATCTCATTACAGAACTAAAAACACTTATCCGTCAATTGAACTCAACGTCCATAAAGTAAAAGATTTGTTTTGGTATTCTGAGAGCATAGTGTCCTTGCGGAAGTGCTAAGTGCTCATGTGACAATGCATTATGCCATAAATGTTCTCATAATCTCATGTGACAATGCATTATGCCATAAATGTAACGTGAAGCAGTAACAAGATTCATCGCCAGAGACACAAGAATCTTTCTAAATGTTCTCGAAACCATAGTGATCATACATTCATACTTGCTATTTGTTTGGATTTCGACAGGCCCATGAGAAGAGCAAGACAGAAATGTGCAAAAGATAAGCATAAAATGGAGATAGACATTTATTATTTTCTGGCCATCGAAAAAAACAAGTTACCAAATTATTACGTGTGGAGATCATTTCATACGGAGTCCCTACACTGAAGCTTCAAAAGGTCAGCGTGTGAGCTACGAGCTAAATCAGCCTGCTTATAACATGCAGGATGATTGGCCTTTTACCAAACAAATTTACTGCCAAACCCACAATCATGTTTTTTTTATAGAACTTTCAAAACATCTCATATAATGGCATTATAAGAAAGATTTAGTCGATGCTAAACCTTATTTATCTGCTTGATGGTTACTGAATATACCATCAAAAACAAATTAAAAGAAAGGAATAGGGGTCTCTCAAGGTCACTACAGAATAGGGGTCTATCAGTATACACACAAGTAACATATCTTCTGTTGAATTGAAGACAGCGCAAAACACCCATTTGCAGACACAACTTACATCATAGGCTCGTAGCAACATCCCAATATATACTTCCTTTATATTCATTTCATTTTCACATCGAAAGATTTGACCCTAACATCTCATATTCATCATATTACACATCCCATTTAAAAATAAGGCATAGTAATATGTCGATAGAACTTAAACAGTTACAATTAGATGAGCTAAAGTACGTTATTATTTCATAAATCTTGTGCACTACAAGCCTAAATGAGCAGACAAATAAGGGGGATTATTACTCAAAGTACACAGCTAAAACATACTCCATCAAAGTAGATGGCAAGCTCATACGGTGGGTTTGCGCTCAAAACCTGATCCAGGATCCTCATTTGAAGGATCAACATTAAGGGCAGTAACCATAGCATCTGGTGGCCCACGGCGACAACGCTGCACCATCTCATCCACGACTTCAGCCTTGCCCGAAAAAAGAGCTTCCACAGACCCATCTCTCCTGTTTCTCACCCAACCCTTCAAACCCAATTGATTTGCATTCTCAATCGTCCAGTTCCTATAGAACACCCCTTGAACTCTGCCCTTGATTATACATCTTACCTGCCCACAACAAGAAACCACAACAAAAAGCTCAAGTCTCAAAAAGAAATGGATTTCAATTTATTCAGAAAATTCTAGGAATATTAATTCTATGCACTTTTATAATTTCCAACCAGATGGCCTAAAACATTTCTAAAAGCAAGATCACTTCAGAAATTGGGTAAATTAATTAAATTTATTTTGTAACTAACGTTTAAACAATTCAATAGTCCCACACATTCATGATTCAAAAATCAGTTAAGTATCAACATTCCCCATTACTTCGTAGTATAGGAACTACGTTCAGATAAGTGAAAATTAGGAAAACAAAACATGCCTTTCAATCGATAACTAATGTTTCAACTAACTTGTCTAACTATCAAATGTTTCTAGTCAATTATTCAATTAATACATGGTATTTAAATAATTATTCATCAGTCTATATCAATCACTAGTAGGAAAGAAAAAAAATATCAAGTCACCAAAAAATCTGAAAACCTTATCAAATTTCCATTTGCAACCCTCAATTATATACCAAATCATCTCAATATAACCCACCATATAAAAGAAAAATATAATTGTTACAACATTAGAAATCTACAGAAAAACCCCAGAAAATAACACCAACAAATATCAAAATTTTACAAAGAGCGATCAAATTAAAGAGCAAATTCAACTGGGAATAATAATTCATACCGTTTTGAAAGAATCCTGACTAATGGGTGCGCCATGTTCATCATTCTGAGACATTATCGAAAACCGAAGAGAAGATAAACAAGATCGGCGCAAAGGAAGTAAAGAAAGAGAAGAAAAACGAAGAGAATCGCAATTCGAGTAAAGAGGAAAATAACAATAAGAAATAGAAGAAACTGGAGAAGCAAAAATACTGGAGAATCTTCTATAATGTACATAATAATTGACATTATTATTAGTTATATTTATACAATTGGTATTTCGGAATATTAAGCTGGAAATTCGGGTCCATGAATATGATGATGATGATGATGATGATGAGATAATTGTGGGTTTTTTATTAAGTTGGGATTTTAGAATTTGATTCAGATTCTGTGATTGTGGTGGTGGTAGTGCTAATGTGAATGATTTAGCCATAGGTTTGTTAGCTAAATTTTTAAGAACACAAATATGAATGATGATTGGTGAGTTGAGTAGGTTTGGTACTGTTGATTTTGACTATGGAGAGTGGTCTCGAAGTCTTGAAGAGTAAATAATGATTGTGATTATCAAAAAAAAAAAAAAAAAAAAAAAAAAAAAAATAATAATAATAATAATAATAATAATACAGATTTTTCACGAAATAATCCTGAGTTATTACTTAATTCACCATATATCCATCAAAATTTTCAAATCTATTAACTGCTGATGTCATCACTGTTTACATGTCAATCACATAATAAATTTTTTCCCGCCTAAATAGCACACTAATAAATGGACTCCTACATTGAAATATGTACTAGGTGACGTTGAACCGGTATTACATTATAATTTTGATGAAAATCTAATAATTTAAAATTAAAAATATTTTGTACAAAGTGCATAATTCTTATTTATGTTTATCATTTATTTTTAAAATGTACAAATTATAAAAATAGATTTTATATAAAATGTGCATTACACGGGTTTGTAACCCAGTTCACCATATATTTGGAAAGTCATAAATTTCACAAAAATGTCACCAATTGCTATTTTCGCCAACCTCGTTAGTTAATTGTTCCAAGTGGCAGCCTTTGATTAGTTCTTATTTAATTATTTATTATTTTTTGTACAAAAATCATTAAGAAAACCCCAACCATCCCTCCTCGACCCCACACCACCCCACCCCACCATAGCTTGCCTCCCCCACCCCGCCGGCGCCCCTAGCTCCTCCACGCTGGCGTCGTCCCTCCCCCCAACCCCGCCGTCGGTGCCAACGCTCACTTCTTTGAACTACACATACACTATCCTGAATACCTCCTCCCTCCACCCAAAACCCTTAAAAATCTAGAATGTAGAGCCACCAATCGGAAAAAAAAACCCCTGCTCCTCCCGAACCCCCTTATCCCTTTCCCTACAAGGAAAACAACCGTCCACCCTAAATAGAAACCCTAGATTTTGATTTTGGGGCTTTAGGGTTTTGGAGTGGTGGTTTAGAGGGGAGAAAGGGGTGGAGATGGTAGGGGGATGGGAGACTTGGGTTCGCTGGCGCGATGGAGGTGGTGTTTGGGCGCTGGTGAGTGGGTAGGGAGGATTTTTCGAGTTTTAGGGTAGGGGGATGGTGGTGTAGGGGAAAGGTATGGGCGATTTCAAAAGGGATGGTGGCGTAGGGGTTCAGTGGGAAATTATGTACCGGCGGGGAGGTAGCGGGGGTGGAGGCAACGTAACGTAGGGTGGCGTCGGTGGGGGAGGATGTCTGGGCAGTGTGGTGGGTGGGTTTATTTATTTATAATAATTAATCAAATAATTATTTTAAAATAAATATAATTTAAAATAGAACCATGATGCCACGTGGCATAATTAACCATAATGACTAATGGAGTTAACGTTCGTTAGTCATTTGGACATTTGGTGATATCTTTGTTACACTACTATATTTTTGATCTATTGCAACCCCCAAATCCGTTGCATTAGGCGTCAAAATCCGTGGCATTAGGCCTAATGCAACGGTCTTGTACCGTGGCATCTGCTGGCGTTGCAATAGGTCTAATGCAACGGCATATGACACCTAATGCCACGGCATCAATGATCCGTGGCGTTAGATCAATACCTGATGCAACAACAACATTATTGCCGTGGCATTAGCTATAATACCTAATGCCACGGTTTCCTAAACCTAATGCCACGATGCATATTCCCTAATGCCACGGTTCCCTATACCTAATGCCACACAATGCATATACCCTAATGCCACGGTTCACTATACCTAATGCGTCAATAATAATACGGAAGAGACGGCTTGCGTGCTCAGCACCTTCTTGATTGCTTGAGTGGTGCTGCGGTTGCTATTTTAGATGAGTTGGTGGGCTCTATTACGCAGGTGGTTAATCTCTTTCTCGCAGGAAAATGTCCGGCTGAGTTGGGGGAGTATATTGTTAGTGCTCCTCTCACGCCCCTTGTTAAGCCCGGTGGTGGTATTCGTCCTATCGCTGTGGGTACTGTTTGGCGGCGTCTGGTTTCAAAGGTTGGGGCTGCTTTACTTGGTCCGCGTATGGGGAACTATTTAGGAGGTCTTCAGTTCGGTGTTGGGGTGCCGGCAGGTGGCGAGGCTATTCTTCATGCTGTTAATCGTTTGATTGAGGCTCGGGGTGGTGATGTTGGCCTCTCTATGTTGCTGGTGGATTTCCGGAATGCCTTTAATTTGGTTGATCGTACGGCTTTACTGCGTGAGGTTCGTCTCCGTTGTCCAGCTCTTTCGCGTTGGGTTGAATTCTGTTACTCTACTCCAGCCAGGCTCTATTATGGGGAGCATACCTTAAGGTCATGTCAAGGTGTGCAGCAGGGTGATCCTCTTGGCCCTTTGCTTTTTGCTTTGGTGCTTCATCCGTTGGTTTGTCGAATTAGGGATTCTTTCGACTTATGTTTGCAGGCTTGGTATTTGGATGATGGCACTATTATTGGTGACACCTTGGTGGTAGGGAAGGTTTTGGATTTGATTTTGGTGGAGGGACCTCGTCTCGGCCTCCATGTTAACGTTGAGAAAACGGAAGTTTTCTGGCCCACGGAGGACCCTTGTAGCCGTCTGGCCGGTGTCTTTCCTCCAGATATTGCTCGTCCTGCTCATGGTGTTAAGCTGCTTGGGGGTCTTGTCAGTGCGGATGCCTTTTTCTGTGGTGAGCTTGTTTCGCAGCGAGTGTCGAAGACCATTGTGCTCATGGATGTTGTTGCTAAGCTTGAGGATCCCCAATGTGAGTTGTTACTACTTCGTGCGTGTACTGGAGTTTCAAAACTCTACTTTTCTATGCGCACTTGTCCTCCTCGTCTTTTTGAAGCGGTCCAAATTTCTTTTGATGTGGCCCTTCGAGGTTCTGTAGAACGTATTGTAACTGCTTCGGGGCCAGGTTTTGGTGATTGGCAATGGCGGCTTGCCACCTTACCTTTTTCTTATGGGGGATTGGGTGTCTATTCAGCGGGTGATGTTCGACACTATGCTTTCCTTGCGTCGCGTTTGCAGTCTTCTGGTGTTCAGGCTTCGCTTCTTCGCAATTCTGGTATTGTTGGTCCGGGTCCGGCCTTCGATGACGCTCTAAGTCTTTTTAATAGGACTTTGGAGACTGACCTTTTGCGTAACCCTAGTGAGATCGCTGCCCCCAAACTCATGAAGAAATTGGCAGATATATATTTCACGAAGGTCACTGCTTCTGCAGAATTCGCTTTCTCCTTATTTCCGCGTCAGGTTGCCTTATGGAAGTCCCAGCAGGGGGATCACACTTCTGCCTGGTTGCGTGCGGTCCTGATATCAGGTCTGGGTCAGACTATGAATGGTAAGACTTACCGTTGTGTTCTTTGCTACCGGTTGGGTGTTCCCTTGTTCTCCGTATCGACACTTTGTTCTGCTTGCTCAAGGGTTTTTGATGGGGATATTTATGGGGATCATGCAGTGTCTTGTGCTGGGATGGTGGGTATTAAACATCGGCACAACGTTGTTCGTGATACCCTTGTTGATATTTGTTTCCGCTCTGGGATTTCTGCAAGGAAGGAGGTCAACGTTGGGTTGAGTGGAGGTAACGACGGGGCTCTTCGGCCAGTAGATGTGTTGCTTTACTCCTGGGATAGAGGCCTAGATGTATGTGTTGACTTGACGAGGTCTTCTCCATTGACTCAATCTGGGTTGTCTGACTTCGTTCCTGGTCGTGTTGTGTCGGCTGTGGCTCAGCGGAAGCGAGACAAGTATGGGGCGCGTTGCAGGGCTATTGGCTATGGTTTTCTTCCTTTCTCCTTTTCTTCATTGGGGGAATTAGAGAAGGATGTTGTTGCGTTGTTGAAGCGGGTTCAGGCTTTCGCTAGGACTCAGGATATTGGTGCCCGTGCCGCTGCTCACATCTTCAGCAGGATCGGATTCGCCATAGCTAGAGGAGTGGGGGCCCAGATTGTGTCTCGGCTACCCACTAATTTCTTGTAAAATGTTTGACTTTGTAAGTTTTTGTTAATAATAATAATAATAATAATAATAATAATAATAATAATAATAATAATAATAACAATAATAATAATAATAATAATAACAATAATAATAATAATAATAATAACAATAATAATAATAATAATAATAATAATAATATAATAATAATAATAATAATAATAATAATAATAATAATAATAATAATACAATTAAAATCAGAATTTTCAAAAAAAAAAAAAAAGATTAGAATTTGATTAATATGAATTCAAAGTTTGTACATTATTATCGTTAAGGAAAATTACAAAGTAAATTATCACTAGTTAAACTAAAAAAATAATAATTAAAAGTTAAAACTAAATCAATTTGTCCGCCAAACAAAATTTTCGGCAATTCTTTGGACCGCATTATCATTTCTTTCTCCTGTTTCTCCAATTTCTCGTAAAGTAATTCATGAAGCATCTTCTTCAACTTCAATATTATCCACCTCCTGCAATTGGTACACAATACAAAACCAAAAGTTACAACCACACTAGACAAATTCAAAAACACAAAAAATGGGCAAAGCTATAACTATATCAGAATGGAAATTTTCTCAGTCATCGTAGCTAGTAGTCGAATACATATAAACTTATGCAGTCTCATACTTCCGTCTCGGGCTTGTACAAATTGGAAATATTACAATTCAAAATGTCTCATATGATATTATGATGAGAGTGGCTTCATATTGTTGTGTGGGTTTGCTACTGATAAGCTAGCGGTGGGTTTTAACCATTGAGACTGGCTGTTATGCTCTAGCCTCTAGCTTGCAAAGAGAAAACTTTTGTCTGAGAGTTAAGTCTTCTTTGAAGCCTAGAAACTTCTATCGATTTTAGGGATCTATCATTTGTTTTTTTTTTTTTTTTTGGGAAACATACTGTTTTGTTGCTGCTACTCCATGAGAGCTGTACTATGACGACTTATATAGAATCCATCCTATCTTAAAGAGTTTTGATGTATCATGATAGTGGATGTTTTTTTTCTTGCAAACAAATTCATAAAACTGAGTTCATACACAAGACAGCTATAAAACAGAGTTCATGCACAAGACAGCCAGCCTGTTTCAATTTAAAACCTCTGTTCAAAAATTGCAACCAAATGAGTTGATATAACATTTCCTAATCTCAAACATTAGAATTTTAAGCATAAACTATAAAGTGTCTATAAGCATTGTAAATGCATAAATTCTTAACTAAGACAACAACATATGGAAGCTCACTTGGCACTTTAAAAACATGACACCTAGTACCATAGAAAATACTAAAAAATATCTAAACAAACAAATTATACCTTTAAGTATCTTAACAGTCACTTAATAATAACATACAAGACTATTATATCCAGAATATTATCAATTCATTTCATTGTTGGATGTATGCATCTATATCCTAAATTCAGAAAGAACAATCATATTAAAATACCTTAAAAAGTTTCTTCTCAAGCTCCAAGGAAGAGTTCCAAGGTTGCATATGGAACGACTTTCTCATTCTAACAGATTCAGGGGGGAACTTAGGCAGAAGACCTGTTTACAACAAAGCATTGGTAGTCTGTAATGGAAAGAAAATAGTAGTTTTTTATAAACTCTCAATCATCTAAAAAATTGATTCACACTTGAGCTAATAAAGAGAATAAGAGTACTTACTAGACGCATGATCGAAATAATTGGGATTACATAGACAGAATAAAATTAAATCAGAATTTTGAAGGGAAGAAACAAGATATAATACCTACAAGGCCATTCGATATCTCTGCCATCTTTCAGTTTTAGGTTTTAGGATATTAAGTCATCTGATATATGTTGAACAATAAACTTAAAATTAGTTAGATTAATCGAGTCAGCTTTGAAAACTAACAAAAATCTGGAAACTTTTGGTTTTCATAATCTCTTTTAATCTTATTTAGTTTCAAAGAAACTGATATTTCACAATGAAATGAACAGGCTCTAAGTTATCGGTTATAATTTCTTATAACAAATGAAATTGAAGTTCATGTTGGGACGCCAAAAATGGTAATTGTGAACTTTGAAGCTCTATAAGAGGCAGAGTAAGCAAATAGTTGCCATTTTTTAGGGAAAAGAATTAACAAACCTTTGCAAAGAGAACAGCCATAATTTCCAGTCTTCCCACCATTAGCAAAATGAGCACCACACGTTAGTGGATTTGGTCCAGCTTGGAGCTCCCTTAGCTCAAGCTCTTCATCATCTGCCTTTGTTGGAAATGAACAGAGATTTTCGTCATGGCTAGCTAAATCCAAAGCAGTTTTGCAACAATCTTTGCGTGCCTTCTGAGTTTCTTTCTGACTAGAATCAACCTGATACATGCCAGGATAAGTTACTAAAGTCCTTCCTTGCAATACTAGTACTAGATCGTTCCATGCAATATTGAACAGGTTTACCTATCTACGTTGATACATGCCAAGATAAAGTTACTAAAGTCCTTACTGGAAATACTAGTACTAGATCGTTCCATGCAAAATTGAACAGGTTTACCTTTCTACGTTGAGGAATAGGTTTTTTCTTTTCCTGCACTTTGTTCACTGACCTTCTCTGCTGGTTCAAGTAAAATAGAGCGAAATAAAAAAACTCAATATTCCATATAATTGGACATAAAGCTGCAAACATTTTCTTAAAAAATTAAACTAATCTCATAGCATTGATTTTCCAGCTACCAAAGAGCATAGCACAACAAATATAACCCAAAATCTAGATATATCACGTACAGCAGCAGGTTTCCATCTCAGTGGTCTCCTCTTGGAATCAGGATTCGCCAGCTGTGAAGCAGTCATAAACCATAAATTCAGCTTAAACTCACTGATCAAATTGGACAATCCAAAATGGTCTTCCTGCCTTTTTCAAAAAAGAAGGTGAGAGTTTCATGGGAACAAGCAACAAAGACATGCATATTGTACTGAATCTGCAAATTCACTTATATTAGTAGCGTAGTATGATAAAATAATACAACCCTACAAATCATTTTTTTTTTCTCAAAATAAACAAGTGTTTCAAGAGACAAGCAACAAAGACGCTATAGATTGGATTATATCTCTAAATTCAGTTTTAGCTCATCTTAACATGATCAGACAAGAAACTCAATGAGGTGTATAGTCAGATCAGTTAGTCATTATACCAAGTTGTAGTTGTAGTCATTTGTACACAAGTCTAATCAGTGCTACTTGGCAAGTTGGCATCTATATTGTCCTTCAGAGTTGGATGCAGATTTTGTATGATAGTATAATAGGATTGCTATGACTATAATTCTGGTACTGAAGATCCACAATAATATACGCATCAAGCGCCAACAATATTTATTCGACTTAATATTATTAATCAAGAAGTTAGGACAAATCACAACATAACTCAAAAAACAAGATTCTGAAAAATAATTCACAAATACAGAGAACTAAGTAAAATCAATATATGAATAAAACTACAGAACAAAATAATGGAGTAAAATGGCTTAAATTTTTAACAAGAATTCACAGAGTAAGAATAGAACTTAACCACTGAACATGCCTCTACGAAATTTGCTTCGTTTCATATTTAGACAACCAATGGAATATCATTTACATCGGAACAGCAACAACTTGAAGATGTGTATCCAATTCAAAATAGAGGTGTATCCAATTATAAATAAAATGCAAAATGTGAATCTATCTATAAACTAACATATTAACTTGTATTAAAAATATTAATCCAAATACATATAAGAATCAACCTAAAAAAAGAAAAGAAAGAACCTTCGATAGCTTCTTTGGGACTCTTGAAACCCAAACCGATGCTCTTCCAGAACCTGTTTCCTCCCTTTCCAGATTTCTTCGAGCTGCAATTTTCATAAATTATTAAAATTAAGTTATTAAAGTAAATTAATTAACCAATTTCGCATTCTAAAGAATTTTGATGATTACCACATAAACACTTTAAGCTTGAGGAGTTCCCAGCCCAACAGCAAGAGCCACCCCAAAAGCAACACAAAGAAGGTGGCAGCAGCTCCAAACAGAAACAGACTCAAGGCAGCAGGAGAGCCCAGCAACACCACCATAGTACTCGCATCACCCAACAAAAACTAGCAGCAGCCAACCAAAAACCAGCAACACACCAGCACTTGTACAACAAGAAACAGGCAGCAACAACAACCCATAAACACAAGCATCAGCACCAGAACCACCACCAGCAAGCAAAACAGTATCAAGTATAGAGGTGTAGCAACAACTAATTTAAGAGCTAAAACCAATAACACTATCAAACTATTTCCAAAGCTTCGCAAAATCAAATTCCAAGGGATCGGAATTGCAAAATCAGGCTGAAATCTTCCTTGAACATTGACAAACACTTCATTAATTTTTACAAATCAATTACAAATCCTTTTTTTACAAATCAATTACCTAAAATCAAAAATATGAAAATAAAACAAAAGCCAAGAGGCAAACCCTAGATTGTAAAATCGATAGTCGTTGATGATTTAAAAGAAAAAAAATACAATTTACCCGAGAAGCTGATTCAATGGAGAACAAAAGGCTCAAAAGTCGTTTCAGGGAAGAGCTTAATGTACGGCTTCAATGGAGAATTCAAAATACAACTTGAATGGAAAGGATTTAGAGTACTGCTTCATTGGACCAGAGAGGAAAGGATTCAGAGTACTGCTTCAATGGACTTCAATGGATAACGGGTTCTCGAGGATGGAGGAGGCAGGTTGCAAAATTGGAGGAATCCCTAACCATATGAATTGAAGACGGGGAATTTGGAGTTTTTTTTAATTTGGAGATAAGAAAACCGCGGGGGTTAAAATATTTGGACACTTTAATTTAGAATTTCAAAATTTTGGGTATAAAGTATGGAGGGAAAGAAAAAAATATTAAAAGTTTAGCAGCCGTTGTGTTAGCTCTTGTTGCCGTTGTATTAGCTCAATCTATTGCAATGGTATATAAGGGTCCGTTGCAGTAGATATGATATATAATTGACTATTGTATTAGTTAATCCTACCGTTGCAATAGGCTATCTATTGCGATGGCATTGAATAGGGCGTTGCAATAGCTTATTTTTTGGCGTTGCATTTGATCGAAAATGTAGTAGTGTTAAACTCAAAGACATATGGTAAATTTGAAAATTTTCATGGGTATATGGAGAATAATTGAAAAACTCAGTGGTATATGGTGAAAAAATTGAAAATAATAATAATTCTTTATTTATTGCAACAAGTTTGAAAGGCCCAAGTTATACTCCCTCTAGTTTTTTTTTTTTTTTTTTCCTTTCAAAAAATAAATATAAAAAAAATAAAAATATAAACACCCTCTTGTTAATAAGTGTTGTTATTTGATTGAATAATACTCTCTTCGATATTAATAAGTGATTATAATTTTTTTGAAAGTAAAATCAATCTGTTAATAAAAAAAAGTCATGCAACATCTACAAAATATATATGAATGAAACAAATACATTATATATTGAATCAAATAAGAAATCCTTCCTTTAAACTACAATTGGTCGAGTAAATCTTACACGAGGGAGTATCTCCCACTTACCTCGCTGCAATATACAGTATTTTTGGAGTGATTTGTTGTTGTCATGAGGATTATTGTCATCCGATTTATCTTATTGTATTCGAGAAATTAATAAATAATTTTTGCAATCCTGTATATTATTTAACAATGAAACGATTTCACGACAATCCATCAAACAAAAAAAAAAAATCTCCATCAAAAGAGGAGAAGTTAAACCCAGTCTTTTAAAGGAGAAAGGATTCTCCTAAAGAAGAAGAACTCACTCTTTTGAGGGAAATAGTTCTTCCTAAAGAGGAAGATTTATTACAAACCAAAACAAACAAAAGTAAAGAGACCCCCTTAAAATTCAATAATGGTGGCTATGGTTTTAGAGAGAGGAGAGATACCCTATTAGATACTCCCTTTGTCCCTTTATTTTTGTTCCATTGCAAAACTTTGAGTCAAACTTTAAAATCTTTGACCATAAAATACCATAAATCTACAATAGATAATACAGGCATGCAATGTGGGTTCTTGTAGGATTTGTCTTATTGTATATTAATTAATTTCTAGTTTTTAAAAATTTTACACGTATGGAAATAGAGATAAAACTACTTTTAGTCACGTATTGGAGACCGTAGTCAAATGGGGCAAAATATTAGGGACGGAGGGACTAGTAGGTACAATCGTTATATATAATAAGGAAAAATTGGTTTTAATAAACCCAACTTTTGCCGGTTTTCATTAAATAATCCCAACTTTTGATTGGAATAAGTCCAACTTATATAGGTAACTTCCTAAATAATTCGAAATGTTTTTTTTGTTGCTTTTGCTGATCCCTTTTGAGACTTTTATAGTTTTATGTATATAAAAAATAAAAGTTCGAATTATTATAAAAAGGTACCTATATTCAAGAATAATCAAAAGTGGGGATTATTTTTTAAAGATGGTACAATGTACAAAGTTGAGATTATTTTTATCAATTTTTCCTATAAGTAATTATTAATTGATTGACAATAAAATTGGTAATTAGGATGTTAAGGTTTGATTGGTTTAGTTTGACTCATGTCGAATCTCAAGTTTTATTCAAGTAGAGTCAATTTAGCCTCTTGTTTACTCAGCTCAAGGTTCGGATCGGGATCATGATTAATTTAGACCTTCATGTAATGTCAGGCTGTTTATTATCGGGCGCAGGTAAGTTTAATTGAGACAAAACTTGTTCGAATTTGATTTAACGTTCAGATTGTGCTGATTCCAGTTTGGAGTAGTTTTACAGAAGATGTTTCCATTTGGAATAATTATTAAGTTGGATAAACTTTAAATCAAGTTATTGTAGGGTTAGAATTGGATTCTATTGGATTAGACGAGTCAAATAAACTTATTTAATTACAATTTCCAAGAATCGACGGCCAAGATTTGACCAAAAGTTACAAACATGTTATTGAAGCAAAATTAAAACTTATATCAATAAAACAATCCTACTAATAATGTTAAATTAATTTTTTGAATGGTTATTGAATCACACTCGAATTAAATATTTATTGAACTTGTTTTACTTAGCTTGTCACTTGTTTCAGGATGGGTAAATAAGTAGTGTCGACATCGACCTTATTTTATTACTAGTTTTGTGCCCGAGTGATGTTTGCATTGTTGATAAATTTTAGTATAAATATCTTAGTTTGAATGTTAAATATGGTCAAATAAACCCTTTTGATAATGCAAAATAGTAGTAGAACTTTTTACCGTTTATTGCTTCCATTGTTCTTAAAATAAGCTGAAAATAATAATAATATGATTAACATAAAAAAAAATAATTATTGAAATGTTTTTTAAGTGAAAAACCCGTAAAGTTCTAATACATTTCTAACATTGATCTGAATTCACTTCAAGATTCCACATTTTTTGTTGCGTCCTAATTTTAGTAGTTTTTTACTTCTTTAATTTCATTAACAAAATCGCAAACGTACACAAAAATATTACAATCGAATATGAAGAATACTTGATTCAAAAGCTTTAATAATAAATCAATGGTAGACTAAAATATATATATATATATATATATATATATATATATATATATATATATATATATATATATATGATATAGGGCCATATTTATAATTATAATTACATGGTTATTCGTATAGGGGTAAAATTCTATTGTTAATTGGATATTCATATTAATTATAATATGCGGTGTATTGCTATAAGTAAAATTCTATTTTCAATAAAAAGATAAAAAAATTTCACAAGAATTACAAATTATTTTATGTATATTTTTTTATCCTAAACAAATCTATCCAATCTAATCTAACGTGGCATCTAATCTAATCACAATAATACCTAGTTTTCGCCTACATAGCTCAACACTTGGCAAAAAACTGGAATGTCAAATGTCGTTGTCTCGTGGCCTGGTTGCGAGACCCGCTTTATTTATTAGTGACTAGTTTTGTGCCCGGACGATGCCCGGATTGTCCTAAACTTTTTAGCTTGAATGTTAAATACGATCATATAACCCTTTTTTATAATGTAAAATATTTAGACATACGATATCATATCGCTTATTTATATAATAGTGTACTTTTTGTAGTTTTATTTGTAAATAGATATCTATGTTATTATTAACTTGATATTTTTACTTTTTTAATATTAGAGTTGACTCTTTTACATCATATTTAGATAATTTTATATCAAATTGATACATTTTTTATATCAGATATGGACATTCTAAAATTAGATTTTTACATTTTAATATCAGATTTTGATTCTATATCAAAATTTGACTCTTTTACGTAAGATTTTGCCAGTTTTATATCATATTTTGGCATACTAATATCAAATTTTTCTCTCCTCTTTTCTTTGCTTCACTTATCCTTCCTACCTTAATTACCAAATCCCCAATTTCCTTCTGCTCAAATCCAACCATAAATTCTAGGTCTCTCTTAGCTTAGGGCAAATTACCATGAACAATTTCATCCCGCCGGCCTTAGCTTAGGGCGAATTACCATGAACACTTTCATCCCATCGGGCTTACATCAACATCGACGTCACGAGCTTAAAGAGTACCCACGAAAGCACTTACATGGTTCTTTAGAGAAGTAAACAATTCCCTTATTTTGAAATCATCTTTATTTTTTAATTAAACTAATTAAGGAATTAATTAAAGCATTACTGTCATCATGATAATAACTAAAGCATTTTATCAGACACATACATCGGAAGTCAGAGCCAAACCTTTTCAAAAAGTCAATAAAAGTCATAAGTCAAGAATACAAGTTAGACATCAAAATAAACCAAATGAACTACAACTAATTGGAACCATAAGGCCCACCAAAACCAATTTAAAAGCAACCATTTAAATACCGTTGGTGAGTTTGATGGTGGTGGCAATGGTTTGGAGAGGAAAATGAAAAAGTATATTGTTGTTGCAGAAGGTGAAGAAAAGATGATGAAAATCAAACTTGTGTGATTAACTGATTAAGCTCAAAGAGAGTCCGACTCGGGCAATATTTTCTTTACAGTTTTTTTAGGCCAAATCAATCATCAATTAATATCAAGTTGAGTTCAATTCAAGTTAAGATTAATTGTTTAAGTATGGATCAATTTCGGATCATTACCAGCTTAAGTTGGTTTTTCAAATTGAGTCAATAGTAGCTTTAACTAATAACTAATAAAGTTGTTTGATTGACTTTATTAAGTAATTAATAAAATTAAATTGCAATCTTAGGGCTATTAAAAATTGTAAGAAAAATTAGTAAATTTAAAGCGGTTTATTTACTCCTCGTAAAAAATAAGTACTCCATCCGTTTCAAAATGTTGTCCCATTTACGTATATTGATGCAAATTTTAGTCGCAAATCTCTTTAATATTACACTAGCAAAAATTAAATATTAATAAAATACTCACCGAGACGAATAAAACTAGATCTCATATGAGTATATGACTATATACGTTTGTTCTTATATATAAAGATAAATTTAGAAGATTCCCTCTAATTTTATATTGTCAAAAGATTCTGAATGAGATTAACAATAGGAAATGGAAGGAGTAGTGTATTACTCTCAAAAAAAAAAAAAAAATGGAAAATTAGATGGGAAATAATATAAAAGCAAATTTTCTTCTATAAAAAAATCTTCTGTATTTTCTCTCTTCTCTCTCTTCCTCCTTCCAAACCCTAAAAATTCTTCTGTATGTGCTTAGTGGTCTAGTGGTGGAGGCTTAATATTATTGCTGACCTCACTTATGGGATTAAGGATTTGATTGATTGATTGATATAGGAGTGTTTAAAAATACCCGACCCAGTTGATCCGACCCGCTGACCCAATAAATTCCAGGTGAGTATATTTCATTTTTTCCTAAATTATCTGGTCGGGCACCCAACCCGGTAAAAAAGTGTGTAGTGGGTCAGGTCATGGGCCACCCATTGTGCTAGAAGGGTATCCGCTTACACAATAAGCTTTATATATATATATATATATGTGTGTGTTTCGGGGTTTTCTGATGTCCTGCGGGAGCGTTACAATTCCGAGACTGGAACCGGACGCCTGTACCTACAAAACAAACGGATGCTCTGGATGATTGGAGATCCGCCTCCGACGGTCAAGTTAGTACTTGATTAAGGAGTAATTAATGCGGAAATAAAAGTGATTGGGTCTCCCTAGGTGAGAGTGTTTAATGTGCGTAATCCCCTTAATGAGGATTAATGGAGGTATTTATAACCTGGGGAAACGTGTCAATCCTAGGTTTAGGTTAACCTAGGGCTGATTGGGCTTCCCTTGGAAGTTGGGCCTAGGTGGCCAGTTTCTCCATTAGGCATGGAGGATGCCACGTGTCATGACATAATAGGTCCAGGGTGGACAAATAGACGTGTGCCACGTGGCAAACCCTGACAGTTCCAACTGGGGGACACTTGGCAGGACCTGATTGGCCCACGTGGCGCATTCCGATTGGTGGGAGCAAAATCCCCTAATCATTTGCCCCTCACAGGTGGCACGTGACTGGTCACGTGTTACCTGTGACAGGTGTCGCACTGTGACAGGCGACGGCCTGCGACAGGTGTCACTCGGCAAAAGGCCGAGAGATTCTCCCCCCTAATTCTTGAATTTTGGAAGTGACCCTTCGACTTCTCACTTCGCCTATATAAGGGGGGTGTTGACTTCAGTCATTTTCACATTTTTTAGAGAGAACATTCGGACCCCTGAACTCGCTCTGACATTTCGGACCCTTTCTGCCTACCGCCTGCTCTGACAAGCCGACTACACAAGATTTCCAGATCTCCGTCAACTTCACTCGTTCAGGTAACCGTCGGTTCTCTTACTCTTAATTTTTTCTTTATTTTATTCTTTTTTTGAAATGGCACCACGGAAGCACACGACACGACCTAGGTTAGTGATCAGCCGGTCACCGGGGACGGCTGAATCTAGGACTAGGATTGCCGCCTGCCCTTTTCCGGACCCATCTTTGCCCTTTATACAAAGTCCGACTGTCTCTGTGTCCATGCAGAACATGATGGCCAGAACAAAAAGAACTGCTAGGATTTCGAACTCAGACGGCTCCTCCCACAGGGTGTCGATTAGTGAAACATCTGACCAGGCGCCAGATGTGGAAGTGAACCAAAGGGGCTTGAAAGCCGACAGTTCTGAGGGAGGAGTCAAAGTGACCCCTTCCAATTTTACAGTTGACAGGTCTACATTCTCTCCTGCTCCTTTTTGAAGGAGAGGAGGCGGGCCCCTCTGGGAGAGGGGAGGAGTCGTCCTCTTCGGACTCGTCAGAGGACGAATCCGAGTCTAGCTCTTCTGGTCATGCTTCTCTGGACACAGAAGAGAAAAACAGCCGCCTACAAGAGGCGAGGCTTTCTCACGCAGTTGAGAAGGGGGACAATTGGGCAGAGCCATCCGCCTCTTACCGAGAGCAAAATACCCCCTGCTACTGCACTGTCCCACGGGGCCGGATCACGGCCATGCAAGAGAAAGTGGGGAGCTTTATTGCGAACCACACAATGGGCCCCGGCTTTTTATTTTTTGTGCCGGATCCAGAAGACACAGTCGTCTGGCCGGCTGGTACTAGTTATGATGGCGCCTGCTTTGGCTGCTACGAGGCGGCCATCAGGGCTGGGCTGCGCTTCCCATTACATCCGGCTGTTCAGCGGATCTTGGATGGGTATGAGTTGGGGTTATGGCAGTTAGCCCCAAACTCCTGGGTCAACGTACTCGGCTATGTGGCCGGGTGCGAACTGCACGGGGTGGAGCCAAACTTCGAGGCTTTCGCCCACATGAACTATCTCAGCCGGACTCCTAAGGCAGGCGGTACCGGCTGGTATCAATTGACAAGCCACAGAGGCTACCTCATGACAAGAGGTAAAGCAAACAAGTGGAAGGATTGGCGAAACACCTTCCTTATCATTGAAAGTTCAGACACAGAGCTGAACAAGCGCTTCAACAAGTGGAACAGGAATCCGCCTCTTCTTGCAGGCGGCCGCAGCATGCCGCCTGTTCCCCCCAAAACCAAGAAAGAGATCCTGGAGAAAGTACTCTTTAAAGTAGAGTCGAGGGTCGACTCTACTACAGGGGTACGAGAGCAAGTACCCATGCACTGCGTCCCGAGCTTCAAATGGCTCTATGACGAGTACTTTCTGGCCGCCTGTGGCCTTAGCAGTCGGTGTTCAAGAGGTAGCCGGCGAATACTCTGTTTTTTCATGCATTACTGTTATGACTTTTTATTAACTTTGCTATTTGTTTTTGCAGCGGACGCCATGAGCAAAATTACCGCCTCCAAGACTGCGGCGGCCATGTTGCGAGCCTCCATTATGCAACAGTCCTCAACCGACTCCCCCAACAAGGGGGCGCCCTTGGTGAGCTTCGAACCTTTCACTCTCTTTTTGGAGTTGGGTTTATGCATATACTGACCGAGTGTGTTTTTTTTTTTTTTAGACGGGCACTCCAAGAGCCTCTTCTTCCCAACAGCCGGACTCCAAGACCCGGAGGACGACTGTTGCGAGCTCTCCTGGTTCTGCCAGAAAACATGCGGCGGCTGAGAAACAGCCGTCCACTCCTTCTAAAGCTCCAATCGGGCCGCCTAGAAGTATGAAGCTGTCTTTGTGAATTTAGACTTGCTCCTTTCTTTACTAGGTCTAACTCGTTTGTTTATGCTTGATGCAGCCGGCCCTCAGGAGCCAGACTTGGTCGAGGTGGCCAAGTCTATGATCAAAGCCGTCCCTCCGGCTGAGAAGGAGGCGGTCAGGGGTGTCGGCACCCTTGACCTAGACGGGATTGCAGGGGTCCTTGCTGAGGTATACTTAGCATATTTTTGGTTATTTAAATTCCAGGACGCCTGTTTTTTGTTTGAAAACTGACGCCTGTTCCCTTTTACTTAGGCCCTGCTCCGAGTGAACGGCCTTCGCAAGCCGCTTAACAGGATGAACAAAGAGGTAAAGGCTGCAAAAGCTATGGCCGCCTCTGACTGTGATAAGGCAATGTTTCAAATTGCCCAAAATGAGATTCTGACAATTTACATTCTTTATTATCAGGCGCAGGCTACTTCTGCTATCCGGGCTCAGTTAGAGACGGCCCAGAAGAAAAATAACGAGCTGGAGGCGACCATCAACAATCTCATGGCCGAGCTGAGACCTCTTTGCCAAAAAATGTCCTCATACGACACCTTGGAGAAATCCTTGGCGCATGTTAAGGAACGCCTGGTGACCCAGGAGAAGAGTCTTACTTAGGAGCTCTCGGAAAAGGCCGAGCAAGAAAAGAAGGAGCTGGTCCGAGAGATGATGGAAGAGTCTGCTCAGATCCAGCGCCTGACCTAGGGCCGCCTCTTCCCCAATGCCGACTTTTCCTCCTGGGAAAAAACGTACCGCCAGTGTTCTGATAGATATAATCAAGAGATCCTGGCGGCTGCTGAGGACGAGGCGTTGGAGGAGGAGGAGCCGGTAGTGGCGCTTGTGCCACTTGGGGGAATGCATCGAAGGAGGATGCAGCTGAAGCCGAGTCCAGCAAAAAGAGTGCTGACCAGGCGGCAGCTGCTACTATTGAAGATCTGCCCCCTTCTTAAGCTTAATGTCTTCTTTTTACGGCCTGCGTGCCGTTTGTTTCTATTTACCCGGCCAGGGGGCCGGTGTTCTGAATATTTGGCCGGTCTTTAATGACCGACTTCTTTTTATGCCAAAATATTTCGTTTTTGTTTTGTTTCAAATTTGTTTAAGTATCGAAACTCTGATATCCAATTGCATACTATACCGACTGTTTTTGCATGGCCGATAGTTGCGGATAGGTACGAGATAGTTAGTCACGCCACCTATGCCCCTGGACGACTGGTTGTCTGTTTCCAGGCTAAGCAATCAGTCGGCCACTTTAAAGAATGGATCTCCTTCAACCAAGTAGGAAGGTGGTTTCCTACCTGCCTTGTTTGTTTTTTTTGTTTTTTAAGCTAGAGACTTTAGTCGGTCCAGGCCGACTGTTCCCCGCCACATTTAATCTAGTGTGAACAGGCGCTGTATGAACACCTTTTTAGTTTCATACTAAATTTTTAAGGAGTGACCAAGTGAACATAATTGTTACCTAGTCGCCGAGTGACTGAGTAGTAGAGGTTTCAAGCGGTGGGTACCGGTTGTTCCCCTTTATTCGCCAATGTTTGTTGGCTATTAACTCATAAGATACCGACTGTTCTTATCCTAAGTAGTTCAGTCGGTTTGGTTGACACGGATGGTTACTACGAACACTTGTTTGACCTGATTAGTCAGTTAAGTGAGAGGTATCCTTGTCCGGGAAACGGCTACGTGGTTGTCTTGGTTAGACTGTCGTATAGGTGTCGTGTAATGATTTTATAGAACAATGTTCCACCCAAAAGGGAGCTGCTCTCTGCGACGAATTTCATCCGGATGGATGCCGTCAGACGCCTGCTATAATGTTGGGACAGGTCGAATTAAACTTATATTTGGATCAGTTGGCTTGGCGCCTGGTCTGATCATTTCAGCCATGAGCCTTTGATAGTTCTTGGTGAACTGTTATGGGAGAGTAGCCGGTTGTGTGGAACAAGCGGCGTGCCCCTCTTAAGTAAAAATGAAAATTAAACATGGAGAGTAGCCGACTGTTTGTCAGTAGGCATGCCCCTCTTAGTACAAAATTGAATGAAACAACAAACTTTTATTCAGTAGCCCTCGACTATTTACATCATTCAAAAGAAATATTTCTTAAGATTATCTACATTCCAGGTTCGAGGCAACGGTTGGCCGTCTGGTGTTTCCAGACGGTAGGTACCGTCCCTGACCTCTTCATAGATTCGGTAGGGTCCTTCCCAGTTGGGAGTTAATTTGCCAGACTCATTAGCCCTACCAATTGCTTCCATTTTTCTAAGTACAAAGTCCCCCACTTTGAGTGGACGCCTGTGTACTTTTTTGTTGTATGATCTGGTCATTCTCAGGCGGTAAATTTCATGGCGCAAGACAGCATTGCCCCTCCTTTCTGGGAGTGAGTCTAATGTCAAGCGCATGGCTTCCCAGTTTGCCTCTTCGTCATATAGCATTACTCGAAGAGTCGGCTCGTAGTGTTCAATTGGAAGAACAGCTTCCGCACCATAAGTTAGGAGTAATGGAGTTTCTCCAGTCGCCCCTTTTTTTGTCGTCCTAATGGCCCAGAGAACATGTGGTAATTCATCCGCCCATAGGCCGCCTGCTCGTTCAATCTTTTTCTTGAGACCGTCTGAGATGATTTTATTAAAGGCTTCTACTTGGCCGTTTGCTTGTGGACGGCCAACTGATGCAAAGTGGTGTGCAATTCCTTGGTCACCCAACCAGCTTTTGAGAACAGGCGTCTCAAATTGGGGACCATTATCAAAAACCATAGACATGGAACCCCGAACCAAGTGATGACATTTTTCCAGATGAATGAGATTACATCCTTCGTCTTGATTCCCTTTACAGCCTCCGCCTCCACCCATTTAGTGAAGTAGTCGACTGCAACAAGTATGTACTTCCTTCCGCCTGTAGCAGGCGTATAGGGACCCAGAATATCCATGCCCCACTTAGCAAACGGTAGTGGGCTATGAATGGTAGTGAGGTCAGTAGCCGGACGGTGAATTAGTTTGCCAAACCTTTGGCACTTGTCACATTTTTTCACCATCTTCATTGCATCCGCTTCTAAAGTAGGCCAAAAGTAGCCCTGCCGCCTTGTCCGTTGCGCAAGCGACCTACCGCCTATATGGGAAGCGCAGTAACCAGAGTGAAGATCGTCTAGTATCTCTCGTCCCTTTTCTGGAGTAACACACTTTAAGTAGGGTTGAAGGTACCCTCTTTTGTGAAGTTCTCCCTTTATCATTTCAAAATTGGCTGCCCGTCTTTTCAGCGCTGCCGCCTGGTGATAATTATCTGGCAGGGTACCGTCTGTCAAATATGCCCTGATTGGATCCATCCAGGTTGAGCTTCTGTCTAGGATTCCAATAGGGTCTTCCTCAATTCTTCTCTTCTTCATTACTTCCCAAAAAACAGTTCGAGGAGTATCACAAGAGGCAGATGATGCTAATTTTGAAAGTGCATCCGCCTGGTTGTTTACTGATCTCGGCACTTGAGTCAGATGAAAATCTTCAAGGGATCTGGCTGCTTGTCGTACCGCCTGTAAATACTTGATCATGGCCGGATGGGTTGCTTCGTATTCGCCATTATACTGACTCACTATCAATTGTGAATCGGAACAGGCGTCTATCTTTCGTGCCCCTGCCGCCTTGCACATGCGGATTCCGGCTAGTAAAGCTTCATATTCTGCCTCATTGTTTGAGGCTTGAAAACTGAAGCGTAGAGCATACTCGTACCTGTCGCCCTCTGGCGACTGACATATGACGCCTGCTCCACAACCATTTGAAGTAGAGCTTCCGTCCACATATACCTTCCAGACTTGGTCTGGATCTCGAGAATCAGGGGGACGAGTCATCTCAACAATAAAGTCAGCAAAGGCTTGCCCCTTCACCGCTTTTCTAGGCTCGAAAGTAACTTCGAGGCTCTGTATTTCTATGGCCCATTTGATCATTCGGCCCGACGACTCCATGGTGGTCAGTGGCCGCTTGATAGGTTGATCTGTATACACAACGACTGCATGTTCCAAAAAGTAGGGCTTCAATTTTTTTAACAGCCATGAAGAGTGCAAGACCAAATTTCTCCACTAAGGGATACCTCAACTCGGCATTTTTTAGTACATGACTGACAAAGTAGACCGGTAGCTGACAGCCGTCTCTTTCAGCAAGAAGAACAGCGCTTAACGCATGATCAGAGACGGCCAGGTACATGTAGAGTACTTCTTTGGGCAAAGGGCTGACCAGCCTCGGCAAGGAATGCAAGTGAACTTTCAATTTCTGGAAGGCCGCCTCAGCATCCGGCCCCCATTCAAACCTTGCCTTCTTCTTAATGGCTTGGAAGAAGTATAAGCATTTGTCGCCTGATCGGCTTAGAAATCTTCCCAAGGCCGCCAGACAACCTATTAACTTCTGAACCTCTCGGACGATACGAGGCGACTGCATGTCGATGACCGCCTGCACCTTCTCAGGGTTCGCCTCTATTCCTCTCTGATTGATAAGGAATCCGAGAAATTTCCCAGACTCAACTCCAAATACACATTTCTTGGGATTGAGCATGACATGGTGCCGCCTGAGTGTGGCGAAAGTTTCTCGGAGGTCCGACAGATGATCTATCTGAAGCTTAGACTTGACAATCATATCATCAATGTATGCCTCGACGTTTCTCCCAATCTGATCAAAGAACACAGTGTTTATCATTCGCTGGAAGGTGGCCGGGGCATTCTTAAGACCAAACGGCATGACCGTATAACAGTATAACCCTTGATCAGTGACGAAGGCCGTATTTTCCTGATCTTTCTTCCATAAAGAAATTTGATGGAAACCAGAGTAGGCGTCCATAAAGCTCATCAAAGCATGGCCGGCTGTTGAGTCGACCAGGTTATCAATTTTAGGCAGAGGGTAACTGTCTTTGGGGCACGCCTTGTTTAAGTCTGTGTAGTCTACACACATTCGCCAGGTGCCATTCGGCTTTTTAACAAGCACCACATTTGCAACCCAGTCTAGGACGTAACATTGCCGAATGAACCCTGCATCAAGTAATTTTTTAACTTCGGCGGCTGCCACCTGATTTCTTTCTTCGCCATGGTTCCGTTTCTTCTGCCTTACCGGCTTCTTTTTCGGATCCACAGCCAGTTTATGTACCGCCAGGTCAGGACTAATGCCTGGCATTTCGTGGACTTCGAATGCAAAGATGTCCTTGTATTCTTTCAATAGTTTGTGAAAATCGTCACCCAGGACTCTCAGAGTAGTCGTCCCAACTTTGACTGTTCGCTCAGGACGTGAGTCGTCTATGATCAAGTCCGTATGCTCACCAGCCGGCTGAGGGTGGAATTCATCCGACCGCTCCTCTTTCAATGATTGCTATTTTCTGTCCTTTCTTGCGGCCCCCGTCTGGGCTGCCTTTCTCTTCTTGCCGCCTGCTTCTTGAACATGCGCACTCTCCTTGACATTGTCAAGGTCTGTTTTTCCACCACTTGACCCAGCGGCCATAACAGTGGGCTTGATATCCGAGAGATAGCGCTCTCGGGCCATCCTCTGATCTCCCCTTAGGGACCCTACTGTTCCATTATCCCTTTCAAACTTGAGCAACATAAGAGATGGGATTATAACAGCCTTGGAATTATTCAGGGTTGGTCGTCCCAGAATCATGTTGTAGGCCGAGAGTTCTTCTACTACCAGGAACCGGACTACCATGTGTCGTCCTTCCCCTTTTTCACCCAGGCGGATGGGTAAATCCACTCGTCCCACTGGGTGGACGACTCCTCCTCCAAACCCTACTAAAGGGTGGGATGCCGGATGTATGCAATCAGTCTGATATTTTAGTTTTGACAGACATTTGCTACTGATAAGATCTGAGGAGCTTCCAGTATCTATAAGGATTCGGCCAACTCTCTGGTTGGCCACTTTACATTCAATAACGATAGGGTCGTCATGCGACCCCCTTACCCCTCCTAGATCTTCTTCATTGATGACAATCTCGGGAAATGAATATTTGGAGGGCGTTCTTGGTGAACGGTACATCTAGCCGCCTGATATTGTCTTTGTTGCCCCTAATAGTGGGACCGCCTCCTGCGAAGCCGCCTGCAATGGTGTAGACGACTGCATCATCTGTATTAGAGCTGTCGGCCTGTTGACTCTTTTTGGCCTACTGCTTTTTCGAGGAAGTGTTCCCCGTAGATTTCTTGACATAAGAGTCAAGATCGCCTTGCTCAGCCAGGCGGTCCAGATACCGCATGAGACTGATGCATTTGTTGGTGTGATGACCAACATCTTCATGATAATCACATAATTTTTCTTGGTTCCGGTTGCTTGCAGAACCCTTCATGGGGACCGGCTTCTCAATTGAGATCCGTCCCTTGATTTCCTTTAGGATAGCTTGGCTATCCTTGTTAAACACATACTTTGGGGAGTATGGTTTGAATTCTTTTTTCTTCTTCTGGGCCGGCTGTTTAGAGGAATCATCCGCCCAGACCTCTTTTCTTTTCTTCTCATCTTTGTTCGACAACTGTTTCTGTCGTCCTTCTTTTTTGTCGAACCTTTTCCCGTCCGACTATTTTGTACTACAAAGATCAGTCGCCTATATATAGGCTTCCGCTTCAATCAAGGCCTCTTGAAGAGTCGCCACCCTCTTTCGGACCAAATCAAATTTGAATGTCGATCCGTCTTTGAGGCCTCTGAAAAAGTCAGTATAGGCTACCTCATCCGGTAACCCTTGAATCTGTATTCTCATCAGGTTAAACCGCCTGATGTAAGAACGAAGCCCCTCCTTCTCGCCCTGCTGAATCGTTCCTAAATCAAGGGTCATCTTCTTCGCAGGTATGTTCATGGCAAAGTTGGAGGTGAATAAGTAAGCAAGCGTCCTGAAGTTATTCACACAACCTGTCGGCAGGTTGCCGAACCATTGTTGTGCGATTCCTTTGAGAGTCGCTGGGAAACACTTGCACCAAGTGGGATCATCCAACCCTTGAAGGTACATCAGGTTGGTGAATGCCATCAAATGGTCTTCTGGGTTAGTATTGTCGTCATAGGCGCCTACTAATACATTTTTCACTTTGGCCGGCTGAGCGGCTTCAACAATTTTCTTGGAGAAGGCCGACGGCTGTTCCCCAAGTCTAAGCAACCGTAGCTGCCAGTCCATAGGTTGGACATTCTTTGCTGCGTGCCCACCAAACAGAGGTGGCTGCAAAAAATATTGTTGTTGCGGTACAAATGGTAAGTTTGGTACCGCCTGGTCACTATGAAAGCCGGACTGACGGGAGGTGCCGCCTGACTGACTCTTATGATACGACTGAGTATACTTCATCGAGGTATTGCGTAGACTGTCTTGGAAGTCTGAAGTAGAGGTCGACTCTGACAATCAGTCATTCTTCTTCTGTTCTAGCAATAGCCGAGCATCTGTGTATGTTTTCTTCGACCCGTCCGCCTGAATATGACGAACAGGTTTCCTCTTTCCTGAAGTGGGAAAGCGGTACTTTGTGAAATTAAGGGCATGCGGCTCCCACTTCCTAGAGTTAGGATGAGGGGTCGCCTCTCGCCTTTGAACTGGCTTCCTCTTCCCTGAAGTGGAAGGTTTCCTAGCTGACTGCTCCTTGGCCAGAGCAGGCTTCTTGTTGAGCAATTCTTGAATCTCTCCCTTGAAGCCCCTCATGAAGGTCATGAGTTCGTTTCTTGTAATGGGAGCAGACCCATCAGCCGGCTGCTGCTGAACAGGCGGTGCGCCGGCTGGATCACTGAGTCCAGTTTGAAGATGTTCCCGTTCCCTCCTTTCAGTATGACGGGTGCGTCGGGCCCTTAGGGTCCCGTCTGAAGCTGTGTGAGCTTCAACTTCATATTCTTTCTCAGTATCATGGTCCGACTAAACTTGAGGGTCGTCCAGGGGACGCCTCTCCTCAGGAGTCGGTACAGACGTGGATGCCATCTCAGAAGTACTCTCCCCACAGACGGCGCCAAATATGTTTCGGGGTTTTCTGATGTCCTGCGGGAGAGTTACAATTCCGAGACTGGAACCGGACGCCTGTACCTGCAAAACAAACGGATGCTCCGGATGATTGGAGATCCGCCTCCGACGGTCAAGTTAGTACTTGATTAAGGAGTAATTAATGCGGAAATAAAAGTGATTGGGTCTCCCTAGGTGAGAGTGTTTAATGTGCGTAATCCCCCTTAATGAGGATTAATGGAGGTATTTATAACCTGGGGAAACGTGCCAATCCTAGGTTTAGGTTAACCTAGGGCTGATTGGGCTTCCCTTGGAAGTTGGGCCTAGGTGGCCAGTTTCTCCATTAGGCATGGAGGATGCCACGTGTCATGACATAATAGGTCCAGGGTGGACAAATAGACGTGTGCCACGTGGCAAACCCTGACAGTTCCAAATGGGGGACACTTGGCAGGACCTGATTGGCCCACATGGCGCATTCCGATTGGTGGGAGCAAAATCCCCTAATCAATATGTATATATATATATATATATATATATATATATATATATATATATATATATATATATATATATATATATATATATATATATATATGTATGTATATTTATATATATATATGTATGTATATATATATATATACATATATATATATATAAGGTCAAATAAGAAGGGTCTTATAATGAGAAGAATGAGAAGTAATCTGATCCATTCAAATAAAAAGATTAAATGGCTCTCATTATATGCTTTATTAATGGCAAAAATGTAAATATCCTTTTTTTACTTCCCTTTTATTTTCTCCATTTCTCTACTTCTCCCTCTTCCTTGTTCATATCTCTTCCCCATTTTTTTTTTCTCTTTGAGTTTAGAAGATGCTCTAAAATGAATGCCAGGGGAATCAAGTAAAAGTGAACATTGTATATTCTTAATTTTTTAAACTAAATTTGCATTATTCTTGTAAAATTTGTGCACGTTCTTAAACGAATTTGTGCATATATATTTATTGAGTTAAATGTGCAAATTTTTTGTACTAAACGTGCAAATATTTCCAGTTATATGTGCATATTGCTAGCTGAACATTTTCCAGATGACGTCGTTTGTCGATTAATCCTTATGGTTAGGTTTACCAGTTATTCATGACCACTGTTATTTTCTCATCTATAAAGTTATAAGTAGAGTTAGATCTATGAATAAGTATTGATGGAGGAGATAAATAATTCAACACAACGAAGAGGAAAAACAATGAAAAAAGGAAAGTGAAAAATGAATATGCATAAATTTTGACTCAAACTTGCATATTTTTCAGGAGAGAGAAAGAGAGGAAAAAGAATGTAGATGAATCTATAGAAGAGAGATGTCGGGGATTTTCGAACTGGAAAATAAAAGGTTAAAGATATCATATAAAAATTGGAAAATAAAATGTGCATAATTTTTGAACAAATTGTGCAGGATTTTAAGACAAAATGTGCATAATTTTACAAAGATGAAATTTGATCATTGGATTAAATACATGGTCAAGATTCAATTATATATATATATATATATATATATATATATATATATATATATATATATATATATATATATATATATATATATATATATATATGGGTGAAAGTTCAGTTTGCGGAATTCAATCCGAATTAACTCAATTTTGGATTTCTATAACCGAATTAAGATTCGATTCAATCCAAACAAAACCGAATTAATTAGGTTTTTCTAATTAGAATCCAATTCAAATCGAAGTTTGATCCCTTCTTTCGCAAAATTCAAACCCGAAACCCGAACTTCACTTAGAAAATTCATGCAATCATTCAACCTTTTCTTGTTAAATACATTCGAGAGAGTGAGATACTATGAAAGGAGAATTGAGAATTAGGGTTTTATTTTAGTTTATATATGAAAGGGGAAAGGGGTTGGGATACTTTGTAACAGAAAATGGGCTTAATGTAATGGGTCGAAAGTTCGGTTTGTAGTTTGTTTTTCAGATTTTTTAAACCCCAAATCGAATCCAAACCGTAATCCATATATTTAATATTTTCAAACCGATCCAATCCGAATTAAAAAAAAAAAAAAAAATCTAAACCGAATTACTAATTCAGTTTGATTTTTGATTCAATTTGATTTTAATCCAAATTACTTTCACCCCCTAGTTTTATGTTCCGCACTTCCCCTTTAATAGCCACCACACACATTCTATCTCTCTATGTCCTCCGTCTCACTCACACGGCCGTTGGCCACAGCGCGAGTCCGCTTCATCTCTCCATCATCTCACTCACACGGTCGTCGGCCACCACACGAGAGAATAGCCTTCATCAACCCAAAAAATCGAAGCAGCACAAGATCTCACGCTGGGCACTGCAATGACAACCGTGCGTAAAAGATCTAGCCATCGTATACAACATGATGGGTCTAAGTTCAAATTTGATTTTGAAAGAAGATGTTCATTTTTAATTGTTAACAGTGTTTGCCTACTTTAAAGTATTGCAATGTAACTTTGCAAGTAATCTTCATTTTTTTTTTGGATTTTAGACTTATGTGATAGTTAATAATTGTGGTTTAAAGTGGAAAATTATAAATTGTTGTAATTCTGCGAGCCATTTCCACAGATAATGTTAGAAGAGAATAAAATTCCATAAATACGCTACATTTTAATAAAATTTCTGGCGTACCGTCTACGTCATCTTTTGTAAACTTGATTTTTTTTTTAAATAAAAAGCTTGGAACCGCTAATTGTTCATTAAACTAAACCGCTAATTCAATAAGCGGTTTATTTTTTCACCCATTTACTCGAGCAAGCCAATCAATATTACTGTACATAAAACCGCTTATTCAATTAGCGGTTTTACATCATATGAAACCGCTAATTCAATTAGTAGTTTTGTTTTAAATTTGGCAAAAAAAATAATAATAATTACACTTGCTGATGTGGAAGGTACATCAGCGTATTTATGGAATTTTGTTCTCTTCTCACATTATCTATGAAAATCGCTCGAATTCTGCTTGTTTTAATTTTTAATTTGTTTTATTTTTGTAAATTATTTTGATTTAATTAATTATATTTTTGTATAATGAGTCTTATATAAAGTTAAGCAATAAATACATGAAAGTGATGAAACAATGGAAAACAACAAGTTTTTGAAGAAACAAAACTTGTGAGTTAATTAGTCCGGGTACCCTATGACCCGAGTGACAAACTACGCGAATATCCGGGTCCCGCTTTTTGGGTACCCGGATTTGAACACCCCTAGCTAGCACCAACCTTTTGATTGATGGTAAGCCCCTAATTCCTTGTTTTTTAATTAGTTTTTGTTTTATGCTTATAATAAATTTCCATTCTCTCTCTATTAGAGAGTTATTATACCCAACTTTTCGGTTATATCTAGCCGTATATCGTGTTTGCTTTCTCTCCTTATGAGAGTTTGGGGATATATTTTTTTAATTTTGTAAGAAAAATTGATTTTTTGATGAGGATTTGTGTATTGCCGCGACAATGTTCATTTCTACATCTATGATCAATTGCATTAAATCTTGTTTGATTTAAAAACTACAATAGATCGCAAGACCTTATCGTGGAAGGGTGTATTAGACAACGATATGAAAAAGGGTATTTATCAATGTCAGAATTCATCTCCAACGATCATGGTTAGATTTTTCCCATCCAATTAGAATATTATTTGATCCAATTTATATTGTATTTGCTAGCTTTGATCTTTATTATAGATGTCGTATGACTTTTCATCAATAAATTAATTTGATGGGAAATTCTACGTAGTGACCTCTACTATTGCGTTTTCTAAGTTGTGCCTCCTTGTAGACACTTGATTGTGTCTCCCCAAAAACCAAACCCAGTGATGAGTACCTTTCATGTCTTTGATTATCGAGTTAGGTGAAGAGTTGAAGAGTCTCGTGCATTCCCTTTAGCCTTAACCATTTATAACCTTTCCTTAAATGTTTTAAGCCAAAATCATTTATTTCGTGCCCTTAAACCCAAAATCATTCATTTCGTGTCTCTTAAAATCATTCATTTCATGTCCTCTTTATAAAATCGTCCAAACTAGTTTATTTTGTTCCATAATCCTGGTCCAATATATTGGCCCAAATCCGACTTATAACGAAGAAATTATGACCAAAATACTAAACCGAGCCCAAACTGAGCTTTACCTGTGACTCAATGACCATGTGGAGGGTCCATTAACCTTAACATCATTTCTAAACCAATTAGGATTTGTTGCAAGTTTCTAGAATCTTCTAGAAGGTTGTTTTCAATGCTAAATCCATTAGGATTTATTATTAGCTTCTACAATCTTCTAAAAGGTTTTAGTTTATCCTGTTTTTGAAAAGATAAAAATCGGCTTAAGAATTTTATATCAGATAAAACACTTGTTTTTCAATGATTTTAATATTGATAAAATTAGAATACGTACGGAAATTTGATTAACCCAATTTGATTGGAAGTCGGATTCCGTACGGATTTTGTCTTCTAAAAAATATTGATGAGCGATAGAAATATCACGTCGTGATAAGCCCATCGCGCTGCGATAGCGCCTGTTTGACTCCGAGTCGAATTCTGACTCTTTTCTGATTGACCCTCTTTTTTCCCTATAAATAAAGGTCGTTTTCCCCCGTTTTCAACAATCAACAAGCTTGGTCACCAACAATCATTATCTAATCCCCTCTTTAAGCTATAAGCTTATTCTCTCTCTTTCTTGTTTTTCTTAGCCTAGCCTAAACACATCCTAACATCTTCTTGATATCATACATCATACTTCCTTCACGAGCTTCGAATACTCCAAGCCAATCTCGAAGTTGCCTTTGACCTCGACGTGAAAGGTTGATAGTTTTGAGGGTTTGGTCCCAAATCTTTATTTCAATTCTTATTTGATTTATTTATTTTATTTAATCTTTCTTGAAGTTACTAACGTGTGTATTGTTTTGATAAAAAGAGATACGAGGCATCAAAGTGAGTATTTTGATCTCCTTAATATTTATTATTTTGATTCCTAGTATCATGTTAGGATGTTTTTTTGATTCCTAGTATCATATTTCGTCAATTGTAGCGCGCCCAAATCTCCCTTTTTGCAGCGTTTTCGTGCGCTGCATATGTGAGCGATGCAATTACCGGATATTATTTGCAGCGCGCATAAAACGCTGCAAAAATGACTATTTGCAGCGTGCCTAACCCTGTGCGCTGCAAAAAAGTTGAATTATTTCCAGCTTGCACAAGCTGGGTGCGCTGCAAATAATTAGATTATTTGCAGCGCACTTTACCTAGGAGCGCTGCAAATAGTCCTCTTTTTTTTTGGGTATTTCTCCCTTAATTTAAATAGGACAAACAGAAACAAAAGTAACAAAAAACAAATAGAAATAATTATGATGATTTTATTAAAACAAAGCCAAAAATCAAGGTCATTACAAACAACCCCATGTAAATCATGGGGTACTCCATCCTCTAACCAAACATGAAAACCATTAAAATTTCAACTTGAAGTTGTCAGTTTCCAACACAAAGCGGAAACCATCAAAATCCAACTGACTAAAAATTACTCCATTTGACTTGGAAATATGAAAGAAAAAAACAAACATGAATGAATATTGCTGCCAACTGTTGGTGCTGTTGTTGTGGTGGTTGCTGCTCCTGATGTTGCTGTTGTTGTGGCAGTGGCTGCTGCTCTTTGATCATCAGTACTAATATGATACTACTGCTGCATCTAATTAACACCAGAGGACGAACCCGAGTTAGGATAACCAGGCGGAATCATAGGCATGCCAATTTACTTGTCCTCTTACAGCTTCCATTTCATTACTCTTTGCTAGCTTGTCATACTTAATCGAGCATGAAGAATTTTCTCCTATAAGTTCTGCTAGAGAAACTGAAGATCACTATGCTGTTGAATTACGAAATACACAATCATTGGTATTTACTTGTTCTAGTGATTTTTGATGAGCATCCATTTGTCTGACAAGTTCACCATCTGGGTCTGTAATCGAATCTTCCTGATTGAACAATTCTTCCATCTTTCATCACCTATGCAAATGTAAGAAAAAAATAAGCTTTAAAATCGATCAACAAAAAGGTCGAGTTACTAGCTGACTGACAGTACAATTACCAGAACAACAGCTGATGTGTATCTAAAATGTTACTGTCACACAAGTTTTCTGTCTTATCAAGTTCTGAGAGCACATCTTGTCCTAGGGATTCATATAAATAGCTAATACATCCAGTCAAGTATCAAAATTTAACTTCAGAGTTCCACGATTCAGTAAATAATTCTGGCAAGCATGTCACAATAAGATAAGAAATTAAGGTGCATTCCTCTTGTAAAAACCTATGGATTCTTTTTAATGGGCATGGGAAGAGTGGACGAGTTCTCATGGAATAGTGACACTTTAATATGGGGTTATAACAACCCTAAGTCAATAGCAGTCCAATCACATGATTGAGTAAAATTGAGCTAGAATACAATGGCAGGTATGTGACTATGCATTCTCATACTACTCTGACAAGATATAAAATTCAACGTGAAAGCCTAACATAATTAACCAATCTATTCAATATATACATCTAGTAGCACACCAAAATCTGTCTCGGATAATCCATTAAGACAAGGTCATAACTCCAAAAATAGCATATCAAATCTTATTAATTTCAATATAAATTTACTCCCTTCTTCCTTCATTAGTAAGTGTCACTAGATCACCACAAAGGCCACGAATTTAGTGTACTAACACAATTACAACAGGACAAATATGATACAAGTGTAGAAGCTGGGTAATCTTCATAACAGTGATTCCTGTTATCTTAATTGGAGTGATGGGCTGCATATAAAAGCCAAAATGTAAAATAATTACTAGAAAATGCTGAAAACTGAGAAAACTAATGTTTTAGTCAAATAGGAAATAACTTTGATACCTGTCTATGACCAATATTTCGTCTGTAGTTCTTATATTTGAAGACAATAGCTTTGTCATCAAGCAACTGCAAGAGCAACACCAGTAATGTTGATGATTTCATGGTTTCATTGGTGATTAAACGGTGGAAGCAAATAAAAGAAGACATTAGGCTACCTGTTCTACAACAGCATTTACTGAAGCATTTGTCACGATGGGCATTCCTATACAGGTGCTAGATTTAGTTCCCACTAGCAAAACTTTGTTCAGAACAATCAGCAATATGGTGGACTTAAGCTTCAGAAAAAAAATATGAAAGTTGATAGTTGTTGAAACTGGAGACCAGGAGGTTACCAGAGGTGCAATTCTTAGAGCAATAGTAAAAGAGACATGAGACAAAGCAGATTTTGATAGAGGCAAATCCTTAAAACCCAAGCTAAAAACATAGTGAGCAACTCAAGGGAGCTTAGAACAAACATTATACAATCAAACATACATATATCAAACATAATAAGTATCTCAAGGGTGCAATGAAGATACGATTCGTGTCCATAATTATCAAAGAGGATATGAGCCAATAACTGATTCGCCTGATAGTTGTCCAAACAATGTTGCCAGAGCGGGCAACTGAACTACCAATGCAATAAACTTTAGTGAAATAGCTTCTGAGCAAAATACACAATAGTACATTTCATTAAGAGAAATGTGTTGCAATAAGTAAGAAAATTATTACTACTCCATAATACTCAGTATTCGATAATTGGGCAGACTATTGACTATTGACAATTCTTCTATAGTATTCATTTGCTATAAACATCCTACATGCAGCAAACAAATGGGAAATCGGGTATATACCCAATCAATGTACAGAGAATATAAATTAATTAAATTTTCACTCAAAATTCCATTTATCCAACTCAAAATCAGAAACTAGGGAACACAATTCCAACGGTTTAAACCGCAATTAAAGCATACATATATCAAACAAGCTTAACCATAAATCCCAAAGTGACAATCTTTCAGTGAAACAATGGACTACAGTTTCAATCAAAACCCAGATAAATTCAAATGCTGTCTGAACTTCTAAAGGAACCCCACCTGCTAGAATGTAAATTAATGCATAAAGCAACTTACAACGACATCTTTACGGCATTTATGAGGACAGAATGATAAAGGGGCACACTGGAGCCCTTGCAGGTCGTTGGAGAAGAACAGAGAGAAGCAGCAGCCGAGGAAGAACAGGGCCGCCATTGATGATTGAGGTTGAGCTTCGTGGATAAAGAGGTGTGTAAATTAGATCGAAAACAATAATTATATCGAAAATTAAACCACAAAACATAGAAAATGTAAATTAGAACCAAAATTTAATCAAATGAACCCTAGATCTAAACAAATTAAGCATTACAATTTAATAATTGATACCTAAAGAACCCTAAGTTCAAATAATCAACAATAATAATCGAGAATTTTAGGGTTTAACGTCAAATTTCTCACAAAAACAGCTTGAAATTGCAAAAATGAAAGGAAAAAAAAAGGATAGATCTAGAAAAAGAATCGAGAAATACCTGAAAACCGAGCTTCCAAGAAACATTTACGACCATGAGGTACCACGAACAACTTGGACTTCGTCTTCTTTTTTGCGCACAAGCATTGATCGGACGTTGCCGGAGAGTGGAGCACTCATAATCACACGACGGACGCTCGACGACGACATGAAGTGAGCCTTGAGACTTGGGTTGTGCTTCATCTTCTCTCTCTTCTGGGGTTAGGGTTTTCTGCAAGGGAGCGGCGATTGGCGAAGACGAGGTCGCGTGTGTTCTAAAAATGAAATGAAATCATTGAAATAAAGGAATAAAAAAAGTTCATTTATTATTTTTGTAAAATACTTGTATTTTTTGCAGCGCCCCATATGGGAAACGTTGCAAATAAATCTTTTGCAGCGCTCAAAACTAGGAAACGCTGCAATAAACCATGTTATTTGCAGCTTGCTTTACTTGGGTGTGCTGCAAATAATCCTCTTAAAAAAATTCTCAATTTTTTGCAGCGCTTTTTAGCAAAAAACCCTGCTATTAATTCATTAAAGATTTGACCCGCGTTGAATAATTATTATTTGCAACATTTTGTACATAGGTTTGTTGCAAATAGTGCGTTGTAAATGACGTTTTTTCCACTAGTATCATGTTTGGGTTAAAGATTTGATCTTTATTTATTAGTGACATGATAGGATTTGTTATTAATTCGTTTAGTATCATGCCTAGGATCTTGCTAATCATATTTTAATCATATTTTGATGATGTTATTATGGTGATGATGATTATTGTGTCAATAATCATATGTTGCTTGATTATTCATAGTTTATTGTTATTGCTTGATCACGCCCTTTCTTGCAGGTTTAAATAGAATTTGTACTTGAAATCATGCCTAATAAGATAATTAATAATTTTATTTTAGGCTAATATGGTTTTAACTCAAGTGATCGCCAATAATAGATTTAATTGTGCATTAATAATCAACCAATGTAGATTACATATGC
The DNA here is from genome assembly GCF_001683475.1 of Chenopodium quinoa. Lineage (NCBI taxonomy): Eukaryota > Viridiplantae > Streptophyta > Magnoliopsida > Caryophyllales > Amaranthaceae > Chenopodium > Chenopodium quinoa. The sequence goes on from NW_018743218.1 coordinate 3,359,140, forward strand.
TTAGGATTAATTTATTGTATGTATGTTGATCGAAAAGCGCACATGAATATCATAAGAATTAGGTAGAGGCCGGTTTAGGGCGGGTTCAGTCTCTTTTAGGTTGGACTCGTACCATCATCCCTGAATATCAAGTCATGGTTCCGGACCATTATGGAGTTAGCGATCTCCTTGATCGTGAATGGGGTGTAACCTTCACACCTGTGAACGGTTTACAAGTTCTTAAAACTTGTTGACGACTCTTTTATCTCTAGCTTCCTTCCTTTTGAATGCCACCATGCCTAAAAGCATGATCACAGTGGGGCTCAAAATTGACTGTTTGAAAAATTCCCTACACTCCTCTTTTTGAAAGTTACACTTTGTAACTCTCTGGTAAAATTAGTAACTACTCCCTTTGTATTTTATTACTTGCTCCACTTTCCTTTTGCAGCCATATTTTATTACTTGCTCTATTTCATTTTTTGGAAATCTTTCACAATATTTTACTAATTTCTTCTCTTCTAGTGCGTGGATCCCCAACTATCATACTTTGATATTTCCATATTCTCTCTCCTCCTAACTTTTTTTTTGAAACCACCTGCTGATAATAATATTAATAGAGGTCGATTAGCGCCAAAGTTAAGAGGCTTTGAGGGAAATGACCTAAGCAAATAAGTTCATTACATCCTCTTGATTCCCACCTTGAAACATGGTGAGCTAAAGTATTTCACGCATGTTTAACATGAGACATAAAAAAACAACGAAAGGCCGGGATAGATTACAAATATCATCAACAATCTAAGAACAAGGAGTAAAGTCAACTGCATTCTTCTTGACACCTTGCACAACACTGGACACATCACTCTCAATTATAACCGAGAACCCAAGCTTAGCAGCCACTTGTAGCCCACAACGACATGCAATGGCTTCAACAAGGTGAGGTGGCCAACTTGCCTTCTTCTTCCGTACAGCAACAACCAGAATTTTGGCCACCTTGTCCCTAATGACCACCCCAAGGCTTGTCAGATTCCCCACATGTGCATCACAATTCACCTTGACCACCCCCATATTAGGACAACTTCATCAGGAGCTAGTAGAGGGTGGTCCTTGTGTTCCATGTCGCAAGAATACCTTATTAGCATATTCTCCATACTCATGGACAAACTTTGATAGGTTTGACACTGCACTAATGGGACATAAGCTTGCATTCTAAAATATAATCTTGTTCTGGCACCACCAAGCAGCTAAGTATAGCCATAGCTCTCAACTCCTCACTTGTAGCCCTGGACGCCAACCATAACAGTCTGTCCCTAAAGCACGACGTAGGAGCTTGCGATATAATTAGACCTGGAAAATGGGTCGTTCGAGTCGGGTCATTTCGGGTCGGATCAAATTCGAGTCAACAGATATTCGGGTCGAATTTGGGTCGGGCTGTTTCGCGTTTCGAGTCAAGTTCGGGTCAACAATTCGGGTCGCCTTTGGGTCAGGTCAAGTTCGGGTTGGGTCGTTTTGGGTCGGGTCAATTTTTGGGTCCATATATTGGGTCAAGTTCGGGTCGGGTCAACCCGGATGCCTAAATAAACAAATTAGACCGGATTCAGACCCTTAAGATGTGAGTCAGATTCAGACTCGGACTCGGGTCAATCAAATTCAGATTTGGATCTGGATTCAGACCTAAGTCCACGATCCGAATATTAAACGGATCGGATTCGGATTTAGCCACCTGTAACTTGAATCCGATCCGTTGCCATTCCTAATTGCGTTTATTTTCTGTTTAGGTCAACTTGGGTCAAGTATTTAGCTTAAATTTGTTCAGGTCATTTCAAGTATAAGGTAATTTTAGTTCGTGTCACTTGAGTTTCGGGTCTGTTTGTGTAACACCCCAAATCTCCCTCTACGGAAATACCAGTATAATACATATAATTATACCGTAGAGATAGACTTAGGCGTATTACTGCCGCGTGGTTACGCAAGGCTACTCCAACTACTAATTAAAACCATAACTTCGCAGCGGAAAATCAAACTCTTCTTTATTAATACTTAAATAAAATAGTAGCCATTGTCATGAGTCCTCAAAAATAGAAACAAAGACCAACATTCCGAAACAAGGTGAAGCAAATCTCGGGACTCCCAAAATGCTCATTTATTGACTCCACCTGAAATTAGTCAACATTGCTTAGCATTAGAGTAAACAGGGTGAACTAAAACAAATAGGAATACGGATTAACAAAATATGCTAAGTAGGATAAGTGCAAGATAAGTAAGCTCAATTTATTGGCAAACATGCTTTTAAAACCAGTTCCAATAATTAATCCAAAAATTCTAAAACTCATGATTCAAAACCAATTCTCAATATTCTAAAAAATAATTCCAATAACTCAATACTCAAAATTCAATAAATATCAATATAGTTTTCAAAGCATTGAAAATCCATTCCTTTAATTTATTCCAATTTCCTCTCCTAAGTGTGCACACCCCCCAATCTTTATATTGAAAGGCTATCCTTGAGGAAAGACTAGATCATACAAAGTTCATAGTCTTATCAACCAAATCTGGATAATGGGATTAATATAATAAACATGCTTGTAAATCTTTTTAATAAATAATTCAATAACTCCTCATTAAATCAATAATCTCAATCTTTATCATAAATCAACTCAAAACTCCTTTTTATTTAATTCACATACATTCAAAATCAAAACCTTTTTAAACATGCTAAATATTTTTATTACTCAAAACATGATGTCAAAATCAATCCTTTAATTTATTTATTAAAACTAATTTCCACTTCATAATCACAATTCAAAACAATTTAATGCAATCATCAAAGAAATCAAATAAACTATGCTTATTTAATTCAATTAATTTCAAAGGTATTTAGCCACCTAACATACCTTGATCCTTGCTTTAGCAAACACACAGAAAGGGACCTCAATTCAAGAATTCTTGTCAAAAATACCCTACAATTAAATATAACCTTAATCAATATAAGGTCAACAAATAATCACAACAATTAAAATAAAACTCCCAACTATATGTACATGAACCTTATTAAATTCTTTTTCATAAACTTGAATAATAAACTGATTTTATTTAATTAAATACACTCATAATAATTTTTTATAATAATAATAATAATAATAATAATAATAATAATAATAATAATTAGGAGAAGAGAAGAAAAATAGAAAATCGAGAAGAGGAGGAAGAAGGAGGCACAACAAGGAGCAGCAGCACGCCGGCAGGTGGCTGCTGCTAGTGGTTGGCATCGCGGCTAGCCGGAGCAGGTTGCAGTAAGCGGTGGAGGGTTGTTTGCGGTGGTGGTTGGCGTAAGAGAGTAGAGAAAGAGAAAAGAGAATTAGAGAAAAGAGCTAAAAAATTAAGGTAGGAGAACTATGGTAGCTTTATAGGCTAGTTTATGCAAGAATTATGGTAGGAAAATTTAGGAAGAATTATGGTAATTTTGGCTTAAGGAATTACTTGGAGAAAAGAGCTAAAAAATTAAGGCAAGTTTAGTTTTATGATGATTAAGCAATAAAAAATTATGGTAAGTATGTTATTATGAAAAATACTATGGTAAATAGTTTTGCTTGGGGAATAATCAAAAATGGATTTAAGGTAAATAAATAAGGTGGTCAAATCTTCATGAGATGGGAAATAAGAATTAAGGAAAGTATTAGAAATTAAGAAAGATAATTAAAATAAAAAACTACCAAAATAAATTGCCCAAAAATCACCCAAGGTGGCCAAAATTTTTGAGCTTTCCTAAGCTCTAATTTTAGGCCTTCTTGATTAGATTTTAGGAATTTATTTTCTAGATTTTAAGGATTAAAAATAATTGTGTAAATAATATATTTTGTATAAAATAAGTAAATAGGAAAATACCAATTATTCACTAATTAATTTCACTAAGAAAATCAGATTTTAATTACCAAAAAATTCCAAAAATTCCTAGTTAATTATTTAGTAAATTCGGCTCTTTTAATTAAATAATAAAATATAATTTTGCTTAAATAAAATATCCAATATATATATATATATATATATATATATATATATATATATATATATATATATATATATATATAATCTGGATTTAAAAATAAAACATATGGATAATAAATCTTATCCAAAATTCAAAAATATTAATTAAGTTTTAAAATGCTTTTGGCGCCAAAATTCAAATAATAAAATAAATTACTAAAATACCCTTTTTAGAAAATATTAATTAATTAAGTAGAAAATATGTTTCAAAAATACGAGGAATCACAGTTTGAGTCAATAAATTCAAGTTAATTAAGGTCGGGTCACTTCGGTCGGGTTACTTCGGGTTGAGTCAACTTTGAGTTTCGGGTCAAAGTCGGGTCAAGTCTACTTTGGGTCGGGTATGGGTCAAGTCGGGTCAATTTCGGGTCACTGTTTTCGGGTCGATTTCAGGTCATGGTTCAGGTCATCGGATTTGGGTCAGGTTTGCCAGGTCTATATTTAATTGAAGAGAAGTTACTAGCAGCCTAGATGTCCTTTGCTGCCTTACATTTGAATGTAGCATGGATCATAGACTCCTCCCCCTGACCGCAAATCGAGCACACCTTATCCTTGACCATATGACGAAAATGTAGTCTTTCGCACATCGCTAGAAACCCTTGCAGGCCCTCCAAAGGAAGTGGGCAAGTTTCAGTGGTCCTAAAAGGCCCTAGCCTATTCTCCCAAACTTTGTCTTGTGGTTGGCTTTGCACCGTAGCAGGACCTTGCTTACTCAGCCAATACTCCAAACGCACAGAGTACTCCTTACTTTTTGATGGCCACCAATACACACATCTGTCGTTGCTCGATAGGACAATATATGTGATTGATAAAATTAACGCTTAATCTACTGCATTAAAATTATCTTGGATCACCGCCACTCGCCAAGACATAGTCTCATGGTCGATTAAGTTACACACACGTAGTTCTAGGTTGCTAGTATCCAAGGGGAAAAGACCACACACAGAAGAATTTCCTGATAGACAAGCGGAATCCCAAATTGAAATGTCACACCCATTCCCAACTCTCCATTTCAACACCTCAAATAACGACTTTGCATCCCACATGCAATGCTTCTCCATGTATAGCTAGGATTGTCATATCCCCGACAAGCCTCCAACACATCACAAATTTTTAAAGTATTTAGCATTCAAAATATAATGTAGGAGAGCACCTTGATTATGGTGGAGTTGCCAACATTGTTTGGCCAATAGAGCTTGGTTGAAACATCAAAGATCGCGAAATACCATTCCTCCAAGATTTTTCGGTCACATATCCTCCCATTTTTTTTTTACCAATGAAGCTTTTTTGTCGACTCCATAGAACCCCACCAAAATCAAGCCTATAGTGAGTGAATTTCATCAATAATACCATCCGGAATCTTCAAAATACTCATCATTTACGTCGAGGTTGCATGAGCTATTGCTTTGATCAAAACTTCTTTTCCGGGCATAGACAATATTTTTTCCTTCCAACCCTGCAATTTCCTCCAGAGACGTTCCTTGAGGCCTACAAAAATAGCTTCTCTCTCCTTCCGACTATCATACTTTATTCTTTCACCAATAACCCCATTTCCTTCATATATTATTACTTTTCACTATTCCTCTTAAAACGCTGCACATGGGAAAATTGAGCAAGTAATAAATTACAGAGGTAGTAAATGGTGACTTTGCCATTATGCAGCCGTTAACGAGGTTACATTTTTTTTTTCAATCATCGTTAGTGGGGCCTACTCTCCACCTATTACTATTTTTTTCTCGATCTTCTTGCTGAATAGTGTTCTTTTAAAGGTTTTTTTGGAGGCCATTTGGCCCTAAGGATCCTAACTGAGCTCGGATTTGGCAAGAAAATAATGTAAACGTGGTAATTACGATTTTTTTTTTCTTTTTTTTTTTTTGCCGAGCTCTATTTGGACCCTTAAGTGATAAATGACTCGCAAAACCTTTCTCAAGCAATTTATGTTATTTTTTTTGCCAAATTTGAGCTCAATTTGGACCCTTAAAGACCAAGTTATTGACCTTTAAAACTTTGACATAACATTTCTTGACACGTAAATCGAGAAAAAAATATTAATAGTTGTAGTGTGGACCCCACTAGCAATGGTTGGAAAAAAAGTAACCCCGTTAACGACTACATAATGGTAAGTTATAGCTATTAATTATAGTAAAAATTACAAATAATCATCCCAACTTTGCCATATTTTGTTTCAATAATCCAAATTTTGGATTATTTTGAAATAATTAGAACTTTGGGGCTGTTGTTTTTTTTCATTCCCAAAAATTGGTGACCGGTTGAATGGGTTAATTATTTTTTTAAAAAGTGACACATGCCACAAGTTAATTGTTTTTTTTTAAGAAACAGCCAAACCCTTGAGCCGGCCACCAGCCATGAAATCCGGCCAGCCACCCCATGACGCCGGTCGGACGCACAACTGCGCCGATTGTCCCCTCCCCTCACCACTCTCGCCAACCCTTTCCCCTCTTCGCCATCGTCGCCAACCTTTCACCAACACCAGCCACAAAACCCCTTTCATTTTCTCTCTCCTTTCAATTGCCCCTAGACACGAAATCCGGCCACCTGTACGCCGGTTGAGAAACTCCATTGAAACCTCTTCCCTATTCTCGAAAACACCTAACCCACCCCTGAAACCTCAGTTTTCGTTGGTGGGTTTTTGAGGTTTTGGCTGGTGTCTGTAATTTTGGGGTTTCGTGGTTGCGATTTTGGGGTTTCGGTGGTTGCGTGGGGGAATGGGAGGAGGTTTTGGGGAGGGGGGGAATACGACGTGTAAGAGGTAAAGGAGATGCGGTGGTCCTGCGAGGGGAGGAGCGACGGGTTGGGGTATAGTGGTGGAGGTTAGGGTGGACTAGTGGAGGAAGGGGAGGCTGACCCCTTTTCATTTTTTTTTTGTTTTTTTTTAAATTTTTTGGACCAATCAAGATTTGACACGTGTTAAGAATGATCTGATATAATAGGTGTTTCAGGGTTTTCTGATGTCCTACGGGAGAGTTACAATTCCGGGACTGGAATCCGTGCGCTTGTACCTGCAAAACAACGGAGACTCCGGGTGGTGGGAGCTCCGCCTCCGACAATCAAGTTAGTACTTGTTTGAGGAGTAAAGGGTGCAGAAAGTAAAGGTGGGAGATCTGGTTCCTCTAGGGGAGGAGTGATCAATGTGTTTGGTTTCTCTAGGTGAGAGTAATTATCGCTGAATCAGTCTTAAATGAAGGTTTAATTACTGTATTTATAGCCTTGGGATGCGTGTCTAACTCTAGGGTTTTTGGTAAACCCTAGATCTGACCGGGCTTTTCTCGGGAAGTGGGCCTAGGTGGCCTCCTTCCAAGTTGGCAATCAGTAGGCCACATGGCGTGGTATGACTAGTCCATGGTGGACAAATGGCCGTGTGCCACGTGGCAAGCTCTGAGAGGTCCAAATGGAGGACACTTGGCAGGACATGATTGGTCCACGTGGCGTACACTGATTGAGCCGGGAAAATCCCCTAATCATTTGCCCCTCACAGGTGGCATGTGACTGGTCACATGTCACCTGTGACAAGTGTCGGCCTGTAACAGGCGACGACCTGTTACAGATGTCGTCCTGCGACTGGCCGAGAGTTTTTTCCCGCTCAATTTTTTGAACTTGGAAGTGACCCTTTGTATTCTCATTTTACCCTTTATAAGGGCCTTGACCGAAAGTCATTCGTTCACACTTTGCAAACTTTCTAAAAGAGCACACTCGGACCCCTGAACTTGAGCTCTGACACTTTGGACAATTTTTGACCTGCCGACTGATTCTGATAAGCCGACTGGTTTTTCGGACGACTGCTTTTTGTTCTTCAACAATTCTCAGTACTCAGGTAATCGTTTGTTCTCTTGTGTTTTCTTTTCTTTTTCTGTGAAATATGGTACCTCAAAAGCACCCGGCACGACCTAGGTTAGTAATCAGTCGGTCACCGGGGACGGCTGAATCTAGGACTAGGAGTGCCGCCTGCCCCTTTCTGGACCACTCTTCGCCCTTTGTACATAGCCCGAATGTCTCTGTGTATGTGCAGAACACAATGGCCCGGACTAAGAGGACGGCCAGGTACACCAGCTCAGACGGCTTTACCTACCATGTGACGGTGAGCGAGTTGTCAGATAGGGCGCCTGATGCTGAGGGTACCCAAGGTGGTTCTGCCGCCGGGAGCTCTGAGGAGGGGGGCAAGGTGGCCCCTTCCCATTTTACAGTTGACTTAACTGGTCAGTAGTTGGCTCCTTCTGAAGAGGAGGGGTCGACCCCCTCAGGGAGAGAGGAGACGGACTCTTCTAATAGTGAGTCCGAATCCAGCTCTTCAAGCCGTCTTTCTCCAAGTTCGGAAGAGAGGCATTCTCTCTTAGATGAGGCGAGACTATCTCACTCAATCGAAAAAGGGTTCGATTGGTCAGAACCATCCTCCTCCCATAGGGAGTTGAACACCCCTTATTACTGTCACGTCCCAAAAGGCCGAATCAAGGCCATGAATGAGCGAATAGAGACTTTTCTGTCGGACCATGTGATGGGTCCGAATTTTAAATTATTTGTGCCGGATGCCAAAGATACAGTCGTGTGGCCCGCGGGGTCTAGTTACGGGGACGCCTGTTTTGGCTGCTACGAGGCGGCCATTAAGGCTGGCCTTTGATTTCCCCTGCATCCGGCAGTCCAACAAATCCTCGATGGGTACGAGGTGGGGCTATGGCAGTTAGCTCCCAATTCTTGGTTCAACATCCTTGGCTACGTAGCCGGATGTGAGATGCATGGGGGTAGAGCCAAATTTTGAGGCGTTCGCCCATATGAACTATTTAAGCCGAACCCCCCAAAGCAAGCGGTACCGGCTGGTACCAAATAACAAGCCACAAAGGCTATTTGATGACTAGGGGGAAAGAAAATAAGTGGAAAGATTGGAGAAATACTTTCCTCCTAGTCTCTAGTCCTGACAAGCTCCTGAACAAGCGGTACAATAGGTGGAATAGGAATCCGCCTCTTCTTGCAGGCGGCCCTAGCATGCCGCCTGTTCCTCGTCAGGCAAGGGAAGAGATCCTTGACCGAGGACTCTTCAAAGTAGAGATTAGGGCCAACTCTACTACTGGTTTGCGGGAGCAGGTGCCTTTGAACTGCGTTTCCAAATTCCAATGGATGTATGATGAATATTTTTTGGCCGCCTGCGGCCTGAGTAGTCGGACCTCTAGAGGTAGCTGGCCTCTTATGCCTGTATATGCGTCATTTCATTTATTTTTTCAAGTTTTACTAACTCTTTGTCGCCTATTTTTAGTCGAAGCTATGGATCAAATCTCTACATCAAAAAAGGCGGCCGCCCTTCTTCAGACCTCTATTATGAGCCTCAAGCAGCCATCCTCTGATTCTCCTGCCAAGGAGACGTCCAAAGTGAGTTTTGATCTTTTGAATTTTCCTTTGAAATTCTCTTTTAGCCAGTATTAACTTTCTATGCCTTTGCAGGCGGGCTCGTCCAAACCATCTTCCTCCCAGCAACCGGACTCAAAGGTTCGGAAACAGATAGCTGGTAGTACGCTTGGCTCTGCCAAAAAACAGCCAGCTGAAAAACAATCGCGCGCCCCCCAAGGTAAGGGGAATTAAACTCAAGTCCCTAGGGACAGCCGGCCTCCAAGAGGTATAATTTTTCTTCCTTTGATATTCTTTCTCTTATTCTAATAAAGAACCAGACTTGGTCCAAATGGCCAAGTCTATGGTTAAGGCCATCCCTCTAGAGGAGAGGGATGCGGTTAAGGGAGTCGGCACCCTTGACCTGGACGCATCATGGGTCTCCTCTCTGAGGTAGACTTAGCCTTTTTTTTTATAAAAAATGTTGATTGACTTTGCCTGCCGCCTGCTCTTTTCAAATTTGACGCCTGCTTTCCTTTTTCAGACTCTGTTGCGTGTACACAGCCGTCGTAGGCCGATTAGCGCCAAAAACAAAAAGAGGTAAAGGCTGCTAAAGCTATGGCCGCCTCTGACATTGATAAGGCAATGTTTCAAATTGCCCAAAATGAAATATTGACAACTGATATTCTCTATTATCAGGCGCTTGCCACTTCAACAGTCAGAACTGAGTTGGAGGCGACCAAAAAACGGAACGAAGAGCTGGAGAAGACGATCAAAAGTCTTCGAGACGAGCTGCGTCCACTCAAAAACATTGCCCATAAGGCTGAAGGTCTGCAGAAGTCTTTGGACACAGTCAAGGAGTGCCTGGAGGAGCAGGAGGCGGCCATCACCAAAGATCTTAATGCGAAGGCCGAGAACAAGAAGCTGGCTCTAGCCCAGGCCATGATGGAGGACTCGACCAATATTATGAGGATGACCTGGTCGTCCCTCTTCCCAAATGCTAGCTATGCCGCATGGGATTCCAAATTCAACGCTTGTACTGAAGAGTACAACAGAAAGATCATGCAGCAGGCGGATGAGGAAGACCAGAGAGAGGAGGAGGCGGCCAGCTCCAGCTCCGAGGAGGAAGAAGAGTTAGTGGCCCTACAGCCAATGGAGGTGGATGCGCTTAAGGCTCCTGCCCCTGAAGACGAGTCAACAAAAGAGGATGCTTTGAAGAATCAAGTGCCTGTCGTTGAGCTCGATCAGCCGACAGTTGAGACCCAAGCCCCTCCCAATGTTTAAAGCTTTTTATTTTTTCAACTTTCCACCAGCCTGCGTGCCGTTTGTTCCCTTGTATCTTTACCCGACCAAGGGGTCGGGGTTATGAATATTTTGCCGGTCTTCATGGCCGACTGTTTTATATATGAATCTGGCAACCACGTTTTGGTTGCCTTTGATCACACCATCTTGTTTATGCTCATTTTTGCCAAGTATAGAGGGTCCTTGACGTCTGCTTGCATGCCATACCGACTGTTTCGGCTTGTATGTTTTTTAGAATTTTGCAATTTTAGAATTTTGCTTAAAATTTTGCTTAGAATTTTGCAAGCAAAGTTTATCAAGTACCGACTGCCTATGCCCCTAGACGACTTGTTGTCTTGGCTCCAGATTGGCGACCAGTCGGCCATGTATCCTGTCGGTTTCCCAGTGTATTTTAGGAAACACGTTAGGTCTGTTTAACTTTTTCAAGTTAGAAGGAACAGGCCGCTTATAATCGGGTCATCTGTTTGTTTAAATAGAAATAGAGTCCTTGCTTGCCTTTAGCCAGGCGGACTCATCATAGCTTTTTTGGATCCACACTAAGTATGAGAGAGTGACTATGAGCTATCTTTGAGATTACCTAGTCGTCACCTCTCTTGCTTGAGTAGTAGAGGTACCACGCGGCGGAGGCCGGCTGATCCCCTTGATTCGCCAATTTTTGTTGGATATTAACTCAAGAGGTGCCCCCTGTACTTATCCCAAGTGATACAGGCGGTTATCCGACTCGGATGACAACTGTTAACACTTTTTTGGTTAGTGTTAGAGTTATCCTTGTCTCGAAACGGCTACGTGGTTCGTCCTTGGGGGACAGTCGTTTAGGTGCCGTGTACTTAGTTTATAGAGCATTATTCCACCCAAAAGGGAGCTGCTCTCTGCGACGAATCTCATCCGGAGGGATGTCGCCGGACGCCTGCTATGATGTTGGGACAGGTCGTATTAATTTAAAAGAGAGGATCAGTTGGCTAGGCGCCTGAGTTGATCATCCGGCCATAGGCCTTTTTTAGTTCATGGTGAACAAGTATAGAAGAGTAGCCGACTGTAAAGTTACAGGCGGCATGCCCCTTTGAAACAGTACAAAGTAAAGAAAATGGAGAGTAGCCGATTGTTTGTCCAATCGGCATACCCCTTTGTTTATTTATAATGAAGCAAATTTACAAATTTTATTAGCTGCTCTCGGCAATTACATCATTCAAAAATAATACTTCTTTAAATTATCTACATTCCAGGTTCGAGGTAAGGGTTGGCCGTCTGGTGTTTCCAGGCGGTAGGTGCCGTCTCGAACCTCTTCATAGATTCGGTAGGGTCCCTCCCAGTTGGGAGTTAATTTGCCTAACTCATTAGCCCTACCGACTGCTTCCGTCTTTTGTAGTACAAAGTCTCCCACTTTGAGTGGATTCTTGTGTACCCTTTTGTTATATGCCCTTGTCATTCTCAGGCGGTAGATTTCATGGCGCAGGGCTGCATTGCCCCTTCGTTCTGGGAGTGAATCCAATGCCAGGAGCATGGACTCCCAATTTGTCTCTTCGTCATAAAGCATTATTCGAAGAGTCGGCTCGTAGTGTTCAATTGGTAGAACAACTTCTGCCCCATAAGTTAGGAGGAATGGAGTCTCTCCAGTCGCCCCTTTTTCAGTCGTCCTAATGACCTTGGTAAGGAGTGCAAATGTGCTTTCAGCTTCTAAAAGGCCGCCTCAGCATCCGGCCCCCATTCAAACATAGCCTTCTTTTTTATTGCCTGAAAGAAGTAAAGGCATTTGTCGCCTGCCCGACTAAGAAATCTCCCCAGGGCCGCCAGACTACCTGTTAATTTCTGGACCTCTCGGACAGTACGGGGGCGACTGCATGTCTGTGACCGCCTGCACTTTTTCGGGGTTAGCCTCTATGCCCCTTTGATTGATAAGAAATCCGAGGAACTTCCCAGAGTCAACTCCAAAAACACACTTCTTGGGATTGAGCATGACTTGGTGCCGCCTGAGTGTGGTGAATGTTTCTCGGAGGTCGGCCAAATGGTCCATCTTGAGTTGAGACTTCACAATCATATCATCTATGTATGCCTCGACGTTCCTCCCAATTTGGTCAAAGAAGACCGTGTTTATCATTCTCTGGAGGTGGCCGGGGCGTTCTTTAGACCAAACGACATGACTTTGTAACAATACAACCCCTGATCAGTGACGAAGGCCGTCTTCTCCTGGTCCTTCTTCCACGGGGGAATTTGATGGAAGCCAGAGTAGGCGTCCATAAAGCTCATTAAGGCGTGGCCGACTGTAGAGTCGACCAGACTGTCGATCTTGGGCAACGGATAACTATCTTTGGGACACGCCTTATTCAAGTCTGTGTAGTCCACACATATGCGCCAGGTACCATTCGACTTTTTCACCAGCACAACGTTCGCAACCCAGTCAGGGAAATAACATTGCCAAATGAACCCTGCGTCAAGAAGCTTTTTAACCTCGGCGGCAGCCGCCTGGCTTCTTTCTTCACCATGGTTCCGCTTCTTTTGCCTAACCGGCTTCTTTTTTGGATCCACAGCTAACTTATGCACTTCCAAGTCTGGACTTATACCTGACATCTCATGTACTTCAAATGCGAAAATATCCTTCAATTCCTTCAAGAGTGGGTGAAAATCATCACCAAGTGCCGCAAGAGCAGTCGTCCCAACCTTAACTGTTCGGTCAGGACGTGAGTCGTCCAGGACGACGTCCACATGTTCACCAGCCGGCTAAGGGCGGAACTCGTCTGACCGCTCCTCGACCAGTGATTGCTATCGCTTTTCTTTTCTTTCGGCCCCCGGTTGGGCGACCCTTCTTTTCCTGCCGCCTTCTGCTTGGGCAGGCGCATCCTCCTTGATTAGTTCAAGGTCTGTTTTCTCTCCACTTGGGCCAGCAGTCCCCACAGTGGGTTTAATATCCGAGAGATAACACTCTCGTGCCATTTTCTGGTCTCCCCTTAGGGAGCCGACTGTTCCATCATCCTTCTCGAACTTGAGCAACATGAGAGATGGAATGATGACAGCTTTGGAATTGTTTTGGGTGGGTCGCTCTAAGATCATGTTATAGGCCGAGAGCTCTTCAACAACTAAGAACCGAACCACCATGTGACGACCCTCCCCTTTCTCACCCAAACGGATGGGTAGATCCACCCGTCCCACTGGGTGTACGACGCTTCCTCCAAACCCTACTAAAGGGTGAGATACCGGATGTATGCAGTCAGGTTTGTACTTGAGCTTTGCCAAGCACTTGTTGCTGATTAGATCATAGGAACTTCCGGTGTTTATGAGGATCCGGCCAACTCTCTGGTTAGCCACTTTGCATTCAATTACAATGGGGTCGTCATGCGGCCCCCTAACACCTCCCAAGTCTTCCTCTGTGATGACAATTTCTGGGAATGAACTCTTGGAGGTCCGTCCTTGGTTGACGGAGTTAACATCTAACCGCCTGATGTTGTCTTTGTTGCCCCTGATAGTGGGGCCGCCTCCTGCAAAGCCGCCTGCTATAGTATAGACGACGGCGTCGTCAGTGTCAGAGCTGTCAGCCAACCGGTGCTTCTTCTTGGCCGCCTGTTTCTGTTTGGGTGGAGCATTCCCCTTGGACTTCTTGACATAGGAGTCAAGATCGCCTTTTTCTGCCAGGTGATCTAGAAAGCACTTGAGGCTTATACACTCATTGGTTTCATGACCAATGTATTCATGGAAGTGGCAGAATTTACTTTGGTTCCGGTTGCTAACCGAACCTTTCATGGCGGCCGGCTTCTCAATTGAGATCCGACCCTTGATTTTATTGAGGATAGCGTGGCTATCGTTGTTGAACTCATACTTGGGAGAGTATGGTTTATATTCTTTCTTCTTTTTCTGGGACGGCTGTTCAGAGGAGTCGGCCGCCCGTATTTGTTTTCTCTTTTTCTCTTCTTTATTTGCAGACTGCTTTTGTCGGCTTTCTCTTTTGTTGGGCCTCTTGCCGTTCGATTGCTTCCCAGTATTACAGAGGTCGGTTACCTGAATATAGGCATCCGCCTCCATCATGGCCTCTTGGAGGGTGGTCACCCTCTTTCTGACAAGGTCAAATTTGAAGTTCAACCCGTCCTTAAGTCCTCTGAAAAAATCAGTATAGGCTACCTCATCTGGTAGCCCTTGTATCTGAATCCTCATCAGGTTAAACCGCCTGATGTAGGAACGGAGTCCCTCCTTCTCTCCCTGCTGTATAGTCCCTAAGTCAAGGGTCGTCTTCTTTGCAGGGATGTTCATCATAAAATTTGAAGTGAACAAGTAAGCGAGGGTCTTGAAATTATTTACGCAGCCGGTCGGCAGGTTGCCGAATGATTGTTGGGCAAGGCCTTCAATGTGGCCGGGAAACATTTACACCATGTGGGATCATCCAACCCTTGAAGGTACATTAAGTTGGTAAACGCCATTAGATGATCTTCTGGGTTTGTAGTACCATCATAGGCTCCTACCAACACATTCTTCACTTTGGCCGGCTGGGCGGCCTCAATTATTTCCTTGGAGAAGGCGGATGGCTGTTCTCCAAGTCTAATCAACCTAAGTTGCCAATCCAAAGGCTGGACGTTTCTTGCCGCCTGTCCTCCAAACAGAGTAGGCTACATGAAATATTGAGGTTGCGGCACGTATGGCTGGGGTGGCACATGTGGGGCCGCCTGGTTTTTCTTGGAGCTGGACCGATGAGAGGTACCACTTATATTGCTCTCATAATTTGAGTTCGAATACCTCAAGAAGTTATTGTGTAAACTGTCTTGAAAGTCAGACGTAGAGGCCGACTCTGACAGTCGATCACTCTTCTTCTGCTCTAGCAACATTCGAGCATCAGAGTATGTTCTCTTTGACCCATCCGGTTGGATATGACGGATGGGCTTCCTCTTTCCTGGTGAAGGAAAGCGATACTTCGTTAGGTCGATCACCGGCGGCTGCCTTGCCCCAGGCTTTGGGTAAGGGGTCGCCTCACGATCTTTTACAGGCTTCTTCCTCCCAGATTGGGAGGGTCTTCTGGCCGACTGCTCCTTGGGTGGAGCAGGCGTCTTCTTATTGATAAGATCCCGGATCTCCCCTTTGAAGCTATTCATGAAAGTCATGAGTTCACTTCTAGTGATGGGGGCAGATTCCTCGGCCGCCTGTTGATGATCAAGCGGCTGGCCGACTAGTTTACTAGATCCAGCCAGGAAGTCCTCCCGTTCCCTCCTTTCGGTGGGACGGGTGCGTCAAGCTCTGAGGGTCCCGTCAAGGGCCGTGCGAGTCTCGACCTCGGTATCATTATCCGTATCCTAGTCACTGTAGACCCGAGGGTCGTCCATGGGACGCTTGTCACTTAGAATCGGTACAGACTGTAATTCCATCTCGTAAGTACTCTCCCCACAGACGGCGCCAAAATGTTTCGGGGTTTTCTGATGTTCTACGGGAGAGTTACAATTCCGGGACTGGAATCCGTGCGCCTGTACCTGCAAAACAACGGAGACTCCGGGTGGTGGGAGCTCCGCCTCCGACGATCAAGTTAGTACTTGTTTGAGGAGTAAAGGGTGCAGAAAGTAAAGGTGGGAGATCTGGTTCCTCTAGGGGAGGAGTGATCAATGTGTTTAGGTTTCTGTAGGTGAGAGTAATTATTGCTGAATCAGTCTTAAATGAAGGTTTAATTACTGTATTTATAGCCTCGGGATGCGTGCCTAATTCTAGGGTTTTTGGTAAACCCTAGATCTGACCGGGCTTTTCTCGGGAAGTGGGCCTAGGTGGCCTCCTTCCAAGTTGGCAATCAGTAGGCTACATGGCGTGGTATGACTGGTCCATGGTGGACAAATGGCCGTGTGCCACGTGGCAAGCTCTGAGAGGTCCAAATGGAGGACACTTGGCATGACATGATTGGTCCACGTGGCGTACACTGATTGAGCCGGGAAAATCCCCTAATCAATAGGTCATTGAGTTTTGTTGGCCGGTAGGGATTGAAGAAAATCTACAGCCCCAAAGTTCGGATTATTCCAGAATAATCTAAAGTTGAGATTATTGAAACAAAATACGTGAAAGTTGGGATTATTATATCTAATTTTACCTTAATTATATTACAAGGTTACAATTTGTAGCTTCTAAATTGATGGCGCATAACTTGAAAAACACAATACTAAAAGGACACTACGTAAAATTCAAGAAAAGAAAGGAGACGTATAATAGTTGTAAATTTATAAGGACAATTTAGGAAACCAAACGCCTAAAAATGTAATATATATATATATATATATATATATATATATATATATATATATATATATATATATATATATATATATATATATATATATAGTAGGCATTTTTCGAGAGCATTCGGAGAGCCACGTAAGAAATATAATTATTTCGACCAATAAGAAAAAACATATGTATTTTATTTTTGAAATAAAAAATTATATCGCCATCTAGATAAAAATAACGAATTAGATTTGATATATCTAAAATTTTAATGCCATGTAGATTACAATCCACGAATTAAATTATTTTAATGGAAAAAAATAAAGTAAAAATATAGGAAAAGATAAATTCATTAAATCAATACTACGAGTATAAGAGATACAAAAAAATATAGGAAAAGATAAATCTCCAAAAAGATATTTAATCGGGTTCAAATTATGAAAATATCCTATTATTTAAAAATTATCTCCACGTAACTGTACTTGGTGGAGAAATATGGTGGGTTCAAATATTAATTTTTTTTTTTATAAAATTTATGATATTTTAATGAAAAAATAAAGTAAAAATATAGGAAAAGATAAATTCATTAAATCAATACTACGAGTATAAGAAATACAAAAAAATATACTAAAAAATATTTAAATGATAAACGCTTATAATAAAGTTTGATACCTATCATTATAAGATAAATTTTGATAGTATTTATGATAAGAAATACAAATTGTTCGTTAATTATAATTAAATTAAAATTTGTGATACCTACCATTATAAATTGACATATTATACGACACAAACAAAATTTCGTATCAATAAAAAACCCTGTCAAGCGAATTTTGTGTTAATTTTTGGTCATCGATACTTAACGATTATTTGTTTATGTAATGACATACGATTAGATGTTGTATACTTAATAAATGGATGACATTGGTTATTTTTGGAGATGATGAAAAAATTCCAATGCATATATTTGATTTTATATCGCAACAATTTTTTATTCATTGGTAAATATATTGATTTATTTTATATAAATGTAAAGATTTAATTTATATCAATTTCAGTTTGGCTAACATTTCACGGTTCAATTTATCCATTGATGTAGTATGTTGGTTGGGACGAGGTTGATGATTCTATCGAAATAAAAGATATGGTCAAACAATAAATAATGATTTAGGATTTAAATTATTAAAAATTTATCATTTCACATTAAAGATTTTATATAACGGAAAATATATCATATTTACAATTTATTTATATTTAATAAATTCATTATAAATTATAGTAAAAAAAAAAAAATTTTAAACTTTGGTAATTTTGTTTGAAATTATTAAATACAATAAATCAAATAATTAAAAATCTTAGATGAAAAAACCACACATCGCACACATCTAGCAAATAATGTTCCTAATCCAATTTTATACTTTTTTAAGCTACAAATAAAATAACAAAATCATCACAAATCACCATTATCATCCTCGACAATAATCCTAATCCCATTGTCTCGAAGCGTATTAATAATACCCCAAACAATCTTAGCATTAGCAGCAGCATCTTCTACCCCTTTCTTCTGAACTTGTTTATAAACATTAGCATGGATCCCATCATCCAAACCTTGATGATTGCGATGAAGGGCTTCTAATTTGATCCGCCGCGATAAAACTTCTCCGACAACAGTGGCAGCGTGAGGATTCTTAGTGGTGCGGCCAAGCTCAAAGGCTCGTTTGATAGCGTGCTCTATCGATGACACTTGAGCTACTAAACTTCCGTCACTTTTATCCAAAACATTAGCTGTTATGTACTTGAGTGATATATGTAATCGCAACTCGTACGCCGCCTTTCGAACCATTGTCATGGTTTGTGGGATGGTAGTAGAGATGGAGTTGTGGATCTATAGAAAATGGTGGGCTTTTGGGGGTTTTGATTTTGTGTGGGTTTTGTAGCCCATATATATAAACATGTTAGATGTTGACCCGAAAATATATTAATTCAGGCCGGATATTATATGCATCGAGTTTGAATCCTCCCTCCATCTCATAATACTTGACACAATTATCATTTTTGCACGTCCAAAATACTTGACACGTTACTAAATATGGAATGAGACGACTAATAAAAAAATATTTTCCTACACTTTCTTTGAGACCACAAACCCCAAAACTCAATTAAATCCTATATTTTCTCTCCTCACTACCCCCACCTCCCCCTACCTTTTGTTTTCTTACAAAAAAAAAAAAAAACAAAAGTGAATCCTTTATATAATAAATAAATGTTTTAATTGGAGTCACTCGTAATTTTCTTAAACTACGTGTCCACCCCAACGTCCCAAGTATTACGAGACAAAGGAAATATTAGATTACCCCCTCTGTGTTTGTTTAAATGTCGTAATATAGTTCCTATTGTGTTTTTTTTCACGGTATTTAAGAAATGGGAGGAGAAGTGGAAAAAGTAATTAAAAGTGGAAAAAAGCTAGACAAAAGTACAAGACAAGTGGATAATTTAAGGGGAAAAAAGTAAAAAGTACAATTATAGACAAAAGTTAGAGAGAGAAAGTGGAAAAAAGTACAATGCAAGTGGATAATTTAAGGGTAAATTAGAAAGTTCAATGAAAAAAGTTAAAAAAATGAGGGTATAATGGTCTTTACATACTATTCAAAAATAGAAACAAGAATAACGTTTTGGGTCTCCAAAATAGGAAAACAGGGACTATAATGTGGGATGGAGGGAGTAGTTTTTTGCCAAAAATGAAAGTGTAACACTTATTAAAATACGGACGGATTTAGTAAGTGTATCACTTATTAAAACAAGGAGGGAGTATATCTCTATCCTCTTTGGTCCCCACCCAAACACACCATTATTTTCTATTATTTATTTCCTCTCATATTCATTACTTTCCAATAAAATATTAACCCTTCCGTTAGGAAAAAAAAAAAAAACACTAACCTCACTATCTTTCTTTTATGAATTTTTAATACTCCAACTAACTCATTAGCCTCTTATCTTATTTAAATCGATTAAATTGCCTAAAATTATGTTCCGGTCGAAGTATAGCAATTTTAAAAAACACGAAGGGAGTATGTTTAATTTAACTTGGAAATTCTTGATGTAAACAAAGAAAGGAACAACAAAGTGAGAAAGTCCCACATTCAGGCTCCGTTTGTTTTACAACAAACAACTTTAAAAACACCTTTTTATGAAAATGATTCTCCATGAAAATTAATTTCTCAGGAAAAATACAAATAAAATTGGCTTAAATAATCCTAAATATTAGCGGTGTATGCAAAATAATATTAACCGTTTCCTTAAATAATGTTGGAAAAACCTCTAATTCTCTAAAGACAACTTCTTTTTCATATATTCTACTTTTACTGTCCATGTAAGCAAGTAAGAAAAAATTGATTTTTTTTACCGGTTTAGTTGGAAAACTGCTACTTAAATTAGCGATTTCGATGATTGAAAACCGCTACTTGAAATATCGGTTTCTATGATATAAATCCGCCACTTTAAGTAGTGGCTTCTATAATAAGAAATATGTGGCGATGGTGAGGTGGCTTAAGGTGAGGGTGAGGGTGTAAATGTGGGTGTGAGTGAAAATGTGGGTGTAGGCGCGGCCCGTGCGGGTGTAGGAACACTACTGATTGCACTTCTTGGGCAAAGGCTCCTAAGAAAATAGCTAGTAAATCAATGAATATAATGGTCTTCATTGTTTTCGTAGGGTTTTTGTTTTGTTTACTCAATTATAAAACAAAAGGGTTTGAAGATTGATTTGTGCGTGTAATTTTTTAGCTTGAGGTAAACGAGTTGTTGTTTTAAATGAGAAGTCTAATACAAATAATATAAATTAAACAAGTAAGATTGAAAATATTATGTTACAACCAATGGAACAAGATTAGTGTGTATGTCTTGATGCAATTCACTGATTTGAAAACAAAATTTCGGCGCAACCGGGGTGCTTAATTGTATTTGCTGGCACATTCCGCATACCACTTCCACACAAAGCCACTTTTGGGTGGAAGGTTGGATCCAGGTAACTTATGCCTAAAGAGAGAGTTAAGGTCTGATACAATCCCTAAACTAACGTATTTGTAACATTTTAGTCCCTCAACTATTGAGTGAGGCAAATTGGTCCCTCAACCACTAAGGAGTACTATTTCATGCCAAAGAATTTAGGGACCTTGCCTTGTCATCAATAGTTTAGGGACCATTTAAAATTATATGGCAAATTTTAATTATTATTTTATTACAATAGTTTAGGGACTTGTTAAATTAATTGATAAGAGTGAATAGTTTAAGGACTATTAGGATGACATGGAAATAGCAATCATAAAAAAAAATAGTTTAGGGACCTTATAATTTAATCGTACTCGATCTAGAAGACTTTGGAAAGAGGGATTCTTCCAAAAAAAAAAAAAAAAAAAAAAGAGGAAGAAGAAGAAGACTATTAAAAGTGACTTTTCATCTTCAAACTCAAAGAAAAAAATAAACACGAGATGCATTGTTATGTTTGGGTGGGAATTTGGACAATCATCGGATTCTATTTTTATCTTTTTTCAGTTTATGCACTTTTTTATTAATGAATAATGAGTTAGGGTTTGAAAATTTTAGAGTTTTGATGTAAAATTAAATTTTTGTTATTGATCATCTAAATTTTTTTTAGAGTTTTAATCTGAAATTTTTTCAGTTATTATTCAATCGCGACAAATTTTTTTAGCATATGAAATTTTTGGTTGATCAATAACAATCTGGAGAACATACAATAATATATAGCCAAATTTCAATTTGTAACATCAATTTTTTTTTTTTTTTTTTTATTGAAAGAATGAATTTTTGGATAATTTGTTGTACAAATATGTTTATACATTAAATGCAAAGTCCCTAAACTATCAACTGTTTTAGTTTGTCAGCATTTTTTTCATGTAATCATAAGCATTTTTTAGGGAAGTCCCTAAACTATTGATAACTAAGCAGATAAAGTCCCTAAACTATTGTTAAGTATGTATTTCAGGTTTCTAAACTGTTGATGACTAGGCAAGGTCCCTAAACTATTTGGCCGGAAATAGTACTCCTTGGTGGCTAAGAGCTAAATTGCCTCATCCAACAATTGAGGGACTAAAATGCTACAAACACGTTAGTATAGGGATCATATTTTAGCTTTGTATTTTGATGTATATAAAGTGTATATGGAATCAGGAAATAATCCATCTATTTATAGTGAAGGATGGAAGAACATAAAAGACTCTTAAAAATTAATTAGGGTGAATAAATCAAAATAAAGATGAAAATTTAATCACATGAATTATTCTCTTAAATGTGGTTTACAAGGAATTAATCAAGAAATCAAGAGAAAGAATCCAAGAAAAGAACAATTGAACTTGGATAGCCTCGTACCCGATCAGGCGAGTTTCGACCGATCGGGTGGGAATCCTAATGTAGACACCTGATTGTGTCTCCCCAAAACCAAACCCAGTGATGAGTGCCTTTCACATTCTGATTTACATGTTTGGTGAAGAGTTGAAGAGTCTTAATTGTGAAATTCCCTTATGACCATATTTCTAAACTTTCCTAAATTGTTTTAATCCAAAATCATTTTTCGTGACTTTAAACCACAAATCATTCATTTCGTGTCCTCAAATCATTTATTTTGTGTCTAATTCATAAAAACGTCCCAACCTGATTATCATGGTCCATAATCCTGGTCCGATTATTGCTTAGATGGATGGGGTTTGAAAAGAGCTTTCCAACGATATATTATAAGACCAAATCTGACTTAAAACGAATAAGTTATGGCCAAAATAGTAAAGCGAGCCCAAACCGAACCTAAGTCCACCTGGCCTACGACCCAATGATCATATGTGGGACCAAATATCTTATTCCTAATCCTATATCAATTAGGACTCTTTTAGAATTTTCTAGAAGGTTCTAATTTATCCTTTCCGAAAATATAAAGATCAAAGAGTTTAAGATTGAATAAAACTTCTCTTTTTGATAATCCTTGTTCTATTCAAATTAAAAGACATTCGGATATATTTTGCGTAGAAAACCCATCAAAAACCAAACATTGAATAAAATATATTATCCTTTAAAACCAACGCAATACGACAGCCCCAACGCAGCGCGTCAGCACCCAACGCGGCGCGTTAGCATCAGCGCGGTGCATCAGCACCAGCGCGGCGCGTTAGTACCCAGCGCAATGCGTCAAAAGCAGTTTTATTCCATTCCAAATTCTTATCTTTTCTGATCGTTTCGACTCTCTTTTTTCCTTATAAATAGTGGTCGTTTTCCCCGTTTTCAGATCAGCTAGAACCATCAATCATAAGCTATAATCACCTAACTGTAATCATTAACAACCATCAGAATTCCTAAAGTTCTTAAACACCCATATTCTTAGCCTTAGCCTAAACACATCCTTGATATTCTCTAAAATCAGTCACAATATCTCATTCACGAGATTCGAATACTCTAAGCCATTTTTGACGTTGCCTTCGACCTCAACGTGAAAGGTTGATAGTTCTGAGGGTTTGGTCCTAAATCTATATTTCAATTCATATTTGATTTCTCTACTTTATTGATTTAACGTTCTTGAAGTTTAGTAACGTATGTGTTGTTTTAATAGCAAGAAGGTTGAGGCATCAAAGTGAGTAATTCAATTACTTAATTACTCTTTTGATTTTGGAGTAGAAATCATGTTTACGACGTTATTTTAATTCCTAGTATCATGTTTAGGATATTATTAGGATTCCTAATATCATGTTTAGGATGTTATTTTGATTTCTAGCATCATGTTTAGGATAATGCTTTGATTTGATTATTAGTGACATGCTAGGATTTGTTATTAATCCGTTTAGTATCATGCCTAGGATCTTACTGTAGGACTTTAGATACTATAAGCGGAATTGCATGAATCGTATTTATAAGCATCTAATCACAAGATCTATGCATAACACACACGAAGAACACATAATTATACCTTTGAAGCGTGTTTCCATGAGTGATCGAGCAAGAACAATAAGGAGAATAAGAACCCCAAATGTGATTCCTCTACTTGGTCCACGGGCAAGGATTGAACCTCCACTAATGCTAGTTGGTTGTGATTGAAACCTTTCAATCAACCTTCTACGGAGAGGAGAGGAATGAACGAGTCACGAACCACCACCACCACCACCGAGCAACCACCTTGGCCGCCCGTCCGTACTGTACGGACAGGGAGGAGGAGGAGGAGGAGGAGGAGAGTGAGAGGCGTGCGTGAGAGAGAGGGGAAGGGAGTTTGGTTGCTTGCTTCATAATTCACTACTTTGGTTAATTGTGACTTTTATCATAACCTAGGCAAGACCTTTATTTATATATCTCATATATAATTAGAGTCCATGTGAAGCCCAAACTCCTAACTCAATCCATACTACTCTAGCCTTACTACTTATGTGGCTTGTCATAACCTCATGAGGCCCATTAATGGGCTTCATACTTTGTTCAATCTATAACCCTTGAGTGCGACCTTATAGGATCCATTCTATTAGGCTTTGGACTATTTGACTAGCCCAAAGATCATTTATCATATCTAGTAACAGACAATGATAACCCAAAAGAATGAACTAATTATCTCCATAATAATAATCCTTGATATATCTAGTAATTGCACTTGACGAAGACATTAATCCTTTAATCTACCACTTGTCTGAGACAAGTGTGCAATATGAAAGGAATGGTGTCCTTCCAACAAGTGTATTATTCCGGTAGAGGGTTCAAAATTATTAGAAAGCTAATTCTTCAGTAAGGTCAAGTGATCGGAATGCCTAGGTGGAGGACGCTTCCGATCAGTAATATTAATGTACAATTAATATTATAGCTTAATCTTGACTGAACCATTCGGGTCAAACCCAATCAAACAACCAATCCAACACGACGAATCAATCCGAAGGATTTGATAAGTCGTCAGAGTTTTACAAACAAAGACGTTGGATATCGAGATTAGAGCGTCGAGACCGAGCGTCGCAAGTGGATTCGAATTTAGAATTCAACGAGACGTGAAATCAATAAAGTTACAAGTTTGAGCCTAGCCGTAGCCTCGCATTGGCCTAGTCATGTGAGTGCTAGGCTAGGCAAGGTCCCAAGCGATGCGTGCCTAGCATCCCATAGCACACGCACATTGCATGGCATAAGCATCGCAAGATGCGTGAATGCGTGTGGTGTGGCTGTGCATGCATGGCTAGGCGTAACCATCGCATCGTGCTAGGCATGGGCTAGCACAGCCGCAAGCATCCATCGCTAGCCGCAAGCATCACAGCATGCTAGCAGCGTGTTGGGCTGTGCGTGCTTGCTAGCATGCTAGGGCCTGGCGCTGGTGCATTGCTAGCAACAACATCGCACAACACCACGCACCAGCCAACAACGTGTTGGGCATGCTAGGCTGTGCGTGTGTGCTAGCAGGCAGCAACCTCGTATAACAGCGCCCAACACCACGCACCAAGTAGCAGCGAGGCATGCGTGCTGGCTGGCCATTGTGCTGGCTGGCTGTGCGTGTGTGTGCTTGCTGGCTGGCTGGGTTGCCCAGCCTTGGCAGCCAAGGCAGGCTGCCAGCCAGCCACATGGAGGGGTGGTCCAGTTTTTCTAGTGGGGACCAATGGTTGGTCTTTACCTTGGGGAGCATGGTGGGTTGGTCCCCTCCTTTGATGGTCCTCACCTTCTCCCTCTCCTCCCATTTCCACTTGTAAACTTGTTAATTGAATTGCAATTTTATTTCGTTTTGATTAAAATAAAATAGGGAAAATTGCAAATCTCCCATATTGATTGAGAAAGGGAAATCAAGGTTCATTTCCCTATAAATACCAAGTATTGGGATTTGGGAAGAACACTTGAGTGGAACTAAAAAGGCATCTCCTTAGAAAAGTGAGAAAACCTTAAGTTTGTAAAACTCTAGTTTTTATTGGTTAAGTCCCGACTAACCTTCGGGACTAGGACCTTTCGGGTCGGGTTCGTGGGTAAGAGCCGTTGGAGACCTTTGCATTTGCAGGGTTCAAGTTTTAGAGTAATAGCTTGGGATCGAGCGAAGCACGCACCAAGGGTATGAATGTCTTTTCCTTCTCTCTCTTAATTGTTGTTTAATTTGTGATTGCATGCTTAGTTGCCTTAATTAGTGGGCAGGTCTTGGGCGAGTTTCTCTTCCGCGTAGAGTCGAACTCTACGAAACCCAACACAATATTCAAATTCCTTAAGGCAATGTGTATCAATTTTATAATATGATTGCATCTCATGTGGAAATCATATTAATCTACAAATCTTTTCTTGAAAACTGAGTTAGAATTACAAAACAAATGATTACTATGTAATCCATTTGAGCACGACCATGCATTTTCTGAATTCTCCCTCTTCAAGGGGAAATGACACATTCCTAATTAAATAAGTGAACTAAATCAAATCTTGTGGCAACCAAAGCTCCCACTCAACTTTTGAAGTAACCAGGAAACACCTTTTATAGTCCCCTTTTACGGAATGACGTTTGAGTGTACCACAGTTAAATCAATCATTGAATGAAATCAGTGTTCCACTCATGTCAAAGGAATCCACTAAAATATCCGGAAGTTCTATACTTGAACTTCAAAGTAGGTCAATAGTTTAATCATGCATCACTCATGCATATCCATGTGATTGACAGAGCATCTCTATGCCCCTATAGCCCATGAAACTACGCTATCCAATCAATCTTACATGCCAGTCCATTTATGAAATCATTTATGTCCAATTTAATGATTTTGAACTAGGAACTTAAATAATTTATGAATTCAGTTCACCTGTGGGGTTTCATTCACCAAATCACGTATTTTATGATCCTATCAATTCATAATTATTTTGGACATTTTATTTAATACTAAACCATGATTAAATAAGATTTAAACTTTGTTTCAATTGATAAACATAGGGAAACATGACTGATGATTTTGCAATTGCGACTCCCTAGCACAGAATCAAAACCATCCACTACCATCATGTTATTTCAAATGAGCCTTTTGTGTCTTTAGGCTATTAAAATAGGTTAGTTAGTATAATTCATGTGACATTCTCATAAACATGAATTTCGCAATTTCTAAATTTTATAATAATCTTCATCTCCATGAAATAAGAATCTTCCTTCATCTTTCCACAAGGGATTTAGGAATTTCTAAATTGTATCCAATGTTACATTGGATTTCGATTGAAATCTATCACCACATGTTCTTAAAACATGAATAAATTAAACGAGTATACTCCATGACATGCATGATGCATCCTTTTCAAAATGCACAAGGAGCATCACTCAAACTCTTAATTTCATCAACCTTTCTCAAAGCATTGAATCTTGTCAAGTAATGTGCCATGTTATGTGGTAATGGAACTCCTTTCAATATAATTTTGAACCTCATAAGAATATTATCAAGATAAGTTTCTTAACTAATCTCAAACATCCTTCGAGACTTATCTCTATAGATCTTGATTCCTAATTGTACTCATCTTCCTCTTCAAGGTTTTTCATATAAAATGCATTAACCATCACTTGAACCTTCAAGCATGGAACAATCGCTCTTTGTACTAGACCAAGAAGACTGTATAGCTCCCACTAAACATCTTGTATACATAAAACCTTTTCTTCATTTTATGAGAACATTAAACAGTTTGATTAACTCACAAAAATTAAGAACATTAACTCCATGATGCTAACTTTAATCCATTAAAGGATCTTTTATGCATCCCTAGGATTATTGGATTTTCAAAATCACTTTGATTGTATCATATACAAATCTTCTTTTATGATCAATTTCAAGAAAGCGTTTTGAAATCCATCTACCAAATCTCATAAGGAATAAATTACTAAAATATCTTTAATAGATCTTGGCAACATGACTAATGTAAAGGTTTTATTGCAGTCATAGTCATACTATGAATTAGTTAAATCCTTTAATAACTAGTCTTTGCTTAATTAGAAAACACTTTTCTTCTTTGTCCATTTTGCTTACAATGGGTCTTACCCAATTTTGAAAAATTAATCAAGTGTCATACACTTGCTTACAGAGTTAGAATCTATTTCAGATTTCCAAGGTTTTTAAACCACTTGGAGTTCTAAATTGTCAAAACATCTTTATTACTTGCATAATCATTATGTTTCAAAATAAATATTTTAAAAATCTTAGTCAATATGAAATCATATTTATTTGGCTAAGTTTTAAATATGCTAGTCATCATTGTGGGTATTTATGCAACAATTGAAACTTATACAACTTTGTTTAATTTTCAATGAGAAATGACAATAAAGGGTGTGCACTTGGAATGTACTGCCTTCGACACGTGGTTATTATTCCCATTACACTTAATGAGACCACGCGTTGTCATTTATAACATGAGGTAAATCATGCTCATATTGTTGCTTTTATTCGATTACTTCTCGAATTTCTTCAAGATTTTCAAATTAACTTTTCTCGAACTCCTTCAAGGCTCTCGAACTTTTTCGAGATTCATATACTCCCACTTGCCTTTTTGAAGAGGCACATTAACATGGGGTGAACCAACCATGGTTTGAATCATGTTTGTTTGTTGCTTTTCTCAAAACTCTTTTGAAATTTACACTACTCCCACTTGACCTTTTGGAAATGACATCTTTTCCACAAGGGCATCTACTTGAGCAACAAACATTTTGTGCTAAGTATGGCTTGTGTAGTAGTATCCCTTGCTCTGTATAGGAATCAAACGTGTTTTAACCGTTTTAATACAACTTTTATTTCTTGCTTTGTAGAAAGAGTTTATAAGAACTTTTCTTATCCGTATCACATATGAAGCCTTCTCCACATTTTGATTGACGTATGTAGTTTTGTTTAGTAATGTAGCTCATCTTAAAAGTATATCCCTTGAATAATGGTTGGAAGATAGAGTATTTTCATCCATTATCAAAATATATCTCATATAGATTGATAGCTCCTTTCATAGACACTTCACAAGGTTTTCTTTCGGAGTTTGTTGTAAAACGATTTCACAACTCTTGGATGTTTATCACGGTCTTGGCTTAAATTCACATTATTACGATCATATCGCAATACTTTGAATATCTTGCCAAGTAAATGTCTTGAATTAAAATTTCACCATTATAATCATATTGTAGTGTAATTGTTATCTTTTCAAGTTGATTATGAACTTTATATTGGACTTTTGAACTTTTCAAAATTCTCACAATTATGCTTCAATTAAGCACAAGTGATCTTATCACAAATGAAGTTTCATTATCTATCTTTAGCCTTTGAATGTTAGGTTTCTTACATTGATATGTATTGGGCCTCGATTTCATGTTATCATTTCTCTAAATGATATCTTGTCAGTTTCAAATTAGAATGATATTTACATATATCAATAGATTCACAATCTAATGATATTGAATGTCCATTCCTTTGGATCTTTCGTATGCAATGTTCATTTTATTTGAACCATTTGACATTTTAGAGGCAATCTATATATATAGAAATAGTTTATCTATATATGTCATATAGAACTTTTAACCTATTTAGCTATTCAAAACACACTTTGATTCAAATAAGCATAGAATAACATTTACTCCACGTTTTGAATCTTTAATGCTTAGTCATTACTAACATTAATTGGTGTTTTGATAATGACAAGTGATTTGGGGATTTAACCCCGCCACGTGGACCAACCAGAGTCCGTCATGTGTCACCTCGTGAGAGGTCCAAAGCGGACCAACCAGGGCATGACACGTGGCAGACAGATTGCCAACTTGGACAAGCAGCCTTCCAAGGCCCATACTCCAAGGAAGCCCAACAAAACTTACGTTTCCCGTAAACCTAGTACTAGGAACGCATTACGAGACCCTATAAAAGGGAGATGTTCCCCCTGGGGAACATCATTTAGAAATTATAAAACACACGTGTACATTAATTGCTTGGCATTAACTCCAGCTTTAATCGCACTTCTTGAGAGCTAAGGCTCGGATTTCGAGGCTGTCTCAGACAGCCGGATGATCACTGCTCTCCTTAGGGGAGCCTTATCCCCCCTTTACATTCCGCACTTTTTACATCCGAACACGTTCTGACTTGATTCGTCGGAGGTGGAGCTCCCACCCCCCGGAGTCTCTGTTGTTTTGCAAGTACAGGCGTCTGGAGTCCAGTCTTGATGTTGTAACTCTCCCGCAGGACACATTAAAAACCCTGAAACATTTGGCGCCGTCTGTTGGGAAAGTACTTCTAAGATGGCTTCACAAGAACCTGTACCGCCCTTTAATAAGAAACGGCCTATGGTTGACGCACAGGTCTATACTGACCAAGATACAGATGACGACCTTGAGGTCAACACATATGTGGCCCCTGATGGGTCATTAAAAACTAGGCGCATTTGTCCCGCCGAAAGAAGGGATCGTGGCGACGAACAGGCGGGTCCTAGCGAACCAGCTGGCCAGCCGATTGGTCAACGCCAGGCGGCCGAAGGCTCCGCCCCTATCACCAGAAACGAGCTCATGACTCTCATGACAAGTTTCAAAGGGGAGTTTAAGGACCTAATTGACAAACGGACGACTATCTCCACCAGGGAACAGACGTCCAAGAAGCACTCTCATTCTGGGAGGAATAAGCCAGTAAAAGATCGAGAGGCCACTCCTTACCCTAAACCTAGGGAGGGACAGAGGCCCTTGATAAATTTAGCCAAACTCTGGTTCCCTGAGTTAGGGAAGAGGAAGGCCATCCGGCATATTCAGCCGGATGGTTCAAAGAAAACTTATTCTGATGCCAGATGTTAATCCAGTAGAAGAAGAACATGCAACTGTCAGAGTCGGCTTCAATGTCAAACTTATAAGACAGCTTTCAGAATACCTTAATTAGGTATTCACAATCAAACCGAGAGAACCAGATAGGCGGCATGTCCGCCCACTCTAGTCTTCAGATGCTCCATGCGGCCCCGTATGCGCCTTAATAGCCATACATGCCATCTGGATAACCTTACATGCAGCCGACCCTCTTCAGGGGGCAAGCGACACATAATGTCCAACCCTTGGACTGGCAGCTCCGACTGCTAAGACTGGGGGAACAGCCTTCTGCGTTCTCCAAGGAAATAACTGAGGCCGAACAACCACCCAAGGTGAAAAATGTATTGGTATGTACCTATGATGGTACCACCAATCCAGAAGATCACCTTATGGCATACACCAACCTCATGTATCTACAAGGGTTGGATGATGCCGCATGGTGTCGATGCTTCCCGACCACATTGAAGGGCGTCGCCCAACAATGGTTCAGCAACCTATCAACCGAATACATCAATAATTTCAAGACGTTTGCATACTTGTTTGCGTCCAACTTCTCAATGAACATCCCTGTTAAGAAAATAAGTCTTGACTTGGGTGCAATTCAGCAGGGAGAGAAAGAAGGCCTTTGGTCATACATCAGGCGGTTCAATCTGATGAGAATTCAGATTCAAGGACTGTCTGATGAAGTGGCCTATACAGACTTTTTCAAAGGTCTAAAGGACAGGTCGGCCTTTCAGTTCGACCTTGTCAGAAAAAGGGTTGTTACCCTCCCAGAAGCACTGATGGAGGCGGACGCCTATATACAGGCGACCGAACTTTGCAACGTCAGTAAACAGTCGGACTCCAAGAAGTATGACAAAAGAGAAAGTTCGTCAGCAAAGCCGACTATGAAGGAAAATAAGAAAAGAAAAGAAGTATGGGTGGGTGATACCTATGAAAAGCCATCCCAGAAGAAAAAGAAAGAAACTAAAATGTACTCCCCAAAGTACGAGTTCAATAAAGATTGTTACTCCATCCTCATGGAGATCAAAGACCGGGTGACCATTGAGAAGCCGACTGCTATGAAAGGTTCCGCCGAAAATCGGAATAAAATTAAGTACTGTCATTTTCATGAGGACGTTGGCCATGACACGAATGACTGCTATAGTCTCAGGCGGCTGCTGGACCGTCTGGATGACAAAGGAGTGCTCAAGTCCTACATTCTGAGGTCCAAGGTTACCCTGCAAACTAACCCTGGGTAGTCGTCTAAGAAAAAGTCTCAACTTGCTAATAGTTTTGATATTGACAAAGAATAGATCTATACAATAGCAGGCGGTTATGCTGGAGGCAGCCAAACCATTCGGGGAACCAAAGACTACATCAGGCGGCTAGATGTCCGCTTAGTTGATCAGGGGCAGGTGTCTAAGGACACTTTCCCTGAAGTTTTCATCTCTGAGGGAAACAGGGGTAATGTGAGGAGCCGCATGATGACCCCATTGTCATCGAATGCAAAGTGGCCAACCAAAAGGTTGTCTGATTATTCAAAGACACCGGCAATTCCTCTGATCTCATCAGCCACAAGTGCTTGACCAAGCTCAAGTACAAGCTTGAGAGTATGCACAAAGTCTCTCATCCCTTAGTGGGATTTGGGGGCGGAGTTGTGCATCCGGTAGATCAAATAGACTTACCCTTTTTGGCTGGGAGAAAAGGGAGAAGGACGCTACTTGGTGGTCCGGTTCTTAGTTGTTGAAGAGCTGACCGCCTATAACATAATTTTGGGTCGTCCCACCCTAAATGAGTTTAAAGATGTTATCATTCCTTCCCTTATGCTTCTCAAGTTTGAAAGGGATGATGGAATAGTCGGCTCTCTACGGGGAGACTAAAAGACGGCTAAGGAGTGCTATCTCTCTAACGTCAAACCCACTGTGGTCACATCCGGCCCCAGTGGAGAAACTATAGACCTTGACAAAATCAAGGAAGCAGCGCCTACTCCCATAGCAAGCGGCAAAAAGAGAAAGGCCGACCAGTTGGTGGCCGTGAAAAAAGAAAAGCAATAGCAATCACTGATCAGAGAACGGCCGGATGAACTCCGTCCCCAGCCGACGGTGAGCACATTGATATTGTTCTAGATGACACTCGTCCAGATTGTACTTTTAAGGTGGGGACGAATGCTTTTGCTAAATTGGGTGCAGACCTGCACAACCTATTGAAAGAGTTCAAAGACATCTTTGTCTTTGAAGTGGACAAAATGCCAGGCATCAGCCCGGATCTAGGCATCCACAAACTTGTTGTGGATCCTAAAAACAAGCCGGTAAGGCAAAAGAAGAGGAACCATGGTGAAGAAAGAAGTCAGGCGACAACCACTGAGGTGAAAAAACTGTTGGATGCTGGGTTCATTCGGCAATGCTACTTCCCGGATTGGGTTTCCAATGTTGTGCTCGTGAAATAGTCGAATGGTACCTGGCGCATGTGTGTTGACTACACGGACCTGAACAAGGCATGTCCGAAGGATAGTTATCCTCTTCCAAAGATCGACAGTCTGGTCGACTCCATAGCCGTCCATGTCTTGATGAGCTTTATGGACGCCTATTCAGGCTTTCACCAGATACCCTTGTGGAAGAAAGATCAAGAAAAGACAGCATTCGTCACTGATCAAGGGTTACTATGTTATACAGTGATGCCGTTTGGTTTGAAGAACGTGCTTACTACCTTTCAGCGAATGATTAACACAGTCTTCATTAATTAAATTGGAAGGAATGTGGAGGCGTATATTAATGACATGATAGTAAAATCTAAACTTCAGACGGATCACCTTGCTGACCTCCATGAAACATTCGCCACACTCAGGCGGCACCGGGTCATGCTCAATCCCAAGAAGTGTGTTTTTGGTGTTGAGTCTGGAAAGTTTCTCGGATTTTTGATTGCTCAAAGAGGGATAGAGGCCAACCTAGAAAAGATACAGGCGGTCATAGATATGCAGTCGCCCCGCACTGTAAAAGAAGTTCAGAAGTTGACAGGTTGTCTGGTGGCATTGGAGAGATTCTCTCAGTCGGTCAGGCGACAAGTGCCTTTATTTCTTCCAAGCTATAAAATAGAAGACAATGTTTGAATGGGGGGCAGATGTAGAGGCGACCTTTTAAAATTTGAAACAACACTTGCACTCTTTGCCAAGGCTGGTTAGTCCTTTGCTAAAGGAAGTGTTGTACATGTACCTAGCTTTCTCTGACCATGCGCTCAGTATTGTTCTCCTGGCTGAAAGAGGCGGCTTCCAGCTCCCGGTTTATTTCATCAGTCATGTTCTACGGAATGCAGAGTTGAGGTATCCCATGGTAGTCAAGAAGTGAAAACCTTACTTCCTGGCGCATCCGGTAGTGGTTTTCATAGACCAACCAATCAAGCGGCCAATGACAACCATGGAATCGTCCGACCGAATGATCAAATGGGTAATTGAAATTGAAAGCCTTGAAATCTCCTTTGAACCAAGAAAGGCAGTGAAGAGACAGGCATTTGCCGACTTCATTGTCAAAATGACAAGGCCAACTGATCCTGAAAACCTTGAACAGGTTGAAGGTATATGTGGACGGGAGCTCCACCCTGAACGGTTGTGGTGCAGGCGTTATATGTCAGTATCTTAAAGGAGGCAAGTATGAATATGCACTACGACTCAAGTTCCAAGCCTCAAATAATGAGGCAGAGTATGAAGCCCTACTAGCCGGCATACACATGTGTAAAGCGGCTGGGGCAAGAAAAGTGGACGCTTGCTCTGATTCGCAGTTGATTGTTAGCCTATACCATGGTGACTATGAGGCCACCCATCCGGCTATGATCAAATATTTGCAAGCGGTCAAAAAAGAGGCTGGGACACTTGACGAATTTCATCTAAGTCAGGTGCCCAGGTCCGAGAACAATCAGGTGGATGCTCTCTCCAAACTTGCATCATCCGCCTCCTGTGCCATACCTAGGTCAGTCTTCTTGGAAGTTATGGAAAAAAGAAGCATTGAAGAAGATCCCATCGGAGTACTAGACCGAAGCTCAACCTGGATGGATGGCATCTGAGCTTACTTAACAGACGACACCTTGCCGGATACTTACTCAGAGAGATGGTTGCAATGAAAAAATGTGCGGCCAGTTTTGAAATTCATAATGGAGAACTCTTAAAAAAGGGCTATCTCCAACCCGTTACTGAAATGTGTCACCCAGAGAGGGGACGAGAGGTTTTTGAAGACTTGCATTCGGGTTTCTGCGCCTCCCATATAAGCGACAGGACCCTAGTAATGAGAGCCAGGCGGCAGGGCTACTTTTGGCCCACTCTTGAAGCAAACGCCATGGAAATGGTGAAAAAATGTGACAAGTGTCAAAGGTTTAGCAAACTCATCCACCGTCCGGCTACTGATCTGACGACCATCCATAGCCCAATACCATCCGCCAAGTGGGGCATGGATATTCTGGGACCTTATACGCCTGCTATAGGCGGACGGAGGTATATCTTGGTTGCTGTCGACTACTTCACTAAATGGGTCGAAGCAGAGGCGGTCAAAGGCATTAAGACCAAAGATGTTATCTCCTTCATTTGGAGAAATGTCATCACTCGGTAAGGGGTACCCATGTCTATGGTCTTTGACAATGGTCCTCAATTTGAGATTCCTGCTCTCAAGAAATGGTTAAGATACCAAGGGATCTCTCACTGTTTTGCATCAGTCGGCCGTCCCCAAGAAAACGACCAAGTTGAAGCCTTCAACAAGTTAATCTCTGATGGCATCAAAAAGAAAATTGAAAGAGCTGGCGGCCTATGGGCTGACGAGCTACCACATTATCTGTGGCCCATCAGGACGACTAAAAAAGGGGTGACTGGTGAAACTCCATTTCTCATTGAATATGGGTCAGAATCTGTTTTGCCTATTGAGCACTATGAGCCGACTCTTCGAGTTATGTTATATGATGAGGAGGCTAATAGGGAGGCCATGCGGTTAGCACTGGACTCACTTCCAGAACGCAGGGGCAATGCTGCCTTGCGCCATGAGATCTACCATCTGAGAATGACGAGAGCCTACAATAAAAGAGTGCACAAGCGGCCCCTGAAAGTGGGGGACTTTGTGTTGCGAAAAATGGAGGCAACCGGTAGGGCCAATGAGCAGGGAAAGATGACTCCCAATTAGGAAGGCCCCTACCGAATCTATGAAGAAGTACGAGGCGGCACCTTCTGCCTGGAAACACAAGACGACCGACAGCTAGCCAGAACTTGAAATGTAGACAACTTGAAAAAGTACTACTTCTGAGACTTGTAATTTTTTTGAAAATGAAATCACATCAATAAAAAGTTGCTATTTGTTTTCAATACTTTGTATTTGTACGCATCCTCCAAAAGGGAGGGATGCCTACCTAATAAGCAGACGTCCTTTTTATTATTTTCCTACTACTCCAACATGAGTAGAAATAAGCTAAGTCTAGCAAACTTAGTAGCTATGTGTTGTTCCACTCAGAACAAATGAGGCCTATGGCCGGTTGATCTAAGTCAGGCCTATGGCCTGACGATCAAAATGAGGCTTATGGTCGGATATTCTTAATTAATAAAACAATACGTCTAAACATGAGCAGGCGTCCGACGACATCTATTTGGGTGAATTCGTCACAGAGAGCATCTCCCATTTGGGTGTCACATTGCTCTATAAACAAAGACAAACGGCCCTACCGGTTGTCCATAAAGACGAGCTCGCAGTCGTTTGCATTGATCAAATGAGACAAGGATAACAAAGACCGCCGACTGTTCTACAAAACAAGCGATAGTATATAATATATGAGTCAGATAACCGTCTGCTAATTGCTCAGGGGAAACTCTGTAAGCTAAGTCCAACACTTAGCAGCTAAGCATGCGAAGCAATCAAGCGGCCTTTTACCGTCTGCTTCCTTCATACATTTTAAAACCAAGCGACAAAGACTAATTTAATCCTAAGGGTTACCTCACAGACGTTCAACTTGAAAGACCTAAAATTGGAACCTAAAAGGCTCGAATAAAACCGCCTGTCTTATTGACAATAGTCGGTATTCGACCACTATTCCTACTTGGGATGGTGAAACTAAGATAGTTGAAGCTAACGTCGGTAACATAACAGGAAGCTGCTATCCTGGTTAGATATTCCGTTTGACGCCTGTTATTTTCTAGATATCATACAAACGATATATTTGAAATATAGAAAATAAGCTAAGTATAAGAACTTGGCAGCTATGCATAGTTCGTCTTATGAACTATAAATGAGGTCAAGAGCCGGATCATGCTTAGCGTATAACCGTCTGTCCAATGGCCGACTGTCCGCCCGGTTTGGGGCAATCACCATAGTGATTGATTCACTTAGAAATCAGCCATACTCTTTAAAGTATCAAAAATTTCCAAGTCAATCCATCAACCTTTAAAAACCAGGCGCACAGCCGCCCAGAGGCAAAAACAGTCGGTATACCAAAATAATCGACATATTGAAAAGTATTCAAAGCATTCATACAAAATTCAAAGCAAAATTTATGAAATGTAAAAATTCAAAGCAAAGTGCAAATTGGAAAATCAGACAAAATTCCCGGATGATTCATATTAACAGTCGACCAGAAGACTGACAAAAATGTTAAAATTATCAATAAACCCCGACCCCTTGGTTGGGTAATGTTACAAAGCAAGCGGCACGCAGGCCGAAGCTGATATAAAAACAAGAAAAGCTTAAGCATCAGGAGGGGGCTATTCAGCATCAGCAGCTGCATCCTTTTGTTCCCCAATCAGCTGCTGCTCTTTTTCGGCATCCGTCTCCTCGTCCTCCTGGTCCGACCCCCCCGGATGCGGAATCAGACGAATCGCCCTCCTCCTTTTCTCCATCTTAGCCTTGGCCCATGATCTTGTCATTGTACTCTTGAGTAGAGGCGGCAAACTGATTCTTCATGCCCTCATAGCTGGCGTCCGGGAAAAGAGTTGTCCAAGTCATCTCCATGATGATGTTGCAGTCGTCCATCATGTCTTTGACCAAGGCCTACTTTTCCTCCTCGGCTCTAGAAGTTTATTTTTTGGCGAACTGGACTTCCCAGTTAGCCAACCGCTGTTTCAGTTTGTCATCGCGAGTACGAAGGCCGTCTGCTTCTCTCTTCGCCTCTTTGAGAGGCTCGAGCTTGGCCTTGAGGTCCTTGACCTGCTTGCATTTCTTAACCTATAACTTCGTAATGCAATCCTCATATATTCTTAAACCTTTTCCTTTGAGCCACTTAGAACATTTCTCTTAGGTTCAAAATGATATTTTGCTTAACTTCTTTAAGCCCTTTTTAGTTTCATAATTTTGCTAAGTATATTCAATCATAATTTATACTAGAGTTTAATCAGCTATTTACCTCCATATGAAATGGATGAAGAATAATGTCATTTGACCAACTTTTGATCATAGGGACTTCCAATCGCTTTCTTATATTCAATCTCATTGAAGATAAGAGATTTTATTGGGTTTATATACTTGTCTTTTAGAGGGTTCATACCTCCCATCTCATTATATCCCTTGAAACACTTTTCATAATGAAGATGGTGTTTCCATTTTACTTAAACGTTTTGAGTTGAAGGAAACCAACCTTGGACATGTGACATGGGTTTCTAAAACTTGCCTTTTAGAACCATCCTAGTAAAATTGGAATATAGGTTTACGAATTATCTTATAAACTTTTGAGATTGTCTCTCAACTTTATTTTCAATCGAGGAGATTATATAATCATAAAACTTGAACATATATAATACATACTTAATAAACGCAAAATTCAACTATGTTTATCTATAAAGCACCTAAATTAAAATCATAGGTAACTTTAACACTTTATTCAATATTTATTTGTCCAAATTAAATTAAGTGATTCCAAGATCCTTTATTCGTGTAATAGTTGACCGGACTGAGGCCCTATCATCAAGTTGATGAGTGCCATAAAAATGGAACTCATAGGGTAGATTTCTTTGTAGTTTTGTGCACGTTTTTAGCCGTTTATGTCGTGTTCTAAGGTAATAATCCGTGCTTTGCATGCTTGTGTGTGAGTTTAGAGGATTGCATGTTTTTAATGAATTTATTATCCTTTGTATGTATTTCTCAGCTATTCTCTTGCTTCTCAATTTCTTTGATTTGTTTTGTAGGTGTGTCGGGTTTCCCGGGATTCATATATTAAAGAGGAAGCTCAAATATTACCAAGGAAGTTAACGAAACCAAGTTCGGAAAGCCAAACGCAAGCTAAGGAAGTTTAGGCACACTTATGATGCTCGGCTAAGCAGCCCCTCAATCCCCTCGCACCTAGCATCGAGCAGCAGCAGTATCCGTACCAAGCAACAAGCAACAACAGTAGCAACTGGCAACTTCCGTGGCACGAGAAAGCCATCGCGGTGCAGTGCAGCTGCCATGGTGTGGCAGGTTCTCTCGTGGTACGGTTGTTGTTGCCGTGTCACGGCAAAGCCAGCGTGGCGCGACGATTCTTACGCTGGCACGCAGTAATGAAGCAGCACAATTCCGAGGCAGAATGAAGCTGCGCCTGCACCACGGGCGCGACCCCAACCACCGTGGGCGCGACCTTGCCACTTCAGGCGCGGCCTTGCTGCCCTGTTCCAAATCCTCTTTTCCGCGAGCGCGGCTCTCTCGTGCGCGGGTGCGGCTCTGTGGGTTTCGGTTTATTTTTATTCGATTTTGCTCTTTTGTAAAGGAAATTATAAAAGGGGGCCGAGCCTCCCATTTCAAAAGAACCTTTTTCCATATTTCATTTGCTAGTTTTAGGAGAGTTTCTCTCTCTAGTTTTAGGCTTAGTTTTAGGAGTAGTTTTAGAGAGAGAAAGT
The DNA here is from genome assembly GCF_001683475.1 of Chenopodium quinoa. Classification (NCBI taxonomy): domain Eukaryota; kingdom Viridiplantae; phylum Streptophyta; class Magnoliopsida; order Caryophyllales; family Amaranthaceae; genus Chenopodium; species Chenopodium quinoa. Next base: position 3,398,532 of record NW_018743218.1, read on the forward strand.
GAGTGATTTCATGGTGATTTGAGAGACTGAAGATGCAAGAGTGACAATTGTATTGAAGATCTTCTCAATTATCAATGAACATTTCTTACTATGTCTCATTTTATTACTTTCATTGATTTCATGTTTGTTTGATTTGGTTTTGATGATTGATTCTTGATTAATGTAGTTGTTTTTCAATATTCGTTGATTCTTGATTTCATTTACTTGCTTCTTTGATTTGATGATGGATTGTAGTGAGTAGTTGCCTCCTAGGGTTTGGGTAAAACTTGTATGATTGATTGATTGTGATTAATTTGGGAATCATATTGATTGATTGTTGAGATTAAAGTGATCAATGTAAGTTTGCATGTGCTTAGTTTGATTAGGCCTTGAGAACTATGCTAGATTGCATTGTAGATCCTAATGACATGACCACTTGATTTAGGATTTGCAATTGTTGATTGGTTTGGATTGTGATTCCTCTAGTTTAATCATTCATAGAGGAAATCTAGCTTGATGATTAGGTGATAGCTCTTTGATTCCAATTGATAGCTCTTATCATTAGTCTTCACAACCATTGATTGGCTTAACCTTCCCAAGTTGTTGCAATTGTCATGATTACATGTTGATCCCCATTCCTTAGTGTTTCATTTGTTGATTCTTATTCGTTTTGGTAGTTGTTTAGTCTTTCTTCACTCTTGACTTCGACCTAGCTTACGCATTTATTGGAAGTACTTGAACGTACTATTCCTAGTGGTTCGACCTTTGACTTACCTTTATACTTGTATTTAGATTGGTTAAGTGATTATAAATTTGTTTGACCTTAGGGAGGATTAGTCAACGACCTAGTTTCCCTACGTCACTGAAAGCAATGGTGTCCTTCCAACAAGTGTATTATTCCGATAGAGGGTTCGGAATTATTAGAAAGTTAATTCTTCAGTGAGGTCAAATAATCGGAATGCCTAGGTGAAGGCCGCTTCCGATCAGTAATATTAATGCATAATTAATATTATGGGTTAATCTTGACTGAACACTTCGTGTCGCACCCCAATCAAATAACCGATCCGAATCGACGAATCAATCCGAAGGATTAGATGAGTCATTAGAGTATTACGTACAAAGACGTCGGATACCGAGCTTAGAGCGTCGAGACCGAGCATCGCAAGTCAAGTCAAATTTAGAATTCGACGAGACGTGCAATCAAGCAAACGACAAGTTCGAGCCAAGCCGTAGTATCTCATTGGCCTAGCCATGAGAGTGCTAGGCTAGGCGAGGTCACCATCTTATGCGTGCCTAGCATCGCCTGCACACATACATCGCATGGCCCAAGCATCACAAGATGCGTGCCATGCGTGTTTGCGTGTATGGCTGGGCGTGCTTGGAAGCATAGCAACACCAGCCATCGCAACATACTAGGCATGGCCATGCACAACCCGCAAGCATCGCAAGGCCAGTAGCACGTATGTGCTTGCCGGGCCTCGCTATTGCAAGCAGGCAGCACATAGCATACGCACCGCAGCTCGCTATGCGTGCTATGCAATGGCATGCACCAAGCACCTAAGGCCTCGCCTATCGCACAACACCATGCACCAGGCAGCAGCGTGCTAGGCATGCTGGGCTGTGCGTGGGTGCTAGCAAGCAGCACCACGCCACTCGCACAGCAAAACGCACCAGGCAGCAGCGCATGCTTGTGCTGGCTGGCTGTGTGTGCTAGCTGGATGCGCATGTGCGTGGGCAGGCTAGCCAGCAGCCTAACCTTGGTGCTAGGCGCCAGCTTCCAGCCTTGGTAGCCAAGGCAGGCTGCCAGCCAGCCAAGTGGCGAGGTGGTACGGTTTTTGTGTGGGGACCAAGGGTTGGTGTTTGGCTTGCGGAGCAAAGTGAGTTGGTCCCCCCTTTGGTGGTCCTCACCTACTCTCTCTTCCTCCTTGTGCCACTTGTAGCTTGTTGATTGAATTGCATTTTATTTTGTTTTTGATTAAAATAAAATAGAGGAAAATGCAAATCTCCCACATTGATGGGAGAATGGAGATCAAGTCTCCATTCCCTATAAATACCCAAGTTTTGGGTTTTGGGAAGAACACTTGAGTGGAACTAAAAAGACATCTCTTTAGAAAAGTGAGAAACCTTAAGTTCGTAATACTCTAGTTTTTATTGGTCAAGTCCCGACTAACCTTTGGGACTAAGACCGTTCGGGTCGGATCGAGGATGCGAGTTGTAGGAGGCTTCACACTTGCGAGGCTCGGGCTTTGAAGTAAGAGCTCGTAAATCAAGCGAAGCACGCGTCAAGGGTTAGAATGTCTTTTTCTCTTTCTCTCTTTTATGTTGTTAATTATGTGATTAAATATTTAGTTGCTTTAATTAGTGAGCGAGTCTTGAGCGGGTTTCTCTTTCGCGTAGCTTTGGACGCTACAAAACCCAACAACAGTATCAGAGCCAGGCTCTTTTTAGTTATTGTAACTAATAATTAATTGAGGTGATTTAAAAGGATTTAAATTCTGGTTTTGCTTTCTAATTAGATTAAAAGCTCATTTTAATTAGTTTTAATCTTGTATTTTACTAATTTTGGCCTACGAACCCAGATTTCGACTCAAAAATAGTGATTTTTGGGTGGCATCGATGTTCTGAATCGTTTTTGACTCTCTTTGAGGACTGTCCAGAAGCCAAAATCCACCCAGAAACACGTTTTTTGAGGGGTTTTCCGTTAAGCATGTTTATGAAGTCATAATTGGTGCTTAATTTGGTGAGTTCATTTTTCACATAAACTTCATATTTTCACATTTTTGCAAATAAATTACTTCAAGTGTGAATGTTTATGGTGAACTTGTAATTTTGAAGTCCCTAATATGTTAAAGATCCAATCTTTAATTGTTTATTTGGTTGGAACTTTGGTTGCTAAATTCCATGTTGAACTAATTTTTGGATTTAATTATTTTGAGTTGATTAAAGTCCTAAGAGTTCAAAACTTGTTGAAATTTAATTAATCTTCATATTGGAAGATGTAATTTTTCAATTATACACAAGTTATTGTTGGAAATTTTTCATTAAAGGGTTTATTTTTCCAACCTCTTTAATTTTGTCAAATCTCATTATTAATTTATATTTGATTAAATTAATTATGAGTGTAGCCCTTCAATTTTGTAGCATTAAGATAGACCTAAATTAATTTAAAGAATGGTTCTTGAATAATTCAGGCTTCTGCACTATTAAAATTGAATTTAATTAAGTTGGACTTGTTTTAATTTCATTTTGCTCTAAATTGGTTCTAAAATAAATTTAGAATTAATTTTATGTCACACATATATCGGGATTAAAATCCCGAGATAAAACCACGCAAATCAAGGTAAATTCACCCTAGCGCCACCAAGGCTAGCCGGGCTACTCACGCAGCCCACATATGGCTGCCTAGGTGCGTATGGTGGTGCTCCTACCTCAACATGATGCCGCTGTGTGGCTGGCTAGGAGTGCACACTTGGTGCGTGCTGCTGTGTGGTCAAGGCTACTGGACGATGCTCGCAAGAGCAATTGGGCAGCAAGGCAACGAGCCCCAGTAGGCCTAGCCACAGACTACCAGCGCTAGCACACATGCTGCGATGCTGCTGGTGCCAGCAGGCGTAGCGTGCCTTGCTAGGCAAGCATGCCTGTGCCCAAGCACGCACACGCCGCAGCCTTGGTGCCTAGCAAGCCTAGCCCCATAGCTAGGATGCTAGGCACTCAGTTTTAGTGGGCTGATTTTTATGTTACGTGGGCTATGAGTTTTGCGAATTTTTGCCGTTTTAATTATTTTATTTAATTATTTTCACGAGGCTAGGCCTCGGTTCTTCCAGCTCTTGCAAAAATATTTTTGACAAAATTTTGGGTTAACCGGCTTAATTAATTGGATTAATTAAGTTGGATGCAGAATTTAGTGGGAGCTTCGTTAATTGCATGAACTAATTGCGTTTTAATCACATAAAATATTTAACAACTTTGACTAGTTTTAATAAGGCGCGTTAATTGGATTAACCACCTAAGTTAGTTACTAGTTTACGCATGTTATGCATTGTTACTTGTTTATCGTTGTAAAATGCATGGGCCATTCACATATAGTGAATGGATGAAGGAAATGTATATTATTTCACAGGTTTTGTGAAAATGGCAACTAGTGGGGCCCGACTAGGATAGCAAATACGGATTGCGATCCGTTATGTATTTTTGTAAATCTAAATACGGTTTGCGTACCGTTGCGTATTTTTGTACCTTAATATTCAGATTATTCCTATTCGTAGTAGCTAGTAGATGCTTAGTTGGTGAAGATATCTCGAAGACGGCGTTTCTAAGAAGACAAGCCAAAGAAGTTGCATCGGAGACCCTTGAAGATTTGAAGATTTCAGGGGTCATGCTAGTTGCCAAATGCATCTTATACTTATGATTTATATATGATTGAATTGTAAGATAGATGCATGTTTAGGATTTCAAATGTTGCGATGATTAATTAAGTTCACTTAAATCAACCAACATAGAAACCCTAGGTCCCTATAATATTGAGCCAAATTTGCCATTCCAAGAACGACACTTACCGAACTAATGCGCGTGGTGATGGGCTACGCCAAAGCGAGGCATCACCGCTTCCCTAGGATCGTAAGGAATACTAGGTATATAAGTCGTCTTGGTTATGCTCACTGATATCAGTAAGAAGTCCTTAAATGTCGTGGCAATGGAGATAAAATGTCAAGGAAGCATTAGATGCGACGTTTTATCGGACCAAGAATAGGTTGGAGCGATTAGCAATTGGATTGCTTACCCTAAAACATTAAGTGTTAAGACAAGCCAAACCATACTTAATCACTTTTTGATTTTTGGGATCTTGGAATCATTTTATTCTCGCCTAAAAGGAACTAATGTTAATGCGTGCATAAAATGCTCAATAAGATTGAAAATTTGCATGAACGCTTTAAATATCAAACTTATTGGTTTATGAATGGTTTTTCATTTCAAATTCTTTCAATTGTAGAAACATGTCTGCAGGTAACTCAAACAACATCTCTATGTGCCTGGAACTCCCCGACAAGTTGGCTTTTAGCCTTAACTTGGTCAACTTCAAGGAATGGGAAGAGGAACTCAGGAAAACTCTTCGGAATTGTTCCTTGGAGTACACTCTTGATACTCCCATTCCAAGCTTCTTCTATAAGGGAACCATGAGCGATGAGGCTCATGATAAATGTTCTTCTTATTGCAAGAAAGTCACACATCTAATGGCTAATTCCATCCCGGAAGATTGGTAGGAAAAACTCTCCTTCTATTTTCCGGAAATGTTCCTCAAAGCACTTGAGGATGTTGTCAATGTAAGAGTCACCAAGAGTGACAATGGCAACTATGATGGACTCGTGTTTGATTTGACTAGGTCACTCTTAAACATGAAGATAAAGCCACCGGATATGGGTTGTCTTTCTAAGGAAAGGCACCGGATATGGTGTTCACTCCACTCCGGCTTTGATGCACTTAGAGTGCATATAGTTGCGGGAAAGGAGACATGCTCTTTAAGAGAGGTGGTGCAATTGCTTAGCTGAGCCACCTCCTATGGAGCGACCGAAATGCCATTGAGAGCAAGGAAGAGGGAGTTCAAGAAGAAGGCAAAGATGCGATGCTTCTATTGTGGTGGGCAAGGCCACTACAAGAGGGAATGCAACCTCTTCCAAAAGGATGAGGAGGAGAGGAATGTGGCATCTGCCTCAGGTATCTTCATTAACACTTGTGTATAAAGCTATTCATATGTATTGGATACCATATGTAACTCACTTTATGTTTTCTTTTCAGGAACCAAGTGAGAGGGCTTCACAAATGGATGTGCAACGACAAGCAGACGACAAAGATGGTCTTTCGATCGTGCTTGTAGGCACATTTATTTTGTCTATGGCTTGTAATTAAACAATGGTTGTTTCTCATGCTTTTGAACATACTTTTGATCTATGGTGTTGGACACCGGGTTACTTTGATCACAAGACTTAATCCATGGTTGGTTTTTGAAATGTCTTGTTTATATGTTTTATAAAACTACATGTTTTACATATGTTCAGACAAATTAATGATACCGCCAAAAGAGCTAAGACTATTGAGTCGAATCAAACCTACTTGTGGCATTGTCGTCTTGGCCACATTAACATCAAACGCATCAAGAAACTTCTTCATGAGGGTATTCTTGATTCATTCGACTTGTAGTCGTTTGAAAATTGCGAAGGATGTCTATTAGGCAAGATGATAAAGAAGCCATTCTCCAAGTTGGGAGAAAGGGCTAGTGACTTATTAGGTTTAATACATACGGATGTATGTGGACCAATGAGTTCACCTACAAGGAATGGTTGTCGATATTTCATTACCTTCACGGACGACTATTGTAGATATGGCTATGTCTACCTTATGTCGAACAAAACTGAATCTTTTGAGAAATTCAAAGAGTTTCAGAGTGATGTTGAAAATCAGCTGGGCAAGAAAATCAAAGCGCTTCGATCGGATCGAGGTGGCGAGTATTTAAGCCATGAATTCGACGATCACTTGAAATAAAATGGTATTCTTTTAGAGTTGACACCTCCCAGAAATCCACAATGGAACGGAGTGTCCGAACGGAGGAATCGAACCTTTTTAGACATGTTTCGATCAATGATGGGTCTTAGTGAACTTCCTATCTCTTTCTGGGGACACGCACTTCTAACTGCGGCACTAACTCTGAACCGTGCTCCGTCAAAAGCTGTCGAAAAGACTTCATCTGAATTATGGACGAAGAAACCTCCACGGTTGTCTTTTCTTAATATTTGGGGTTGCAAAGCATATGTCAAGAGATTAATTTCTGACAAACTTCACCCAAAATCTGACAAGTATTTCTTTGTGGGCTACCCAGAAGAAACCAAGGGGTATTACTTCTACAACAAATCCGAGAACAAAGTGTTTGTTGCTTGTGATGGTGTCTTTTTAGGAGAAGGAACACCTTTCCAAAATAACAAGTGGGAGGAAAATTGAACTTGACGAAGTTCGTGAGGTCGAGCAACAAAGTCAACCTAATAAAATTGACAATCAAAGTGCTTTAGAAGCAGCTAATGACATTGGTCAGAGTTAAACCGACAATGCAAATTCTCAACCTATTACCCTACATAGGTTGCAACGGCCAAGATCTCAACCTGACAGATACCTTGGTATTGTCTTAACCGAAGATCAAGACATCCTAGTTATGGATGGAGATGAGCCAGCGACATACAAATAAGCTATGACGAGCCCCAACTCTACAAAATGGCAAGATGCCATGAAAGCCGAGATGAACTCCATGTCTGAAAATCAAGTCTGGGACTTGGTTAATTTGCCCGAAGGTTACAAACTTATTGGTTGCAAATGGATTTTTAAGTTGAAAACAGACAAAGATGAAAATATATCTATATGAAAAGCTAGATTGGTGGCAAAAGGTTACAGGCAAATTCATGGATTTGATTATGATGAAACCTTTTTTCCAGGCGTAATGCTCAAGTCCGTTCGGATTATCCTAGCGATTGCTGCATATTACGAATAGGAAAGATGGCAAATGGATGTCAAAATCGCCTTCCTTAATGGGATTTCGGAAGAAACTGTGTATATGACGCAGTCGGAAGGTTTTGTTGATCCAATCAATGCTGGGAAGGTATGAAAGCTTAAGAAGTCCATTTATGGACTAAAGTAGGCAAGTAGAAGTTGGAATCTGCGATTAGGTGAAGCCATTGGTAAGTTTGGTTTTATCAAGAATCCAGATGAGTCTTGTGTTTACAAGAAGGTCAGTGGGAGTGACTTCGCATTCCTAGTCTTATATGTCGATGACATATTACTCATTGGAAATAGCACTAAACTATTAGAGTCCGTAAAGGGCTGGCTTGGTAAGTGCTTTTCAATGAAGGACTTGGGAGAGGCACAGTACATATTGGGCACCAAGATCTATAGGGATAGATCTAATTAAGAGGATAATTGGATTGAGCCAAAGTACTTATATTGATAAGGTACTGGCACGATTCAACATGGAAGGGGCCAACAGAGGGCACCTACCCATGTCCCATAGCATAACTCTCAGCAAGAATCAGTGTGCACAGACACCTGATGAGCGAGAGAGGATGAGTTAGATTCCATATGCTTCGCTTATTGGATCGATCATGTATGCCATGATATGTACTAGGCCGGATGTATCGTATGCCTTGAGTGCTACAAGTCGATACCAATCTGACCCAGGAGAGACGTATTGGACTGCGGCCAAGAATATACTAAAGTACCTGAAAAGGAACAAGGATAAGTTTCTGGTCTATGGTGGCTGTAATGATTTGGTTTTTGAAGGTTATACCGACGTGAGCTTCCAGACTGACAGAGATGACTCCTAGTCGCAGTCAGGGTACATATTTTTCCTAAATGGAGGAGCATTTAGTTGGAAAAGTCCTAAGCAGAGCACCACTGCAGATTCTACAACTGAAGCCGAATACTTGGCAGCTTCGAAAGCAGCTAAGGAGGCAGTTTGGATTCGTAAGTTCATTAGTGAACTTGGTGTTTTACCCTCCATCAAGGGTCTGATAGACCTCTATTGTGATAACAATGGAGCTATTGCTCAGGCTAGGGAGCTAAGGGAACACAAGAAGGTCAAACATGTCAAGCGGCGATTTCACATGATAAGGGAATGGAAGTCCGAGGGTGAAATCAAAATTTGTAAGATTGGAATGGACGATAATGTAGCCAATCCATTAACTAAACCTTTGCCTCAAGTGAAGCACAACAAGCACATTGAGGCAATGTGAATCAAGCATGTTGGAGATTAGCTTTGAATTCCCTGTATATGTGTTTTAATTAAAATTGATGTCTTCATGTAAAACACTATGTTGAACCATTCAATTTTAGAGTTATTAAATTTTCAGCAAATTTATTATTAATCCATTTATATTTAATTGTGGTTTAGAATAGAATAATGAGTCCACTCGATTACTGAGAATATTCAAAACAAGGTATCAAGACCATGTCTTGGATAAAGAAACACCTGTTTAGTGAACATTGAATATTTTAATCGAAAATCATCCCTAATCAAGGTTATTTAAACGATGGACGATTAATTACCACTTGAGATTAGTGTGTAGTATGATTTATAACACCATTTCTTGTGCTACGAGGACATGAATCTCAAAAATCATTTGCACAGGTACTAGTTTGGAACTGTACCAGATCGACCTATGAGAATACTTTAAGAGATATAAAATCGTCATAAGTATATTTCTCATTACAGCTATCGGAACCTTTTTCCTCGACCATGAGTATTGCAAGTTCTCTTGTTTGAGTACTAGTCGTTTTGATGTTGTCCAACGTCTGCCATAAATGGGGATTATAACGGCAACACTCAGGCGACTAGGTCCTCTTAGTAAGGGAAGCTTACAGTACAAGACTGGGAACGTTCCCCTATTAACAATAGGGAATATGTCTTTGTTGTTTACAAGGCCTCTCGAAGAGCGAGACTGTGAAAATGCATGGCTGTGCTCAGATTGATTTTAGAAATCATCTGTTTATTGACAGTCAAACTCGGGAATCGAGAAACACTTCTGGACCTAATAAGGATGACGAAGAATCTTACCTTATAGTTCATGAAGAGACATTAAGCAACATAGGAAAAGGGTAATACACTTATTGCACACTTGTCCGAAAGGACAAGTGGGAGATTGAAAGGTGTGATGTCCTTCCAACAAATATATATTATTCTGATAGAGGGTTCAAAACTATTAGAAAGCTAATTCTTCAGTGAGGTCAAGTGATCGGAATGCCTAGGTGGAGGCCGCTTCCGATCAGTAATATTAATGTATAATTAATATTACGGCTTAATCTTGACTGAACACTTTGAGTCACACCCCAATTAAATAACCGATCCGAATCGACGAATAAATCCGAAGGATTAGATGAGTCATTAGAGTATTACGAACAAAGACGTCGGATATCGAGCTTAGAGCGTCGAGACCGAGCGTCACAAGTCGAGTCGAATTTAGAATTCGATAAGACGAGGAATCAAGCAAGCGACAAGTTCGAGCCAAGCCGTAGCCTCGTATTAGCCTAGCCATGTGAGTGCTAGGCTAGGCGAGGTCACCATCCTATGAGTGCCTAGCATCGCCTAGCACACGCACATCGCATGGCCTAAGCATCCCAAGATGTGTTCCATGCGTGTGTGTGTGTTGTGGCTATGCTAGCATGGTTGGGCATGCTTGCTAGCATAGCAGCACTAGCCATCTTAACATGCTAGGCATGGCCAAGCACAGCCCGCAAGCATCGTAAGGCAAGCAGCACACATGTGCTTGTTGGGCCTCGTTACCGCAAGCAGGCAGCACATAGCACACGCACCGCAGCTCACTATGCGTGCTTGTGCGTTCTAGGCAATGGCACGCACCAAGCACCCAAGGCCTTGCCTATCGCACAACACTACGCACCAGGCAGCAGCGTGCTAGGCATAGTGGGATGTGCGTGTGTGCTAGCAAGTAGCACCACACCACTCACACAGCAGCACGCACTAGGCAGCAACGCATGCGTGTGCTGGCTAGCTGTGTGTGTTAGCTGGCTGCGCATGTGCGTGGGCAGGCTGGCCAGCAGCCCAGCCTTGGTGCTAGGTGCCAGTTGGCAGCCTTGGCAGCCAGCCAAGTGGCGAGGTGGTAAGGTTTTTGTGTGGGGACCAAGGGTTGGTGTTTGGCTTGGGGAGCAAGGTGAGTTGGTCCCCCCTTTGGTGGTCCTCACCTATTCTTTCTCCCTCCTTGTGCCACTTGTAGCTTGTTGATTAAATTGCATTTTATTTTGTTTTTGATTATAATAAAATAGAGGAAAATGCAAATCTCCCACATTGATGGGAGAATAGAGATCAAGTCTCCATTCCCTATAAATACCCAAGTTTTGGGTTTTGGGAAGAACACTTAAGTGGAACTAAAAAGACATCTCCTTAGAAAAGTGAGAAAACTTTAAGTTCGTAATACTCTAGTTTTTATTGGTCAAGTCCCGACTTACCTTCGGGACTAAGACCTTTCGGGTCGAGTCGAGGGTGTGAGCCGTAGGAGGCCGTCGCACTTGCGAGGCTTGGGCTTTGAAATAAAACCTCGTGAATCGAGCGAAGCACGCGTCAAGGATAAGATTGTCTTTTTCTCTTTCTCTCTTTTATGTTGTTAATTATGTGATTAAATATTTAGTTGCTTTAATTAGTGAGCGGGTCTTGGGTGGGTTTCTCTTCCGCGTAGCGTTGGACGCTATGAAACCCAACAGTCACAAGCATCACATTTTCAAGATAAGTAAACTCTTTACTAATTGCAACTCTTGGTTGAATTATTAACCATCTCATGTTTAATTATTACCCTTTGCTTCAAGGTTCTAAATGCTTTAGGTAACCTTGTTGAGCACAATCAATTAAATGTGTAAAACGTGATTTACCCCAAATTACCTAAGATAACAATTGATACCCTGCGGAGGTAGACCCACCACTTACGATCGAAGGGTTGTTGGGTATCTAATTGGAAAAGTTATCTCAATATTACCGGGACCTAGATTTATTTTGTTGTGATTATTTAGTGAACTCCAGCGCATCATCACAAGAATCAATAAAATCTAACATGCATAATCTACTAATGCATAAATAAAACATGACATAGTATGACCTCTTAATCCTAAGAAAACTAATAAAGCAAAAATCTCCCACTTAAACCTTCATGGATCTCATCCGCCTTGCTCTTTTGGGCCTTTTACTCTATGGGCTTCTTGGATTAACTGCAACCTGTAAATCTACTCTATTATATTTACTACTTAAATAAAACAAAATAAATTACAAAAATACTTAACGGTACGCAGATTATACTTAGATTACAAAAATACATCACGACGCGCAGATCGTATTTAATCATCTACTAGGCCATACTAGTCATTATATAGAAACATAATATCATATATTATAAAAATTCCATATAATAAATCATTCAACAAGATTTCCTAAACTACAACATCGAATTTTCATAATAAAGGAAACATGGTACCTAAATATCTCATATTTTAAACTGTAATTAGATAATATCATATATTATTCATGACCAATTATAAAATATCATATATTTTAATTTAGGTATGAAATGGAATCAAATCTTATTTTAATCTTGGAAGATAAATCACATTTATTTCCATGATTATCCTGACTAATTTAGGAGATTCTATCCTTATTACTTAGCCAATCACATAATTTTAAATCAATTATATCCTAAAATAATTATGTGATAATCTCATTATTTAATCAATTATTATCCATATAGAATCTTTTTGCTCAAATTATCTAAAACTTATCAAAATTATCTTTAATTTTAACAATTATCTTTCAAAAATAAAATTTGGTTTTTAAATTTTTCAATTTTAAATAAAATAAAATAATTTTTTTAATTTTTTTTAAAAATCGCACCAGCCACCGTGGTGTGGCCAGTCGAAGCCAGCCACGGTGGCCATACACCGTTAAGTGTACGCTGCCCAGCAACGACGCGCGACAGCAACAGTAGTGCAGCGCAACTGTTGCACGGTGCTGCTGTTGCTCTCGTTGCTTCCCGAACCAGCTGCCCCGCCACTACCCTCCCTCTTGGACCACCACCGGCGGCATCCACTGTGGCTGCGCCACCAACCCACCTATAAATTAATTTATAGGAGATTTATCTTTTCCTATATTTTTACTTTATTTTTTTGAGATTTAATTTAATTTAACAACACTTGTTAAAATTAAATTAAATTGGTCCAAGTAATTTAAAATTAAATCACATTCAATCTTAAAATTAGGGTTTTTCATGAAAATATTTCCCAATCAATCTAACATTTAAATTAAATATTCACAATTTGTACATGAAATCAAATAAATTAAATTCATGAAACATAAAACAATCGAAATTATTTAAAAACCAAAACACAAAAATCAAAATTTTAGGGTTAGGGTTTCGAAATTTTTGAATTAGGGTTTGAAGGGGTTGATCAATATGATCAATATGTGTACATGCATTAGGTTAACTAATATCACTGTAGGACTTTAGATACTATAAGCGGAATTGCATGAATCGTATTCATAAGCATCTAATCACAAGATCTATGCATAACACACGAAGAACACATAATTATATCTTTGAAGCGTGATTCCACGAGTGATCGAGAAAGAACATTAAGGAGAACAAGAACCCCAAACGCGATTCCTCTACTTGGTCCACGAGCAAGGATTGAACCTCCACTAATGCTAGTTAGTTGTGATTGAAACCTTTCAATCAACCTTCTACGGAGAGGAGAGGAATGAACGAGCCACGAACCACGAACCACCACCACCACCACCGAGCAACCACCTTGGTCGGCCGTCCGTACTGTACGGACAGAGAGGAGGAGGAGGAGAGTGAGAGGCGTGCGTGAGAGAGAGAGAGGAAGGGAGTTTAGTTGCTTGCTTCACAATTCACTACTTTGGTTAATTGTGACTAGTATCATAACCTAGGCAAGGCCTCTATTTATATATCTCATATATAATTAGAGTCCATGTGAAACCCAAACTCCTAACCCAATCCATACTACTCTAGCGTTACTACTTATGTGGCTTGTCATAACCTCATGAGGCCCATTAAAGGGCTTCATACTTTGTTCAATCCATAACCCTTGAGTCTGACCTTATATGATCCATTCTATTAGGCTTTGGACTATTTGACTAGCCCAAAGATCATTTATCATATCTAGCAACAGACAATGACAACCCAAAAGAATGAACTAATAATATCCATAGTAATAATCCTTGACATATTTAGTAATTGCACTTGACGAATACATAAATCCTTCACTTACTATTAATGATGTTTTGATGATGAAGTTATGATGGTGATTGTTGTATTAATCATATGTTTCTTAATTATTCATGATTTATTGTTATTGCCTGATCACACCCCTTTTTGCAGGTTTAAAGGAAATTTGTACTTGAAATCATGCCTAATAAGATAATTAATAATTTGATTTAGGCTAATATGATTTTAATTCAAGTGATCACCAATAATAGATTTGATTGTGCATTAATAATCAACCAATGTAGGTTAAACAGGTTTAGGATTAACTTGATGTATATGTTAAAAGAAAAGCGCACATGAATATCATAAGAATTAAGTAGAGGCCTATTTAGGGCGGGTTCAATCTCTTTTAGGTTGGATTCGTACCATCATCCCCGAACATCCTGTCATGGTTCCGGACCACTATGGAGTTAGCAATCTCTATGATTGTGAATGGGATGTAACCTTCACACCCGTGAACGATTTACAAGTTCCTAAAAGTTGTTGGCGACTCTTTTATCTCTAGCTTCTTACCCTTGGAGAGCTGCCATTCTTAAAAACATGAACCACAGTAGGGCTTAAAGAGTTGAAAAATTCCCTACACCCAAGCTTGTAGCAAAAAAATGAGTTGCTTGCGCGCTTGATTGGGCGAGTGAGAAATCATTTCCAGATTTCTACTTGAGTCTGACCGTGAGACGTTAAACCCAGACTTTACAATCACCTCGTGCCTGATTGGGCACAGCTAACCCGATTGGGCGGCTGAACAACTATGCTTTGAATCCCCTTTCTTTATTCCAATAGGGGGTTAATATAGACTTTTAAGGAGTGATTTTATAAGTTTGAGACTCTCTAGATATTAATATTATTAAGATATAATTTCAAACTCATAATTCAAAACCAATTCTAAAGATTCTCAAAAATATTTCCAATAACTCAATACTCAAAATTCAATAAATATCAATATATTTTTCAAAGTATTGAAAATCTATTCCTTTAATTTATTCCAATTTCATCTCCTAAGTGTGCACACCCCCCAAGCTAGTATGTTTATATTAAAAGGCTATTCTTGAGGAAAGAATCAGCCATACAAAGTCCGAAGTCTTATCAACCAAATCTGCATAGTGGGATTAATATAATAATCATGCTTGTAAAATTTTTTAATAATTAATTCAATAATTCCAATCTTTATGATAAACCAACTCAAAACTCCTTTTTATTTAATTCAACATACTGTTAAAAATCAAACCTTTTAAATATGATAAATATTTTCATTACTCAAAACATGATATTAAAATCAATCCTTCAAATTTATTTATTAATACTAATTTCTTTATTTCATAAATCACAATTCAAATCAATTTAATTACATCACCAAATAAATCAAATAAAACATGTGTATTTAATTCAATCAAATTTCAAAGATATCTTTCAACCTAAACGTACCTTGATTCCTAATCTCAGTCAACACATCGATCATTCAAAGTTCAATCACGAATACACCTTGCAATTAACATAACCATAACCCAAATCTAATGTGCATGGACTATAAAACTCTTTTAAAAATAATAATTTGATATAAAATTTTATCTTTGAAAAAGGTATTTATATTTTAGAAAACTAACCATGAAAAATATAAAGGAATAGGATTAAAGAGAATTGAATTTGCGTTAAAAAGAATAGGCAGAATTTGTAGAGGCCATAACTCCTTCAATATAAATCATAATTGGGTGATTCTTGAGCCTAACCTCAAGTATGTTTTGAGAGGGACAATTTACTATGAAACATTAAAACCCCAAAGCCAGACCACAAGTGCCCGAAAATTGGCTTCAAATGTATACGGGTTGATAATGTATGAAAAGAGGAGAAGAAAAGTAGGAAAATGTTGAGGGAAAAGAAGAATAAGAGAGAAGAAGAGAATTGAGTTTTGGTGTGAAGAAATGAGAGGTATGAGGGGGTATTTATAGGCTCATGAATGAAATATTTAAGGCGAGATTTTTTAAAAAGAATTATGGTAAATTAAGTTTAAGGAATTACTTGGAAAAGAGAGTTTAAGAATTAAGGAATGTTTAGGTTTTTTTTTTTTTTTTTCCTTCTTTCTTTGACAACAACAAAGAAAAGAAAAAACTTATGTAACAAAGCTAGAAAATATAGTTCTACATCCATTAGCAACCTAGTTTGCATTGTGTACTTGGTCTTTTCTCACCTTCCAGACTACGCAGGATTGAAACCTTTTAGTCGCCCTCCGGATTGTCCATAAGATGCTAATGTCAAAGTCTTGACGATTGCTGAGGATGTTGACCAGATTAGCAGAATCCGAGAACTAAAAAATCTTTGGCTAGTTTTAGTATTAGTCCATCTTATTGCCACTAGACAAGCTAGAGCTTCTGCATGAATGGCTGAGACTTCCCTACAATAGTGCCCGCCTCCTTCTTGGAACTCATCATTATCATTAGACAGTGCCCACCCCAAGCTTGCATTTCCAGTATGTTTTTGCCAAGACCCATCAATAAGTATCGTGACCCCCTGTGAGCTTACCCTAATGGTCTGGAGCGTGAAAGCATCCCTCCCTAAGGAAGCATAGTGGAAACCTGGAGGCCTAGCGCCTATAACATTCCCCTGAAAAAAATTTGGTTTGTTCCGAAACACCTCTAGTTCTTCCTTTGCCTTGTCAATATGCCGTAGTAGTGCAGCCGTGTCGCCGCCTTCTCCCCTGAAGACCTTTCCAATTCTATTGATCCATAAGCACCCTAAATTCACTATAAAGGTAGTGATTCTGTTGCTATGAATCCCATCCTTTCTATAAAAAAGCAGGATATATCTCTGAATCCATTGTCACAGTGGAGTAGATTCAGTAAAATCCAAGTTATAAACCAAAGAGAAATTATCCTATACAAACTTAGCTAGAGTGCAACTCCTAAAGAGGTGTTGACTATCCTTTTCTTCCTCGCCATAAAGATCACACTCCATCTGTACCGGTATATCTCTATGGTGCAAATTTGCTTTTACCGCAAGCCCATTCATAACTAACTTCCAAAAGAAAAGAATCCGCTTGGGAGGGATGTTGAGACGCCATAAAACTTTGCAAAAATCTGGTGTTAGACCACTGTCGATTCCTGGTACCTTTATCCCTTGGAGAAAAGCATCCCCTGTCTTAGTTGTGTATTTTCCAGATTTGTGATGCAGCCAATACAGCACATCTTCCTCTAGCATTTCTGACAGCTCCAAATTCAAAATATCCCTCGCACTATCCCATTCAAAACGATCTCTCACGCATTGTCCTTAAGATCAATTCACTAACAAGACCCGCCCCAACTCCTCTTAAAGGTTGATCAGAAGCTAGAACTGGTACCACACCATTTACCCATTTCATATTTGCAAACTTGATCCTATCTCTAGCACCAATTTTCCAGGCAAACCCCTCTACCAAGGTATAAACTACCCTATGCAAACCCCTATTCCCCTATGAGAGTTTTTTCCTTGTCGTAGAGAATCTCTTTCTCGTAGGCAAGGGATTTGAGTCCTTATTATAAAACACTTTGGACACCAGAAGTTGAGGGTTGCAATGCATCCTCTGAACTTGTCTGAACAACATTGCGTCATTTAAAGTACCCACTGATCTAATTCCCAAACCACCCATTCCCTTTGGAAGATGGATGATATCCTTCTTGACCCAGTGCATGCCTTTTTCCCTTTTCGATGCCCAAAAAATCTTGCGATGATGGAGTCGATAGTATTAGCAATAGAGTCAGGGATCTTGAAGCATTTCATCACATGAGATGAAATACTAATGAGAACTATGTTGATCAGGATCAAATTTGCCGATTGTGAGAGTCTCAGAGAGCTCCATCTCTTAACTTTAGTAGCAACCTTGTCCACCAAGTATCGGAAATTATTAGCCCTTTTGTGTATGATTTAATTAGTGCACCCAAATGAATAACTAAATTCTCCTTGCTATCCATTCTCAGAATATTTTCAAAAATTTTCCTTTCTTGGAGAGAGTGGTGACAGAGATAAATTTATGAAGGATTTGTTAAGATTTGATTGTTTACCCGACACCTTTTCAAATTCAGCCAGAAGATTCACAATGTGCTCACTGGATGTAGGAGTTTCTTTAAAGAAGATCATGGCGTCGTCTGCAAAAAACAGGTGAGAAATAGAGGGTGATCTTCCTATAACCTTTATACCTTGAAAAAGGTCGATATCCTCTGCCAGTAGGAGCATGCGGGATAAAATATCAATACAAAAAAGAAAGAGATAAGGAGATAGTGGATCTCCTTGTTGCGGGCCGCAATCTGGTTTGAAAGATTCTGCTACCCTGCCATTCACCAAGGGCTTATAAGAAACGGTAGTAACGCATTGCTCCACCCACTTGATCCATTGATCAGGGAAGCCATAAGCCCTCAGGATTTTAAGAACAAAAATCCAAATCACCCGGTCATAAGCTTTCGACATATCAATCTTGAGAGCCGCCATAGGTGTTCTAATTTTTGTTTAGTTTCATGTGATTAAGAAATAAGGAAATAAGGTAGGTAGGTTGATCAAGAAATAAAAGAAGGAAAGTGAGCTTGCTTGGAGAATAATTAAGAAAATAGATTATGGAAAGTGTTAAATAGTATGATGATCATGAAAATAGTTTAAGGAAATAAAAGCTTGCTTGGAAGATAAGTATAAGAGATTTGAAATCAAAATATATATGATCAAATATAATTTATATTGGAATAGGAAAATATAGGAATTAAGGTAAAATAATTATTTTATAAAATCTAAACGAAATCCGATTAATTACATTGATTAGACGAAAATTCCAAACTAATTATTGTTTAGAATTTTCGTAGCAAACAACATAATCAAACAAGATTTTTTTAGCTAGAAAAATCCGAAATTACCTATGTAATATATTCAGTTTAATTAAAATAAATAGTTACGAAATTCTTAATTAACTTAATCAAAATCAGATTTTCCTTCGCTAGAAAATCCGAAAATATTAGTTAATTAGTTTAGGAAATTCTTGTAAAAATTTGGTCCAAAATAATTAAGAAATATACTTAAAAATTTATTAAAATATCCGAAAATATATATATTTTTCAGTTTTAATTGAATATTTAATTGGATAATTAATCTTATCCAAAATAATAATTAAGTTTTAAAAATATATTTGGCACCAAAATTCAAATAATCTTTTGGCTCTAAAATTCAAATAAATAATTAAATTACCAAAATACCCTTTTTAGACAATAATTAAAAATTAATTAATTAGAAAAAACTTTTCAAAAATACGGGGTTTTACAGTGTACCCCCCTTAATTGAAGTTTTGTCCCGAAACTTAGTAAAATAATAAAGAAATCGATTTCTAACTCTTAGACTCATGCACATCTTAACTGGACTCAAGATCATAACTAACTTATGAAAGACTCCAAAAATACTAAAAATTAACTCAAAAAGAAAAAGCGCGAAACTCCATCGTACTCTACCCCCCTTTAAAGGAGTTACGTCCTCGTAACTCGACCAAAACATTAATTCATTAAATCAATTATACTAACACTTTATCATCAAGCATCAAGCCAGGTTAGGAAAACCAACAAGTTTCTCAATACACTACTATTCAAGTCAAACAACCAAAGAACTTAGGTTTTAAAATGATTTGGTTTCAAAAGTAGAGTGAAAAATGCGTAACATTTTTATGCATCAATTGAAAAATTTAAAATACTTTCATTTGGAGAAATTGTTGAAAACACTGTAATAGTCTCATATATTTAATCGTAAGGTATGAATTGAAATCAAAATAATTAGTTTTCAATCTAAATAATTGTTTTAAAACAAGGAATGCAAAACTTTACTTTAAAAATTGTATTTTTGAAAATTCATTTATGCATACTTGTAGTAAAATAATTATTTTAATAAAAGTTTTACATTTTCATAAAGAAACTCTATAATTATAATAATCACATATAACAAAGAGCAATCATATATAAGTACCAAACATAGAACGAATATCTCCCATCTCAATCTGCATATCCCATGTAAATTAGTAACTTGATCTTAAGGTAACTTCACCCAAATATTTACAATTTTCCCACAAATTTATAAATCTTGGTAATACAACCTTTAATCGTAATCATTAACTCTTGGTTACTTCAAAGAAAACAACATTTCACCTATAAAACATTCAAAAACTCAATCATCTTTTCTCATGACTTTAAATTCCTCAATCTGATTGTTATAATCATAACTTATCTTTAAAGCAATTCATTAAATAACTCAATTGAACAAAATGCAATCGTTGATTCTTCCATCATTAAAAACTTATCTATATCAATTACCTTTGTTGTCAATCCCTTAGAGTAAAATCCCTTAAGTAACCATCCAAATAATAATTTCCTAACTAACTTCATTAAATCCTTTCACATGGTATTATTTCTTCAAAATAAACTTCGATTTCAAACAAATTCATTTATCTCAAATATATTCCTTATATTGTCATTTCACTTCAATTTACTCAAAATCCTCTAACTTTGTGTTAAGTTTCTTCAAAAATTTTACCATCCATAATTTTGGTTTAAATAATCATCACAACGCTAATCCTCAAAATAATATGGATACTTTCCACTCTTAGATTCAAATTGTCATAAATTAATACTAATATCAAACTTCTTATCTTAAAAATACATACCTTACTCCAACACTTATATAGAACCTTCAACTCATCATTGCCATAAATAATATCTCCATGCTCAATATAAATCAGATTCCAAATATTAATAAAGACTTTATAACACAAATCCTCCAAATATTCATGATTATGTCCTTTAACAATAAAAAATAAATCATTCTTTATTCCATGGTAATCATCAAATCCTTTAAACTTAAAATAACAAACTCACCCATATTGGCCACATGCAAACTTCGTACGATTCAAATACTTGCCACATATCACATTGTTAACTATATACAAGCTTTAAACTAATCAATAGATTATATCCAACTTATAAAATTCCATGCTCACATAAATAAGTAATACAACTTACTAGAAGTTCACAAACAAACATATATAATCATTCCACAACACATCACCCTTAACCACATCCCTTTACTTCTCAAAGAGAGGTTCATGCTTCTTAACTTTAGGAAAATGGGCTCAAGATAACAATATTAGACATGGTGGATGAGTAAACACTTCAAGGTCAAACTTCTCATAAGGAGACAGGATAAAGGTAGTTTTTCTAGTCACAAAATCATTAAATACATACTAATTCCTTCACCTTTCAAGTAATAAATATTAAAGAATTTCTTTCTTATTTCATCCAACATTTGTTTAAATAAATCACTTTAATAAACACATGAATAATATTCCACATGCATGAGCAATTCAAATCAAAACTCAATGAATTTTATTTGCATGAAGTAATACGTAAAAATCAACAAGTACAGCTTAAGATTGCTCAACTATGAGCATCAAAACACCAAAATTTTGAACCTTCAATCACCTTACAAATAATACAATTTAAATAATTTCTTCCACATATCATTTATCATTTTAATCTTGTTTACACATATGAATTTATGAATTCGATGCTATCTCACGTAAGCAACTCAACTCATAAATTCCATTTGCATAAAGCAATTCATAACTCAATAATAAACCAAGTGTAACTCAAGATCACCCAACCATGGGCAATAAACTCAAAAAGATTCGGACCTCTTGACCATAGACCAAGGTGTTATAACACCAACTTAAAGCACAAACAATCACATCGACTTATGCTTTGTAATAGTTTCAATTATTTTTGTTTTCGAAAATAATTATAATAATGTACTTGAATGATATTAAACCGTCGAGCATGCGTCTCCCAGGTAAGTTACCTACATCGTCGAGGCGAGCCTTACCTAGACAGGGAGTCGTACAAGAGAATCCTTTCCTTAATCATCTTTCCATATAAGAAAAGAAAATAATGCTTATGACCTTCGCACACAAATACGAAACTCTATCCTATATGCCCTCTTAATGTCTACCCACAATTTTGTTTTCCCAATTTTAATCTTTTTCAGACCCGGTTAACTAATACCACTTTGTAACACCCCCAAATCCCCCTCTACGGAAATACTAGTATAATACATATAATTACACCGTAAAGATATATTTAGGAGTATTACCGCCGCGTGATTATGCAAGGCTACTCAAACTACTAAACAAAACCAAAACTTTGCAGCGGAAATTCAAACTCTTTCTTTATTAATACTTTATAAAAATGGTAACATTGTTATGAGTACTCAAAATAAAGATAAAACCAATGCTCCTAAACTAGGTGAAGTAAATCCCGAGACTCCCATATTCTCATTCATGACTCCACCTGAAATGGTCAACACTGCTAACCATTAAGGTAAACAGGGCGAACAAAAGAAATTAGGAAATAAGAATTATCAAAATATGCTAAGTACAATAACTGCAAGATAATGTAAACTCAATTTATTAGCAAACTTTTTTTGTAAAACCAATTCCAATAATTCCAAACTCATAATTCAAAACCAATTCTCAGGATTCTCAAAAATAATTCCAATAACTCAATGCTCAAAATTCAATAAATATCAATATAGTTTTCAAAGCATTAAA
This sequence comes from Chenopodium quinoa, assembly GCF_001683475.1. Classification (NCBI taxonomy): domain Eukaryota; kingdom Viridiplantae; phylum Streptophyta; class Magnoliopsida; order Caryophyllales; family Amaranthaceae; genus Chenopodium; species Chenopodium quinoa. The sequence continues at coordinate 3,420,912 of NW_018743218.1, forward strand.
AATCCATTCCTTTAATTTATTCCAATTCCTTTCCTAAGTGTATGTGCATACCCCCTAACCTAGTATCTTTATATTGAAAGGCTATTCTTGAGGAAAGACTCGGTCATACAAAGTCCAAAGTCTTATCAACTAATTCCGCATAGTGGGATTAATATTGAAAGGAATGGTGTCCTTCCAACAAGTGTATTCTTCTGATAGAGGGTTCAGAATTATTACAGAGTTAATTCTTCAATAAGATCAAGTGATCGGAATGCCTAGGTGGAGGCCGCTTCCGATCAGTAATATCGAGGTACAATTGATATTACAGCTTAATCTTAACTGAACCCTTCGGGTCGAACCCAATCGGATCACCGATCCGAGACGACGAATTAATCCGAAAGGATTTAATGAGTCGACAGAGTTTTACAAATACAGACGTCGTATATCGAGCCTAGGGCGTCGAGACCGAGCGTCGCAAAATCACAAAGCGACAAGTATAAAAATAGCCCTAGCACCACACTGGCCTAGCCATGTGGATGCTAGGCTAGTTCGAGCTAGCATGCACCTAACATGGCTAGGCGCAAGCCTAAGCACACTAGGTGTGCTAGGCGCGCCATCGCAGCCATGGCATGATGCCTAGGCACCATCGCCGCCTACCACAAGCAATAGGCGCACCAGGGGCACCTGGCGCCTTCCCAAGCACCACAAGCACCAGGCAGCCCATCGCAGCTAGCAGCGGTGCTTGCCTGGATGCCTAGATGCGCATGGCAAGGCCACACACGCACCAAGCACAGCCATCGCAGTGCTAGGCACTGGCGCATATGCATGTGCGTGTGTGCGTGCCTCGCACCAAGCATAGCAGTGCTAGGCACTGGCTGATGTGTGCTAATGCGAGGGCACCTGGCAGCATCGCCCAACACGCATGCTAGGCCCTTGCGTGCGTAGGTGCACTGGCTGGGCTAGCAATGCGTATGGCGCATGTGCGTGGGGTGCATGGCTGATGCGTGTGCGAGAGGTGCAGCGAGGGATGCGGGGGTGGTGCGTGTGGCTGGCAAGGCAAGGGGCCAGCATGCGTGGCTCGCTAGCAGTATGCATGCTGGCTATGCTAGCAATGGTGTGCGAGAGATGCGAAGGCCAGCACGCATTAGCGCCAGCACGCATCAGCGCCTAGCGAAGGCCAGCTCTAGCGCCTAGCATCGCCCAGCACCAAGCATGCACTGCCTTGCTGGGATGCGAGGCTGCTGGGCAGGCTGGTGCTAGCTGGCTGGGCTGGCTGGCACTGCTAGCTGGCGTGCTAGCTGGCAGCAGCCCAGCAGCCCTTTTTTGAGCCGGTTTTGCATGTGGGGACCATTTCTTGGAGCAATGGCTTGGGGATCAAGGCAATGGTCCCCCCCAAGCCTTTGGTCCTCACTTGGCTTTCTCTATTATTGTGCCATGTGTCGATTTGTGATTGAATTGATTAATCATTTAATTTTGGAATTAAATAACTATCATTTCACCAACTCTCCCACATTGATGGGAGATTGAAAAACCAAGGATTCATTTCCTTATAAATACCCTTCAAGGGTGTTGGGAAATGAACAACCTTGAGTGGAATTAATAAGGCAACTCTAATTAAGAGTAAACCTTTGATTCGTAAAACTCATAGTTTTATTTTTTTCGGGTCTTGACTAACCTTCAAGACTTAGGACGCTCGGGTCGGGTCGAGGGTACGATCCGTTGGAGATCTCGTGGTTTCGGGATTTTGAAGTAAGAGCTCTTCGGGAGCAAAGCATGCAACAAAGGTATAATTCTTGTTCTTAGTCTTGTTTGATTAAGTTTATTATGCTTGTTAATTGCTTTAATTAAGGGGCGGGTCTTAGGGGTTTCATCCGCGTAGTGTCGGGTCACTAGGAAACCCTACAGCGATATCGGAGCCACGCTTCTTTTAATTTTTGCAATTAATTTTTTAATTAAGGTGTTTTAAAAGAATTTATTTTTCTGGTCCATGTTCTTCTAATTAGATTAGATGCTCGTTTTAATTAATTTTAAAACTTGATTTTATTCTCGATTTGGCTGTTGAACCCAGATTTTGGCTCAAAAATAGTGATTTTTGGGTGGAATCGACATTCAAGAACAGATTCAACCTTCTTTGAGGACTGTCCAGAAGCCAAATTAGAACCAGAAACCCATTTTTCTGGGGTTTTTCGTTTTTCAACGAAAATTTTAATTCTTTTTTAAGCCTTGATTAATGCAAGCATTACAAGGTTAGATTAAATGCACATTTGCATCACTAATCTACTGGTTTTAAAATATCCTTAAGCATAATAATGGAGTTTTTATTAGTGCTTAAGTTGATATACCATTTTTCACATAAACTTGTTTTTCACAAATTTTGCAAATAAATTGCAATAAAGTGTGAAAACTTGTTGTGATCTTGTAATTTTAAGTTCCTATATTGTTAAAGTTCTAATCTTTAAAGGTTTAAATGATTGGAACCCTAACCCTAAATTCCATGTTGAACAAAGTTTGGATTTTTCATGTTTGGTTGATTAAAATCCATCAAGTTCAATTACTTGTGAGTAAAATTTGATTAATCTTCATATTGGAAGATGTAATCTTGGTATTTTACACAAGTATGAAAGTTGGAAAATTTTATCATTGGATGGTTAATTTATTTTTCCAACTCCCATTTGTCAAACCCATTATTAATTTGCATATTGGCAAGATTAATTATGAACATAGATCATTTTATTTTAAGCATAAAGTAAGACCTAATTTTGTTCAAAATAAAAATTTTGGATAATTTAGGCTTGTGCACCAATAAAATTAATTTTATTTAAGTTGGACTTATTTTTATTTTATTTTATTTTTCCTCAAATTGATTCTAAAATGTAATTTAGAATTAATTATTGTCACACACAAATCGAAATTAAATTCTGAGAATTGGGACGCAAATCGATGCAAAACCGCAAGCGTCACCAAGGCTAGCCGGGCTGCTTAGCAGCCCACATGTAGGCTACCTGTGGTGCGCGTATGGCTGTGCATCGTTGGTGTGTGGCTATGTGGAGAGGGGTGCTAAGGCTGGGCTTAGGCAGTGGCATTGGCTGCTGGCTGCTTGGGGCGCTGCTGGGCAGCGTGGTAGCAAGCACCAGTCAGCCCCCACTTGCTGGCAGGCGCAAGCATACGAGCAGGCATGTGTGGTGCTGGCCAGCATAGTGTGCTGTGCTGGGCGCAGCATGCTAGCACCAGGCGCCAGCATAGCCTTGATGTTGCTGGTGCGTGTGAGGCGTAAGCTGCTGGGGAGCTTATGCTGCTGCTGGGCAGCGAGGCAGCAAGCCCCAGCCAACTAGCCCACTGCTGCCTAGCAGCCATGGTGCGCTATGCACCATGTTTAGGTGAGGCTTCGTTGCTTAATTTTGAGCTATGCTATTTTGCGAAAATTTTGCCGTTTTAAATTATTTATGTAATTATTTTAACGAGGTTAGACCTCGGTTTTTCCGGCTTTTACAAAATTTTTGATTTTGACAAATTATGGGTTATGCCGACTTAATTAATCGGATTAATTAAGTATGGATGCGGAATTTAGTGGGAGCTTAATTAATTGCGTAAGCATTTTGCTTTTAGAAATAATGGATTAAACAACTATGACTAGTTTTGATTAGGCGCGTTAATCGGATTAACCACCTAAGTTAGTTACTAGTTTTGTGTGTTTAATTATGTATTTCGTAAAATTGCATGGGCCATTCACAAATAGTGAATGGGTGAATGTAAGATTGTTATTCAAAACAAGTCTTTGAATATAGCAACTAGTGGGGCCCGACTAGGATAGAAAATACGGACTGCATTCCGTTATGTATTTTTGTAAATCTAAATACGGTCTGTAAACCGTTAAGTATTTTTGTACTATTAGATTAATCTTAGTCGTTCTAGCTAGCTTTATTTTATTTGGCTAAGATGTCTCAAGACGGCGTTTCGATGAAGACGAGCCAAAATGAAGACCCATGGAAATTGAAGATTTCAAGGGGTCATGCTAGTTGCCAAATGCATCTATTTTATGCTTTTATATACATTAGTTAAGTTCACTTAAATCAAACCAACAAAGAAACCCTGGGTCCCTTAATAATATTGAGCTAAAAATTTTGCCGTTCCAAGAACAACACTTACCGAACTAATGCGCGTATGTGATGGGCTACGCCAAAGCGAGGCATCACTACTTCCCTAGGAACGTAAGGTATACTAGGTATACAAGTTGTCTTGGTTAAGCTCAATGATATCAGTAAGGAGTCCTTAGATGTTGTGGCAATAGAGATAAAATGTCAAGAATGTATTAGATGCGACATTTTATCAAACCGAGAGTAGCTTGGAGCTATTAGCAATTGGATTGCTTACCTTAAGATATTTAATGATTAAGGCAAGCCAAAGCATGCTTAACCATTTCTTGATCTTTGGGATCTCGAAATCATTTTATTCTCGCCTAAAAGGGACAATTTTATAATTGCGTGGATAAAATGCTCAATAAGATTGAAAATATGCATGAACGTTTCAAATTTCAACTTGTTGATTTATGAATGGTTTTTCATTTCAAATTCTTTCAATTGTAGAACCATGTCTGCAAGTAACTCAAACAACAACCATATGTGCCCGGAACTCCTCGAGAAGTTGGCCTTTTCCTTAAACTTGGTCAACTTCAAGGAATGGGAGGAGGAACTCAGGAGAACTCTCCGAAATTGTTCCTTGGAGTATACTCTTGATACTCCCATTCCAAGCTTCTTTGCCAAAGGAATCATGACCGATGAGGCTCATGAAGAATGGTCATTCAATTGCAAAAAGGTCTCACGACTTATGGCAAATTCCATCCCGGAAGATTGGAAGGAAAGTCTTACCTCCTATCTCCCGGACATGTTCCTCAAAGCACTTGAGGACGTTGTCAATGTAAGAGTCACCAAGAGTGACAATGGCAACTTTGATGGCCTCGTGTTTGACTTAACTAGGTCACTTTCAAACATGAGGATAAAGCCACCAAACGTGGGATGTCTTGCTAAGGAAAGGCGTCGGCTTTGGACAAAGGTCTACAATGCCAAATTGAGACCCGACATGCCCCTCCGACCTCGTGTGCTTGGAATGACTAGACTTTTCAAACACATGCAGCTTCTCGGAATCCCATTGGAAGATGAGATGGCGGGGCATATCTTGCTTGCTTCACTCCACTCAGGCTATGATGCACTTAGAGTGCATATCGCTGCGGGAAAGGAGACATACTCCCTCAAGGAGGTGGTGCAACTTCTTAGCCAAGCCACCGCCTATGGAATGACCAAAAGGCCCTTGAGAGCTAAGAAGAAGGAGTTCAAGAAGGTCAAGGCAAAGATGAGATGCTTCCATTGTGGCATGCAAGGCCACTACAAGAGAGAATGCATGCTCTTCAAGGAAGAGGGGAACATTCCGACTACCTCATGTATCTTCCTAAACACTTGTGAATTAAGCTTATCATAGGTATTGGATACCAAGTATGACTCACTTTATGTTGCCTTTTTAGGGACCAAGTGAGAAGCTTATCAAGTGTTGGTGCAAGAGCAAGAAGACGACGAAGATGGTTTTTCGGTCGTGCTTGCATGCACTATTTTGTCTTTGAGATGTAATTAAAACTAATCTTAGTTTTGTCATGCTTTTGAACAAATATTTTGATCAATGGTGTTGGACACCAAGATGTTTGAAATGAAAGACTTCTAACGTAGTTGTTTCAAATATTATCTTTCAAACATATGCATGCTTTACACAAAGACAATAGGATTCATACCAAATGAACTAAGACCATCGAGTCGAATCAAACCTACTTGTGGCAATGTCGTCTTGGCCATATTAACATCAAGCGCATCAAGAAACTTCTTCAAGAAGGTGTTCTTGACTCATTCGACGTAGAGTCGTTTGAAAATTACGAAGGATGCTTATTAGGCAAGATGATAAAACAGTCATTCTCCAAGTTGGGAGAAAGGGCAAGTGACTTATTAGGTCTAATACACACGGATGTATGTGGACCAATGAGTACACCCGCAAGACAAGGTTACCGATATTTCATCACTTTCACCGACGATTTTAGCAGATATGGCTATATCTACTTAATGTCGAATAAATCTGAATCCTTTGAGAAATTCAAAGAATTTCAGAAAGAAGATGAAAATCAACTTGGCAAGAAAATTAAAGCAATTCGATCGGATCGAGGTGGCGAATATTTGAGCCATGAATTCGACGATCACTTGAAAGAAAATGGCATTCTTTCAGAGTTGACACCTCTTGGAACTCCTCAATGGAACGGAGTGTCCAAATGGAGGAATCGAACCTTGTTAGACATGGTTCGATCAATGATGGGTCTTAGTGAACTCCCTATCTCTTTCTGGGGACATTCACTACAAACTGCAGCACTAACACTGAATAGAGCTCCGTTAAAAGCTGTTGAAAAGACTCCATATGAATTATGGACTAAGAAACCCCCTAGGTTGTCTTTTCTCAAGATTTGGGGATGCGAAGCATATGTCAAGCGATTAATTTCGGACAAACTTCACCCCAAATCGGATAAGTGTTTCTTTGTGGGATACCCAAAAGAAACCAAAGGGTATTACTTCTACAATAAATCCGAGAACAAAGTTTTTGTTGCTCGTGATGGTGTCTTTTTGGAGAAGGAACACCTTTCCAAAATGACAAGTGGAGGAAAATCGAACTCGAAAAAGTTCGAGAGGACGAGCAACAATGTCAACCTGACAAAACTGACAATCTAGATGCTTTGGAAGCATCTAAGAAGATTGGTCAGAATCAAACTGACAGTGAAAATGCTCAACCGATTACCCTTCGTAGGTCGCAACGGCAAAGATCTCAACCAGACAGATACCTCGGTATCGTCTTAACCGATGATCAGGACATCCTAGCCATGGATGGTGATGAGCCGACGACATACAAGCAAGCTATGACGAGCCCCGACTGTGAAAAATGGCAAGAGGCCATGAGATCCGAGATAGACTCCATGTCTGAAAATCAAGTCTGGGACTTGGTAAATTTGCCCGAGGGTTATACTCCCATTGGTTGCAAATGGATCTTCAAAGTGAAGACAGACAAGGATGGAAATGTATCGATATACAAGGCTAGACTGGTGGCAAAAGGCTATAGACAAATCCATGGGATTGACTATGATGAAACATTTTCACCAGTTGCAATGCTAAAATCCGTCCGGATCATCCTAGCGATTGCTGCATATTACGATTATGAAATATGGCAAATGGATGTCAAAACCGCCTTCCTTAATGGAATTTTGGAAGAAACTGTGTATATGACACAGCCAGAAGGTTTTGTCGATCCAGGCAACGCTAGAAAGGTTTGCAAGCTGAAGAAGTCCATTTATGGACTAAAGCAAGCCAGCAGAAGTTGGAATCTGCGATTTGATGAAGCCATTAGCAATTTTGGTTTTATCAAGAATCCAAATGAATCTTGTGTATACAAGAAGGTCAGTGGGAGTGATATTGCATTCCTAGTCTTGTATGTCGATGACTTCTCATTGGAAATAGCACAAAATTACTGGAGTCCGTAAAGGGCTGGTTGGGAAAGTGTTTTTCAATGAAGGACCTAGGAGAGGCACAGTACATATTGGGCATCAAGATCTACAGAGATAGATCTAAAAGGATGATTGGATTAAGCCAGAGTACTTACATTGATAAGGTACTGGCTCGATTCAACATGGAGAATGCCAAGAGAAGGCATTTACCCATGTCCCATGGCATAACTCTCAGCAAGAAACAGTGTCCACAGACACCTGTTGAGCGAGAAAGAATGAATCAGATCCCATATGCTTCGCCGATCGGATCAATCATGTATGCCATGATATGTACAAGGCCAGATGTATCGTATGCCCTGAGTGCAACGAGCTGATACCAATCGAACCCAGGAGAGGCGCATTGGACTGCGGCCAAGAATATCCTAAAGTACCTGAAAAGGAACAAGGATAGGTTCCTGGTGTATGGAGGCCACAAAGAACTGGTTGTTGAAGGTTACACCGACGCTAGCTTCCAGACTGACAGAGACGACTTCAAGTCACAATCGGGGTACAAATATTTTGTCTGAATGGAGGAGCGTTTAGCTAGAAGAGTGCCAAGCAAAGCACCACTGCAGACTCTACAACTGAAGCCGAGTACTTGGCCGCTTCAGAAGCTGCCAAGGAAGCTGTTTGGATTCGCAAGTTCATCAGCGAACTTGGTGTTGATCCCTCAATCAAGGGGCCGATAGACCTCTATTGTGATAACAATGGAGCTATCGCTCAGGCCAGGGAGCCGAGAGAACACCAGAAGGTCAAACACGTGCAAAGGCGATTTCACATGATAAGGGAATGGAAATCCGAAGGTGAAATCATAATTTGTAAGATTGGCACAGATGATAATGTGGCCGATCCTTTAACTAAACCGCTACCTCAGGTGAAACACAATAAGCACATTGAGGCGATGGGAATCAAGCATGTTAGAACCTGGCTTCGAAATTCCCTGTACATGTGTTTTAATTAAACTGGTTGATTTAATTTAAGACACTGTATTGAAACCATTCATTTATGGAGTAATTAATTTTGTGCAAAATTATCATTCACTCCATTACTATTTAATTGTGGTTTAGAATTAAATAATGAGTCCATTCGATTTACGGAAATATTCAAAACAGGGTATCAAGACCATGTCTTGGATAAAGAAACACCTGTTAAGTGAACATTGAATATTTAAATCGAAAATTGTTCCTAATCGAGGTTATCTAACAGATGGACGATTGATGACCGCCATAGATTAGTGTGTATTATGATTTACAACACCCGTTTCTTGTGCTGCGAGGACGTGACAGTCATAAATCATTTGCAACGGTATAGTTTGGAACCGTACTGGATAAGACCTATGAGAGTACTTTAAGAAATTTCAAAATTGTCATAAGTACATTTCTCATCATGACTATCGGAACCTGTTTCCTCCGACCATGAGTATTGTGAAGTTTTCTTGTTTGAGTACTAGACTCTTTGATGTTTCCTAACGTCTGCCGTAACTGGGGATCATAACGGGAACACTCGGCATGATCAATAATCATGCTTGTAAAATTTTTAATAAATAATTCAATAACTCCACTTTAAATCAATAATTCCAATCTTTATAATAAATCAACTCAAAATTCCTTTATATTTAATTTAACATACTTCTAAAAATGGAACCTTTTAAACATGATAAATATTTTCATTACTCAAAACATGATATTAAAATCAATCCTTCAAATTTATTTATTAATACTAATTTCTTTATTTCATAAATCACAATTCAAATCAATTTAATTCCATCATAAAAGAAATCAAATAAAACATGCTTATTCAATTCAATTAAATTTCAAAGGTATCTAGCCACCTAAACGTACCTTGATTCCGAATCTCAATTAACACTTCGCTCTTTCAAAGTTCAATCACGAATACACCTTACAATTAACATAATTATAAGGTTTATCAACATCTTTAGATATAAACTCAAATCTAATGTGTATGGACTATAAAACTCTTTTAAAATATTACTTTGATATACAATTATAGTTTGGAAAAAAGGTATTTATATTTTAGAAAACTAACCATGAAGAAAATAATGGAATACGATTAAAGAGAATTGAATTTGCGTTGAAAAGAATAGGCAGAATTTGCAGAGACTATAACTCCTAAATGGGTTATTCTTGAGTCTAACCTCAAGTATTTTTTTGAGAGGAACAATTTTGTTTGAAACATCAAAACCCCAAAAATTGATCAGAAGTGTCTGAAATTAGTTTCAAAGGTATACGAGCTGATAATGTATGAAAAGAGGAGAAGAAAAGTAGGAAAATGTTGAGGGAAAAAAAGAATAAGAGAGAAGAAGAAAATTGGGTTTTGGTGTGATGAATATGAGAGGTATGATGGGGTATTTATTGGCTCATGAATGAAATAATTAAGGCAAGATTTTGTAAAAAGAATTAGTAAATTTAGTTTAAGGAATTTTTTTTAAAGGAGAGTTTAAGAATTAAGAAATGTTTAGTTTATAGTGATTAAGAAATAAGGAAATAAGGTAATTAGTTTGATCATGAAATAAAAGAAGGCAAGTGTGCTTGCTTGGAGAATAATTAAGGAAATAGATTATGGAAATTGTTAAATAGTATGATGATCATGAAAATAGTTCAAGTAAAAAATATCTTGCTTGGAAAATAATTATAAGAGATTTGAGATAAAAAAAGATCAAATATATTTTATATTGGAATAGGAAAATATAGGAATTAAGTTAAAATAATTATTTTATAAAATCAAAAATAAATCTGATTTATTATATTGATTAGCCGAAAAATCCAAACTAATTATTGTCTAGAATTTCCGGACCAAACAATATGATAAAACCTGATTTATTTACCTAGAAAAATCCGAAATTACTTATGTAATATTTTTGGTTTTAATTAAAATAAATAATTAGGAAATTCTTAGTTAACTTAATCAAAATTAGAGTTTCCTTCACTAGAGAATCCGAAAATAATTATTTATTAGTTTAGGAAATTCTTGTATAAAATCGGTCCAAAATAATTAAGTAAGAAATGTACTTTAACATTGATTAAAATATCCAAAACTATATATTGCCTCCGTTTCTTAAAGTTCGACTCACTTACTATTCATGCTATCAAAATAAAATAACTTTGACCAACTTTTATGATTTATACAAAAGAAACAAATTATCATGGAAGATCTTATTAAATTCATCTTTTTTTAGACTTTCCAAATATCAACCTTTTATAATTTTTCACCTTATATATGCCAAAGATATTAATGGTCAAAGAAGCACATTGAAGACCGTTCAAATGCAAAGTGAGTCGAATTTTTAGGAACGGAGGGAGTATATTTTTCAGTTTTAATTAAATATTTAAATAGATAATTAATCTTATCCAAAATCCAAAATAATAATTAAGTTTTAAAAATATTTTTGGTGCCAAAATTCAAATAATCCTTTAGCTCCAAAATTCAAATAAATAATTAAATTACCAAAATACCCTTTTTAGAAAATAATTAATAGAAAATACTTTTCAAAAATACGGGGTATTACAAAAGCTCTCCCGAAAGAAGTCAAACAAGTTAGATTGCTCAAAGAAACGAGTAGATAAACATATGATGAAAGATACAAATGCATTCTATTAATTAAAAGATAGAGTTAGGCCTACAATTGTACAAGTTGAAGGAAAGGTTACCTCCATGATCATAAAATTGGAAAAGACGAACGATCTTCCAATACATGCTACATGATAAACTACACTATCGTTTGGCTACTAAGCCAAGGGAGACTACGAAAACTAAGAAGAAAGTTTAAAAGAAATGAAAGGCTTGTTGTTGATTGATTTGCTGATACCTTCTTTTGATCCTTGCACTTCTATTTGTAGGCAAAATGGAGCGGTTATGGCTGACTCCCAAAACTGTTGTACGGTTATGCTTATTGGCGCCAACACTTCTTCAAAAATTAGAAACATACATTAGCCTCCTAACCAGCCTCTATGCATTGGGCCTTTATGTGACATCGACCCATTTCCTTTTATGCTTGAACCAGTTTAGCCCAAAGACCTTTTACTAACTCCAGAAACCTTTTGTATTCAGTCAAAGTCAATAAGGTCAAACAAAAGTCAAAATTTTGGTTTTTGAGTATAACAAATGCCCCCTTAATTTGGGTGGTTGATGACGTTTTGATGAGTGTCATTTATGGTACTCATTTAATGAGTTTTTAGGTTGTTTTTACCTTTTTTTTATATCTTTCTTTCTTAATAAATCCTTAGTTTTATTCATTTTCTCTTTAGTTTCCTTATTCTTCCTTTTTTGTGTTTTCGTCCACTTTTGTGGATTTCTCATGTTTTCCCCTTTTGTTTATTTTTTTCCTTTGTTTGTAGCTTTAAGGCGATGCTTGAGACCCGTCACGATGATTTTCCGGGTTGGAAGAGGCTCAAAGTGCAAGGTGGAAGCTCATGCATAGCTCACAAGGCAAGAAATAGCTAGTTCCAAGACTTGGTGTTTGCGCTCTCATGCTGAGCTTCCATAAAATTGTGGTGTTTAACCCACCGTAAACCTTATTTCGGGACAGCCATACCTAGTGTTGATCATGAGGAGTGCACCATCCGCATTAAGCACGCACCGAACAGAAGTCCTGCTCCAGGTGCGCGGGCGCGCACGAAAGCTATGCGGACGCGCAAGAAAAGCTTTGCCGCGCCACGAAAAGGACCGCCGACCACAGGAAGATCTGTTGCGCCACGACAATATTTACCGCGCCACAACTGCAGCGTCGCGCCACGGCAATCATCAGGCTGCGTGGGTGCGCATCTTTTCTACGCGGGCGCGCCACTAGGGATCCTATTTCTGTACCCTGATTATCGCTGGCGCGCAAGCTCGTGTGAGAACGCGTCCGGCTGGGTTTATTTTGGGATATTTGCCTTCTTTCGTTTGTAGTTAGTTGTACTATAAACATCTTTTCTCTATTATTTCTTCATAAAGCAATGAAGGAATTCATTAAGCAATTTTAGAATTAATTCTTAGCTCTCTAGTTTATGGTTAGTTTTAGGAGTAGTTTTAGAGAGAGAAAGTGAGGGATTTCAATGGTGATTTGAGTGATTGAAGATGCAAGGGTGAAAATTGTATTGAAGATCTTCTCAATTATCAATGAGCGTTTCTTACTCTATTTCATCTTATTGTTTTCTTTGATTTCATGTTTGTTTGATTTGGTTTTGATGATTGATTCTTGATTAGTGTAGTTGTTCTTCAAAATTTGTTGATTCTTGATTTCTTTTACTTGCCTTGATTTGATGATGGATTGTAGTGAGTAGTTGCTTGCTAGTGTTTGGGTAAAACTTGTATGATTGATTGATTATGATTAATTTGGGAATTATGTTGATTGATTGTTGAGATTAAAGTGATTAATGTAAGTTTTCATGTGCTTACTTTGATTAGGCCTTGAGAACTATACTAGATTGCATTGTAAATCCTAATGACATAATCACTTGATTTAGGATTTGCAATTGTTGATTGGTTTGAATTGTTATTCTCCTAGTTTGTTACTCATAAAGGAAACCTAGCTTAACGATTAGGAGATAGCTCTTTAATTCAAATTGATAGCTCTTATCATTAGTCTTCACAACCATTGATTGATTAGACCTTCCCAAGTTGTTGCAATTGTCATGATTACTTGTTGATCCCCGTTTCCTAGTGTTTCATTTGTTTGATTCTTATTTGTTTCGGTAGTTGTTTAGTCTTTCTTCATTCTTGACTTCGACCTAGCTTAGGCATTGATTAAAAGCACTTGAACATAACCATTCCTAGTGGTTCGACCCTTGACTTAACTTTATACTTGTATCTAGGTTTGTTAAGTGATTATAAATTTTGTTTGACCTTAGGGAGGATTAGTCAACGACCTAGTTCACCCTACGTCAAAATGGCGCCGTTGTCGGGGAATAGTGTCTATGTTTGTGTGTTTTTGATTGCTTAAGTCTAGGTCTTTGTATATACTTTTCTCTTATTTGATTTTTGTTTGTTTTGTGAAAAAGAATGGCAAGTACCTCATTTCCTCAATTTGAAAATGAGCCGTTTTGGGTGTATTTTGATAGGCTAGAGAACTTCATTAGTTACCATGTTTTTGAACTTTTGGGAGGCTTGTGAGATTTGTTATCATGAGTTGAATAAGCAAACTAGAGAGATTATCAAACGCATGTTTAATGGTAGATTTCGAGCACTACCAATCAATGATGCTTGGGAATTTTATGCCTGGTTTGCTAGGGATACTTATGATCATAGTCATGGTTATTCAAATGCTTCTATTAATAATTGTTGTGGTCCATGTTCCATGTATGATGAATCTTGCATGCCTACTTGTGCCCCCATTCCCCATTTTGATGATGTCACTCATATTTCTAAAGTTAATCCCTACATGCTTGCACATGATTCCTCTCCCCATGATGCTTTTCAATGTTCTTCATCTTTTCAACCCTTTAGAGCCTAGCTTTAAGTCTCTTCATAATCAAATTGGTAATTTTATTGAAACCATTGGAGATGAATATAATTTGAAGCCAAATGAGATGAGATGTTTGGAGGCAATGATAAGCCAAATGGAAATGATGAAAAAGATGGAAGAGAAAAATGAGGAAACTTGTAGGAGAAATGAGGAGATGAGATATCAATTGTCATCAATGTTGAATGTAAATGAAGTTTCTACAACTTTTGTAGATATGCAAGATGATGATGATGATAGGGAAGCAAAGCAAGGACAACAACGCTTCAAACATAATTACATAAATACATAATCAAAACAACAAGTACCAAATAAAAGTTCAAAATAGCAGAAATAGCCACAAGAACCAAGTGACAGGCTAAAGTCGTATCACCTAATCAAAAGTAATTTCTAAAACTACTAACTAAAATAGATAGGGAAGTAGGGTCGAATCCACAGGGAAACAAGTCTTTCTATTCCTAATCAATTAATATAATCTAAATTATCAAGTAGCAAATAGGATTTTATATGAATTAATAATCTAAGGGTAATAATTAAACTAAAACAAGTTGAATAAAGGAGGAAATCAATAATAAAAAGCCTAGGGCATAGGTTCACCAATAAATAATATTCCAGGGTAAAACACAACAATCAATCATCAATGCATCAATTAACCAGATCATAAAGGGCTTTCGCTACGTATTACAATCACAGAATTAATCTACCGGTATTAACTCACATCTCTCGAATCTTGACTTAACCATTTATAAATTAACCTGCCTATTGAAACTAAGCCTAAACATCAATTCTCATCTCTCGAATCTTGAACCAAAATTGCATAACTCATACAATTAAACAAGCGCTAATCTAATTGTGTAGCATTAAATCAATCAATAGGAAATTAATCTGAAACATTAACAATCAATAATAATAAATCATCCCTTCATATTATTCATGGATCCCGACAACCATAGAATTAAACTACTTGCACATAATTAAATCTAAACTAATCAAAGCATATAAAGAAAACATGATTAAAAACAATATGCAATTAAATTAAACGATAATAAAGGATAATAGAAACAATAATAATAAAGCAAACATGAAAACAATAAATTCAACAAAAGTAAAACAAAAGTATTTTAATACTAAAGCAATAAACGTACAACTAAACTAATGAAAAACTAGACTAAAACTACCTAATCTCTCGTAAAACTCCTTTTATAAGAAAAACTTATCTTATTAATCAGCTTAGGAAAAACTAATCCCAAGCAAACTAAAACTCATAAACAAAACCCAGTGAAGCTAAATAAAAAGATGTGGTAAATCCCATCTAAAGGTTGCCAATATAATTGGGCCTTTATGTTAGAGATAACAACCCACTATACAAACCGACTTCGCAAACATCAAACACTCAAGAAGCCTACTCGCCCGATCAGGCATGACGAGCTGGCAGCCAGTTGAGCTCCTTCCTTTCACGTGAAATGGGTTTTGGACTTGAACTTGTTGACTTAAGCCCCAATTCTCAATTAATTAGTTCGTGTTTCTTGCGGAAACTTCGTACCTCTTTCACTTAATCAAGCCCTTAATCACCAAACTAAATTTCATTAACTCGGTCTTGGGCTTTAAAAATACGATCATAAAATACATTCCGACTCCAATATCTTTATAGTGGTCTAATAAGCTCGGAAATTGTCATAAATCTGCAAATTCCTACAAAATAATACCAACTCTACAAAAACACTAGAAAACGTATATTAGTAATAAATATAACTCCGTAGAGCTCAAATAAACACAAATATGACCGTGGGACGGGGAATAAAAATATATATATAATAGACTCATCACCAAGGTGGCAGAAAAGGGGAAGAGGGCAGCATCTCAGCACACCAGCACGACAGCACCACTGCAGCAAATAAAGAAAAGCGCAACCCCCAAACACAACCACAACCAACCAACATAATAGCAAGCAGCAGGTACCAGCAGCCAGCAATAAGACCAGCAACAACCAACAGCCTCGCAGCATAACAGATAGAACTAAGCAAGCAAGGCAACAGACAGATAGGCAGCAGGTGAAAGCTAGCAAGCAACCAACAAGGAAGCACAAATTCCCTATAAACAAAAGCACACAACGGCATTAGAATATATGATTATTTTTCATATAATATACTTAAGAAAGAATACAATTAGACAAACCTTTGTCACATCAATTATTTCCAACAAATTCATTAACTTGTGTGATTCCAATGTCACTACCATCAAATTCTAAAAAAAGTAAACAATATAAGTAATAAACTTAGAGAAATAAAATAGATAAAAAATATAAAATATGCTTAATAGTAGTATTAGTGTATTACCTTCTTCATATTTTTCAACATCCTCAAGAAAGCGCTCAATATCAATGCATACATTTGGTGCCCTTAACCAATCTTGAGTACAAACTAAAGCTTCCACCATATTTGGCCCCAAACTACTACGAAATTGATCAAGTATGCGACCCGATGTACTAAATGCGGATTCACTAGAAACCGTAGAAATTGGTATAGCCAAAATGTCCTTAGCCATTGTTGACAATACTTTGAATTTCTCACTTTTTTCTTTCCACCAACCCAAAATATCAAACATTTTCCCTTCAACCCTTCTCTCCCGAGCTTCTTCAAGATAATAATCCAATTCACTTTTTTCAACAACAAAATCACCTTCTTCCTTATCAAAATCATCATAAGACTTTTTCATCTGCTCACTATTTGAAGAGCTCAAGTTTTCAGAACCATTATTATCCACATTGGCAACATTTGTATTACAATCATTCTTGGAAAAGGAAGAAGCAATAATAGCATCATAATAGTTAAATAAATTCCGAAGATTGTCATACAAATTGTTACATATACATCCACTTTGGCAAAGTCATTAGGATAAAGTTTTTTAAAAGAATACTTCAAAAACCTCACCTTATATCGAGGATCTAAAACAACAGCAACTAACATCATGATAATAGTTTTACCGAGATCCCCATAATACTTATCAAACTTTTCCCTCATTTGTCTACCCATAATACGAATATCCATATTTGTAGAGTTTTCCCATTCCATCAAACAACACCTCCAAAACCTCATGAAATACAAGTTTGCAGTAACATATACCCGACATTTTCTTTGTAGACTCATAAAATAATTTCAAACACAAAGACAACACTTTAGCTTTACCCAATCTTCTTTTGTAGGTACTCCATCTTTGAGTTCCCTACTAAAATCAGGATCATCTTCCGTAAACCTATTAAAAGCCTTTTCAAATTTCAATGCGGTTTCAAGCATGATAAAGGTAGAATTCCATCTAGTTGCCACATCAAGACAAACTAAACCTTTACAAGAAACTTTAACCAGCATAGAAGAGTGTGCAAACAATTTAGCTCTAGAAGGTGAACTCCTCACATATCTAACAGCAGCACGAATTCGAGCAATCGAAGACTTCACACTAGATAAACCATCTTTCATAATCAAATTTAGAACATGACAAGCACATCTCATATGAAAAAATGAACCCTCCAAAACAAGTTTATCATGAAAATGTGTTTTCAAATATTCAAACGCCACATAATTTGAACTAGAGTTATCAACAGTTAAAGAAAACAATCGATCCTCAATCTCCTATTTAAGAATACATGCCTCCACAACTTTTCCAATTTCCTTACCTTTATGACTATCCATTAATTGAAAGTTCAAAATTCTTTTGTGCAACTTCCAATTATCATCAATGAAATGAGCAGTCAAACAAAGATAATTAAAATTTTGAATATAATTTCAGCAATCAATTGTTAGAGACACTCTCAATTTCAAACACCCGATCAATTTCTTTAATTTTCCACTTTCACAAACAAATATATTTTTCACATCTCTTGCAACTGTAAAACATGAAGGTGTATGAAATTGAGGTACAACAACACTACAAAAATACCTAAAATCTTCACGCTCAACTATAGAAAATGGTTGTTCATTAACAATAACCATTCTTGCCAAACCAAGTCTATAAGCAGTTTCATCAAATTTCCAATTAGAGACTATAGTAGCATCAGATTCAGGAGACTTGTAAACAGAAATGAGTTTTTGCTTTTTGTCTACATTTGGAGGGTATTTTGAACATGCACCAAGGTGTTTCTTTAATGAAGAAGTTCCATTATTAGTATTACCTGTTAGCATTCTCTCACAGTATTTGCATTTGACTTGAACAATTTTTTTGGTAACCAGATCTCTAAATTCCCAAAAATGGTTCCAGTATTCTGACTTCCTCTTGTCACCAACCTTGGTTGATTTGGTTGTTGCATTCTCAGTTCCAACCTCACTTTCATCATCCATAAGGACTAACGAATTGGCGGTATTGCTCATAGTTCTGAACAAACTACTGCAGCAACAGAAAAACATTAATAAAACAACTCCTCCCACAAATCACTAGATTTCTCTTCATCCATAATTTCAAATGCAACTAATATTCAATCAAAACTAATAAATTCTACAACCAAGTAATTCTAGGAAAATCATTAATGAAACAAAAAGTGAAAAAGTTAGAAAAATACTTACGAGTAACGTCGTCCGGTACCAGAGATTCGGAGAAGACCGAGAGAATCAGGGAGGATAAGATTTTGAGGAGAGAGGAGAACGGAGAACGAAAGAGAGGATGAGAAAAGAGAGGAGAACGGAGAAACCTAGAGAACCAGAGAAGAGTAGAAGACCCTATAATGGATTGGAATATTGGATGAAATGAAAGTTGGAGGTTGGTACTCTGGCAGAACCGTAGAAAACCCTAAAATGAGTAAATGGGCCTAAAGAGTAATGAATGTTGGGTTTTTATAAAAAAAAATTAAATTTTAATAACTAAACTAGTACCGTTTCGGGTACCCAGTTTATTTGGATCCGGGACCGGGTACTCGGAACTGGAATTGGTTTAAACCAGGTACCAAGTGGGTACCGGGTCCAAAATTTTAGGACCCGGTCCCGGAACCGGTGAGACCAGTTCCGGGTTCGGACCCAGCGGGTCCTAACCGGTTCCAGGTACCCTAGGTCATAGCCATGGTTGCTTTAAGGGTAAGGCCTTGAGCTTAGATGATTTTGAAGTTGATGAGGATAAATATGAGAAGGTAGAACTTACTTTTGATGATTATGAAGATGAGAGTGAAGTGTTTTGTGAGGTTGAGTCTCCAACTCCTATCTCAAATCTTCAACCATTTCCTTCCTCTTTCACTTTTGATGATCCTTTTTTCTTCTACATTTTCCACCATTAAGGATGGTGAGGCCTTTTTAGTGGGAGATTGTACTTCTTATGTTTATCTTGAGCTCCTTCCCAAGTTTGACACTCAACCCTTTGATGAGGTTCCTTTGCACCTTAATGATGATTTGATGTTTTTGAGAGCTCATTTAGGGTGTGAAGTTTATGAGGAGGATGAGATTGAGAATGCGTTTGATTTGAATGATAATGAGTTGGAAGAGAGCCCTTTGGATGAAAGTTCATTGGATGGGAGAGCTTGTGATTCAATGGTTAGTGGTGTAAGTTAGCAATCAATTTCTATTCCTTCACCTTACATTCCATATTCAAAAAAGCTTGACCTTGTTCCTTCCTACCCCATGTCATTACCTTCTTTTCTCCTTTCCCCTCCTCTTGAAGAGCCTTTAGTCCCCCAAGTGCCTCATTTGATGACTTTTGAGGAGAATGGTGGGACTTCCAAATATGTTGTTGAGAAGAGAATGCCTTCTTCCTTTTCTTTTATTTCTCTTCTTTTTTCTTACATTCTTATTTTTCCCTTTATCTCATTCCTCTTCTAGGAATACCTCTCCTCAACTTTACAGGTGTGCCCTAAGCTTGTTGCATGCCTTCATTTTGTCATGTGCATACTTACTTTCTTATGAAATGTGTAGTAGTGCATTTGATAAGCTCTTGCATTCGTTGCAATGTTATTTACTAGAGCGGTCAAGCTTGGACCTTAAGCAAGACTTTCTTGAGAAGTAACCCGTGTTTTATTGCTTTCATTTTCTTTTCTTTTTATATAGATCTTCTCTCATGGAAATGTTTGTGTGCCTTTTGCTAGGTACATAACTTGATATATTTTGGTGCATCGGTTTGGATCAAAAATCAAGAAAGTTTGACTCCTCTTGTCTAGCATATGGCATACAAGGCATAGACTTAGAGGAAATTAGCTTTTAAAGGTTAAATTGGGTCATTTACGAGTATTTACACCCACCTATATCCGGTAATATCTTTCCTCGCTCTTTCTTTAATTCTTGGTGACTTATTGGACTCTTTTGTTTATGTTTGAGCATTTTGTCTCATTCAATCTTGGGGGGGGGGGGTATTCTATCATGTTTGGTGGGATGTTGATTCATACATACCATGCACATTTGTATATGCATTTCCATGTTCTTTATTTTGAAAAACTCCAAAAAGATTTTTGTTTCTATCAAGGCAAATTTGCAATGTGTTCTGTTTTGTTCTTACTTTAGACATAATACCTTTGAAATTGTGTTCTTGAATGCTTTTTGTTTCGGGGTTTTCTGATGTCCTGCGGGAGAGTTACAATTCCGAGACTGGAACCGGACGCCTGTACCTGCAAAATAACGGAGACTCCTGAGAGCTCCGCCTCCAACGGTCAAGTTAGTACCTGATTAAGGAGTAATCAATACAGAAATTAAAGTAATCAGATCTCTCTAGGTGAAAGTGCTTAGTGTTGGTAATCTGCGTTGTTAGCGAGATTAGCCGGTCGTTAATAAGTCTGTTCTTCTCTGCTTGATCTCTTAATAATTCGGTTCCTGATTAATGAGGATTAATCGAGTATTTATAGCCTTGGGAAGCGTGCAACTCTCTAGGTTTAAGGTAAACCTAGGGCTGACCGGGCCTCTAGACTGAATTGGGCCTTGATGGCCGGTTGTCCCATTTGGCATGGGTGGACACGTGGCGTGTCTTAAGTGGTCCGTGGAGGACGTATCTGTGATTGACACGTGGCAAGCTCCTGTTGGCCTTCGTGAAGGACACGTGGCGGAACCTGGTTGGTCCACTTGTCAGACGGTGATTGGTGGATAAAAATCCCCTAATCATTTGCCCCTCACAGGTGGCACGCGACTGGTCACGTGTCGCCTGTGACAGGTGTCGCACGGTGACAGGCGACGGCCCGTTACAGGTGTCACCTTGCAGACGGCCGAGAGATTTTCCCGCCCAAATTTTGAATTCGGAAGCGACCCTTCGCCTTCTCACTTTGCCTATAAAAGGAAGTGCTGACTTCGGTCATTTTTACATTTGAGAACTTTTGCGAGAACATTCGGACCCCTGAACTTGCTCTGACATTTCGGACTTTTTCTGCCTACCGCCTGTTCTGACAAGCCGACTGACCCGAACTTCCAGGACTTCATCAACCGTCACCCGTTCAGGTAACTCAGTTCTCTTACTCTTAATTTTCTCTTTATTTTTTTGAAATGGCACCATGGAAGCACACGACACGCCCTAAGTTAGTGATCAGCCGGTCACCGGGGACGGCTGAATCTAGGACTAGGAGTGCCGCCTGCCCTTTTCTGGACCCATCTTTGCCCTTTATACAAAGTCCGACTGAATCTGTGTCTATGCAGAACGTGATGGCCAGAACAAAAAAGACTGCTATGATATCAAACTCAGACGGCTCCTCCCAAAGGGTGCTCCTTAGCGAAACATCTGACCAGGCGCCAGATGTAGAACGAGGCGACTGTCAAGCTGACAGTTCTGAGAGAGGGACCAAGGTGTTCCCTTCTCATCTTACCGTGGACATGTCTAATTTTCCTTCTGCTCCTTCTAAGGGAGAGGAGGCGGGCCCCTCTAGGAGAGGGGAGGAGTCGTCCTCTTCGGACTCGTCAGGGGACGAGTCCGAATCCAGCTCTTCTGACCATAGTTCTTCTGGCTCAGAAGAAAAACATAGCCGCCTACAAGAGGCGAGAAGTTCTCATGCAGTGGAGAAGGGGGACAATTGGGCAGAGCCGTCCGCCTCTTACAGAGAGGAAAACGCCCCTTACTACTGCAGGGTACCCCGGGGCCGGATCGCAACAATGCGAGACAACGTGGCGAGCTTTATTGCTAACCACAAAATGGGCCCGGAGTACTTACTGTTTGTGCCGGATCCAGAAGATACTGTCGTCTGGCCGGCTGGTACCAGCTATGGTGACGGCTGCTTTGGCTGCTATGTGGCGGCCATCAAAGCTGGACTGCGCTTCCCATTACATCCGGCTGTTCAGCGGATTTTAGATGGGTATGATCTGGGGTTATGGCAGTTAGCCCCCAACTCTTGGGTAAACGTACTCGGCTATGTGGCCGGGTGCGAATTGAACGGGGTGGAGCCAAGTTTTGAGGCTTTCGCCCACATGAACTATCTCAGCCGGACCCCTAAGTCGGGAGGTACCGGCTGGTATCAATTAACAAGCCATAGGGGTTACCTCATGACGAGAGGTAAGGCAAACAAATGGAAGGATTGGCGGAACACCTTCCTTATTATCGAGAGTTCAGACACGGAGCTGAACAAACGTTTTAACAAGTGGAACAGGGATCCGCCTCTTCTCGCAGGCGGCCGCAGCATGCCGCCTGTTCCCCCAAAGGCTAAAAAAGAGATCCTAGACAAAGGACTCTTCAAAGTAGAGACTAGGGTGAACTCTACTTCAGGGGTACGAGAGCAAGTACCCCTAAATTGCGTCCCGAGCTTCAAGTGGCTCTATGACGAGTACTTCTTGGCCGCCTGTGGCCTCGGCAGTCGGTGCTCTAGAGGTAGCCGGCCTGACAAATACTCTGTTTTTTCACGCCTTGTTTACTTGGGATTTTTACTAACTTTGCTGTTTATTTCTTTCAGCCGACGCCATGAGTAAAATAACAGCATCTAAGACTGCGGCGGCCATGCTGCGGGTCTCGCTAATGAAGCAGTCGTATGCCGACTCCCCCAGCAAGGAGGCACCCTTGGTAAGCTTTGAAAACTCTTCTCCTTTTAGTTGTATTATGCATATACTAACTCTTTTTGTCTTCAGTCTGGCACTCCAAGGGCTTCTTCCTCGCAACAGCCGGACCCCAAGGCCCGGAGGACGACTGTTGCAAGCTCTCCTGGGTCTTCCAGGAAAACAGTGGCGGCTGAGAAGCAGCCGGCCACTTCTTCAAAAACCCAGGCGAGGCCGCCTAGATGTATGGACACTTGCTTGTTAAAACTCACCCTTGCTTCCTTCTTGATTAGATCTAACTTGTTTTTTCCTTTCGCTTAATGCAGCCGGCCCCCAGGGACTTGACTTGGTTGAGGTAGCCAAGTCAATGGTTAAAGTAGTTCCTCCATCTGACAGGGAGGCGGTCAAGGGTGCCGGCACCCTTGACCTCGATGGAATTTCAGGGATCCTAGCTGAGGTATACTTAGCACCTTTTTGAGCTTTTGAGTTCCAGGACGCCTGTTAACTCTTTTGATTGGAAACTGACGCCTGTTTTTCTTTGTACTTAGGCCCTGCTCCGAGTCAACAGCCTTCGCAAGCCGATTGATCGGAAAAACAAAGAGGTAAAGGCCGCAAAGGCTATGGCCGCCTCCAGCTGTGATAAGGCAATGTTTCAAATTGCCCAAAATGAAGTACTGACCATTGATCTTCTTTATTATCAGGCGCAGGCGACCGCCGCTGTTCGGGCTCAGCTAGAGGCGGCCCAAAAGAAGGTTGACGAGCTGGAGGGGACCGTCACCAAACTTAAAGCCGAGCTGAAACCCCTTCGCCAGAAAATGCACTCTTACGAAGCCATGGAGAAATCTTTGGCTAACGTAAAAGAACGCCTGGTGAACCAGGAGAAGAGTCTTACACAAGAGCTCTCGGACAAGGCCGAGCAAGAGAAACAAGAGCTCGTCCGGGAGATGGTGGAAGACTCCGCCCAAATCCAACGCATGACCTGGGAACGACTGTTCCCCAGTGCCGACTTTGCCTCATGGGAAAGAACGTACCGCCAGTGTTCGGAAATATATAATCAACAGATCCTGGCGGCTGCTGAAGAAGAGGCGTTGGACGTTGCGTTGGAGGAGGAAGAGCCGGTTGTGGCGCTTGTGCCACTTGGGGGTAAGGCATCAAAAGATGATGCAGCTAAGGCCGAGTCCAGCAAGAAGAGTGCTGACCAGGCGGCTGCTGCTGATACTGAACTGCCCCCTTCTTAAGCTTTAAGTATTTTTTTTTTTTCCACGGCCTGCGTGCCGTTTGCTTTGTAATTACCCGGCCAGGGGGCCGGGGTTTTGAATATTCTGCTGGTCTTTTATGGCCGGCTCATTTTAATCAAATTTTTTGTTTTTGTTCAAATTTGTCTAAGTATTTGAAATTTGCTCACTTGACCGACTGTTGTGTATGGCCGAACGTTAAGACAGGTACAAATAGTAAGTATGCCGCCTATGCCCCTGGACGACTGGTTGTCTGTTTCCAGGATAGATGATCAGTCGGCCATTTAATCAATCGGTATTCGAACTCTTTATTCAATTTGACCAAGTAAATAGAATTACCTAGTAGCCAAGGAATTTAAGTAGGAAAACAAGCGGCGGGTACCGGTTGTTTCCCTTTATTGCCAATGTTGGCTTTTAACTCGTTATTTGTTAACCTAGCAAGAGTATTGGTTGAGAGCCTTTGTTTATTAAAAACAAGTGGACGACTCATACCTTTTAGGCTCCATACTAAGTTTGAGTGACTATTAAGTTAACATAGGAGTTACTTAGTCTTTGTCACAATCTTGATTGAGTAGTAGAGGTATCAGGCGGCGTAGGCCGGCTAGACCCCTTGATTCACCAATGTTTGTTGGCTATTAACTCAATAGGTTATCCAGTAGGAATAGGGGTTCGAGTGCCCTTGTTTGTTTAAAACAAGCGGACGACTCAAACTTTTTAGATTCCATACCAAATTTGAAGGAGTGACTATGAGTTAACTTTGGAGTTACTCAGTCGCCATCACTTTTGTTTGAGAAGTAGAGGTACCAGGCGGCGTAGGCCGGCTAGACCCCTTGATTCGCCAATGTTTGTTGGCTATTAACTCAATAGGTACCCCCTGCATTTATCCCAAGTAATACAGGCGGTTATCTGACTCAGATGTCAACTGCTACCATTGGTTTGGTTAGTGATAGAGTTATCTTTGTCTCAAAAACGGCTACGTGGTTGCCCTTGGGGACAGTCGTATAGGTGCCGTGTAATTAGTTTATAGAACAATGTTCCACCCAAAAGGGAGCTGCTCTCTGCGACGAATTTCATCCGGAGGGATGCCGTCGGACGCCTGCTATGATGTTGGGACAGGTCGAATTAGTTTTGTAGTTTTGATCAGGTGGCTTGGCGCCTGGTCTGATCATTCGGCCGGTGGCCTTGGTAAGTTCTTGGTGAACGTAGGTGCTAAGTAAAAGAAGGGTAGCCGCCTGTTAGTTACAGGATCGGCCATGCCCTAATCTTTTTAGCTAAGTATTGTGAGTAAAATACTCGATGGAGAGTAGCCGACTGTAAAGGAACAGACGGCATGCCCCTCTAAAGATAAAGAGTGAAACTCAATGGAGAGTAGCCGACTGTAAAGGTACAGACGGCATGCCCTCGTAATACAATATTGAATAGTAAGTGCAAACTTTATTAAGTAGCTCTTTACTTTACATCATTCAGAAAAAATATTTTTTAAGGTTATCTACGTTCCAGGTTCGAGGCAACGGTTGTCCGTCTGGTGTTTCCAGACGGTAGGTACCGTCCCTGACTTCCGCATAGATTCGGTAGGGTCCTTCCCAGTTGGGAGTTAGTTTTCCAGACTCATTGGCCCTACCAACTGCTTCCATTTTTCTAAGTACAAAGTCCCCTACTTTGAGTGGACGCCTGTGTACTTTCTTGTTGTATGATCTAGTCATTCTTAGGCGATAGATCTCATGGCGCAAAACAGCATTGCCCCTTTTTTCAGGAAGTGAGTCTAATGCCAGGCGCATAGCTTCCCAGTTTGCCTCTTCGTCATATAGCATTACTCGTAGAGTCGGCTCGTAGTGTTCTATTGGAAGAACAGCTTCTGCACCATAAGTTAGGAGGAAGGGAGTTTCTCCAGTCGCCCCTTTTTCAGTCGTCCTAATGGCCCAAAGAACATGTGGTAGTTCATCTGCCCATAGGCCGCCTGCTCGTTCAATCTTTTTCTTGAGACCGTCTGAGATGATTTTATTAAAGGCTTCTACCTGGCCGTTTGCTTGTGGACGGCCGACAGATGCAAAGTAATGTGCAATTCCTTGGTCTCCCAACCAGCTTTTGAGAACAGGCGTCTCAAATTGGGGACCATTATCAAAAACCATAGACATGGGAACCCCGAACCGAGTGATGACGTTTTTCCAAATGAATGAAATTACATCTTTCGTCTTGATTCCCTTTACAGCCTCCGCCTCTACCCATTTAGTGAAGTAGTCAACGGCAACAAGTATATACCTTCTGCCGCCTGTAGCAGGCGTATATGGACCCAGAATGTCCATGCCCCACTTAGCAAACGGTAGTGGGCTGTGAATGGTAGTGAGGTCAGTAGCCGGACGGTGATTTAATTTGCCAAACCTTTGGCACTTGTCACATTTTTTCACCATCTCCATTGCATCTGCTTCCAAAGTAGGCCAAAAGTAGCCCTGCCGCCTTGTCCTTTGAGCAAGCATCCTACCACCTATATGGGAAGCGCAGAAACTAGAGTGAAGATCATCTAGTATCTCTCGTCCCTTTTCAGGAGTAACACACTTTAAGAAGGGTTGAAGGTGCCCCCTCTTGTGAAGTTCTCCCTGTATCATTTCAAAACAGGAGGCTCGTTTTTTCAGTGCTGCCGCCTGTTGAGGATCATCCGGCAGTGTACCGTTTGTCAGATATGCCCTGATTGAATCCATCCAGGTTGAGCTTCTGTCTAGAATTCCAATAGGATTTTCCTCGATGCTTCTCTTCTCCATTACTTCCCAAAACACAGTTCGAGGAGTATCGGAGGAGGCGGATGATGCTAATTTCGAAAGTGCATCTGCCTGGTTGTTTTCTAATCTCGGCACTTGGATCAGATGGAAATCCTCAAGGGAGCCGACTGCTTGTCGGACCGCCTGTAAATACTTGATCATGGCCGGATGTGTTGCTTCGTATTCGCCATTGTACTGACTCACTATCAGTTGTGAATCAGAACAGGCGTCTATTTTCCTTGCCCCTGCCGCCTTACACATGCGGATCCCGGCTAGTAAAGCTTCATATTCTGCCTCATTGTTTGAAGCCTGGAAACTGAAGCGTAGAGCATACTCGAACCTGTCGCCCTCTGGAGATTGACATACGACGCCTGCTCCACAACCGTTTGAAGTAGAGCTTCCGTCCACATATACCTTCCAGACTTGGTCTGGAACTTGAGAGTCAGGAGGACGGGTCATCTCTACAATAAAGTCAGCAAAGGCTTGCCCCTTCACTGCTTTTCTAGGCTCGAAAGTAACTTCGAGACTCTGCATTTCTATGGCCCATTTGATCATTCGTCCGGAGGACTCCATGGTGGTAAGGGGCCGCTTGATCGGTTGGTCGGTATACACGACGACTGCATGTGCCAGAAAGTAGGGCTTCAATTTTTTAACAGCCATGAAGAGTGCAAGACCAAATTTCTCCACTAGGGGATACCTCAACTCGGCATTTTTCAGTACGTGACTGACAAAGTAGACCGGAAGTTGACAGCCGTCCCTTTCAGCAAGGAGCACCGCGCTTAACGCATGATCAGAGACGGCCAGGTACATGTACAGATTTTCTTTGGGCAAAGGGCTGACCAGCCTCGGCAAGGAATGCAAGTGAACCTTTAATTTCTGGAAGGCGGCCTCAGCATCCGGCCCCCATTCAAACCTTGCCTTTTTCTTAATTGCCTGGAAAAAGTATAGGCATTTGTCGCCTGATCGGCTTAGAAATCTTCCCAAGGCCGCCAGACAACCTGTTAACTTCTGAACCTCTCGAACGGTACGAGGCGACTGCATGTCAATGACCGCCTGTACCTTCTCGGGGTTCGCCTCTATTCCTCTCTGGTTGATAAGGAATCCGAGAAATTTCCCAGACTCAACTCCAAATACACATTTCTTGGGATTGAGCATGACATGGTGCCGCCTGAGTGTGGCGAAAGTTTCTCGGAGGTCCGTCAGATGATCTTTCTGAAGTTTAGTCTTGACAATCATATCATCAATATATGCCTCGACGTTTCTCCCAATCTGATCAAAGAACACTGTGTTTATCATTCGTTGGAAGGTAGCCGGGGCATTCTTAAGACCAAACGGCATGACCGTGTAACAGTATAATCCCTGATCAGTGACGAAGGCCGTCTTCTCCTGATCTTTCTTCCATAAAGGAATTTGATGAAAACCAGAATAGGCGTCCATAAAACTCATCAAGGCATGGCCGGCTGTTGAGTCGACCAGGTTATCAATTTTAGGCAGAGGGTAACTGTCTTTGGGGCACGCCTTGTTCAAGTCTGTGTAGTCTACACACATTCGCCAGGTGCCATTCGGCTTTTTAACAAGCACCACATTTGCAACCCAATCTGGGAAGTAACATTGCCGAATGAACCCTGCATCAAGTAATTTTTTGACTTCGGCGGCTGCCGCCTGACCTCTTTCTTCACCATGGTTCCGTTTCTTTTGTCGTACCGGCTTCTTTTTCGGATCCACAGCGAGTTTGTGTACTGCCAGATCAGGACTAATGCCTGGCATTTCATGGACTTCAAATGCAAAGATGTCCTTGTATTCTTTCAACAGGTTGTGAAAGTCGTCACCAAGGTTTCTCAGAGCAGTCGTCCCTACTTTGACTGTTCGGTCAGGATGGGAGTCGTCTAATATCAGGTCCACATGCTCACCAGCCGGCTGAGGGCGGAACTCATCCGGCCGGTCCTCTGCCAATGATTGCTATTTTCTTGCTTTTTTTTTGCGGACTCAGTCTGGGGTGCCTTTCTCTTTTTGTCGCCTGTTTCTTGAACAGGCGCACTTTCCTTGACATTGTCAAGGTCTGTTTTTTCTCCACTTGACCCAGTGGCCATAGCAGTGGGCTTGACATCCGAGAGATAGCACTCTCGGGCCATCCTCTGATCTCCTCTTAGGGAGCCGACTGTTCCATTGTCCCTTTCAAACTTAAGCAGCATAAGTGACGGGATTATAACAGCCTTGGAATTATTCAGGGTTGGTCGACCCAGAATCATGTTGTAGGCCGAGAGTTCCTCTACCACTAGGAACCGGACCACCATGTGTCGTCCTTCCCCTTTTTCGCCCAGGCGGATGGGTAGATCTACTCGTCCCAGTGGGTGGACGACTCCTCCTCCAAAACCTATTAAAGGGTGGGAGGCCGGATGTATGCAGTCCGTCTGATATTTCAGTTTTGACAGACATTTGCTGCTGATGAGATCTGAAGAGCTCCCGGTATCTATGAGGATTCGACCAACTCTCTAGTTGGCCACCTTACATTCAATAACGAGAGGGTCGTCATGCGGCCCCCTTATTCCTCCTAGATCCTCTTCAGTGATGACAATCTCAGGAAATGTATATTTAGACGGCCGTTCTTGGTGAACGGAATTTACATCTAACCGCCTTATATTATCTTTGTTGCCCCTAATAGTGGGGCCGCCTCCTGAGAAGCCGCCTGCAATGGTGTAGACGACTGCATCATCTGTATCAGAACTGTCGGCCTGCTGATTCTTTTTGGCCGACTGCTTTTTTGAGGAAGTGTTCCCCGAAGATTTCTTGACATAAGTGTCAAGATCACCTTGATCAGCCAAGCGGTCTAGGTACCGCATGAGACTGATGCAGTCATTGGTGTGATGACCAATGTCATCATGATAAGCACAGATTTTGTCTTGGTTCCGGTTGCTCGCAGAACCCTTCATGGGGAGCGGCTTCTCAATTGAGAGCCGTCCCTTTATTTCTTTTAGGATAAACTGGTTATCCTTGTTAAACACATACTTTGGGGAGTATGGTTTGAATTCTTTTTTCTTTTTCTGGGCCGGCTGTTTAGAGGAATCAGCCGCCCAGACCTCTTTTCTTTTTTCATCTTTGTTGGACGACTGTTTCTGTCGTCCCTCTCTGTTGTCGAACCTCTTCCCGTCCGACTGTTTTATCGTACACAGATCAGTCGCCTGTATATAGGCTTCTGCTTCAATCAAGGCCTCTTGAAGAGTCGCCACCCTTTTTCGAACTAAATCAAATTTGAAGGTAGACCCGTCTTTGAGACCTCTAAAAAAGTCAGTATAAGCTACCTCATCCGGTAACCCCTGAATCTGTATTCTCATCAGGTTGAATCGCCTGATGTAGGAACGAAGCCCCTCTTTCTCGCCCTGCTGAATTGTTCCCAAATCAAGGGTCGTTTTCTTCGCAGGGATGTTCATAGCGAAATTGGAGGCAAATAAGTAAGCAAGCGTCCTGAAGTTGTTTACACAACCAGTCGGCAGGTTGCCGAACCATTGCTGTGCGATTCCCTTGAGAGTCGCTGGGAAACACTTGCACCAGGTGGGGTCATCCAACCCTTGAAGGTACATCAGATTGGTGAATGCCATCAGATGGTCTTCTGGGTTAGTAGTGCCGTCATAGGCGCCTACTAGAATATTTTTTACTTTGGCCGGCTGAGCGGCTTCAGTAATTTCCTTGGAGAAGGCCGACGGCTGTTCACCAAGTCTAAGCAGCCGTAGCTGCCAGTCCATAGGTTGGACGTTTTTTGCTGCAGGTCCACCAAATGGAGGTGGCTGCATAAAATACTGTTGTTGCGGCACAAATGGTAAGTTTGGTACCGCCTGGGCACTATGAAAGCCGGACTGACGGGAGGTGCCGCCTGACTGACTCTCATGGTATGACTGAGTTGGCCTCATCGAGGCATTTCGCAAACTGTCCTGAAAATTTGAAGTAGAAGCCGACTCTGATAATCGGTCACTCTTCTTCTGCTCTAGCAGGTGCCGAGCATCTGTGAACGTTTGCTTTGACCCGTCCGCCTGAATATGACGAACCGGTTTCCTATTTCCCGTAGGATAACGGAGTTTTGTGAAATCAAGAGCAGACGGCTCCCGCTTCTTGAATTTAGGATGGGGAGTCGCCTCTCGCCCTCGAACTGACTTCCTCTTTAGTGAAGTGGAAGGTTTCCTGGCCGACTGCTCTTTGACTGAAGCAAGCGGTTTTTTGTTGATCAACTCTTGGATCTCTCCCTTGAAGTCCCTCATGAAGGTCATGAGTTCGTTCCTTGTGATGGGAGCAGACCCATCAGTCAGCTGTTGCCGAACAAGCGGTGCGCCTGCTGGCCCGCTTCCTGTTTGAAGATACTCCCGTTCCCTCATTTCGGTATGACGGGTACGCCGGGCCCTTAGGGTCCCGTCTGGAGCTGTATGAGTTTCAACTTCAAATTCACTTTCGGTATCATGGTCCGACTGAACTTGAGGGTCGTCTAGGGGACGCCTCTCTTCTGGAGTCGGTACAGACTTGGATGCCATCTCTGAAGTACTCTCCCCACAGACGGCGCCAAATGTTTCGGGGTTTTCTGATGTCCTGCGGGAGAGTTACAATTTCGAGACTGGAACCGGACGCCTGTACCTGCAAAATAACGGAGACTCCTGAGAGCTCCGCCTCCAACGGTCAAGTTAGTACCTGATTAAGGAGTAATCAATACAGAAATTAAAGTAATCAGATCTCTCTAGGTGAGAGTGCTTAGTGTTGGTAATCTGCGTTGTTAGCGAGATTAGTCGGTCGTTAATAAGTCTGTTCTTCTCTGCTTGATCTCTTAATAATTCGGTTCCTGATTAATGAGGATTAATCGAGTATTTATAGCCTTGGGAAGCGTGCAACTCTCTAGGTTTAAGGTAAACCTAGGGCTGACCGGGCCTCTAGACTGAATTGGGCCTTGATGGCCGGTTGTCCCATTTGGCATGGGTGGACACGTGGCGTGTCTTAAGTGGTCCGTGGAGGACGTATCTGTGATTGACACGTGGCAAGCTCCTGTTGGCCTTCGTGAAGGACACGTGGCGGAACCTGGTTGGTCCACTTGTCAGACGGTGATTGGTGGATAAAAATCCCCTAATCACTTTTCTTCTTAAATGGTAGTGGTTTGCACATTTTGAGAGTATGCTCGGTTGATTCTAGGATAGAGGATGCTAAGGTAGTGTGTTTAGAACTTTTGGTACCTTGAAAGCCTAGTTCACTTGTTTGTGGTAAGAAGGTGTTGCTTCCTATAGTGAATTTGAAGCCAAAAGTGAGTTTTTGCTATAACCATGTGAGGTTTCTTTTTCTAGCCTTCTACCTATATTGCATGAGCGATACATGGATCCTTGACTATCACTTACTCTTATCTAGAACTTGACTTTTATCTCTCGAGATCGAGATCGCGACCGAACCATTTGGGAAGGACAAAGGCATCTTTTCGGGGTGGTTATTCTTTCTAGGTTTTAAGTTTACATTTTCCTTCTTGCTAACCATTTGAGCCTTATACCTTCTTTTCTAGCCATATCTCTAGCTCTGAAGCCATTTGTTTTGTTTTTGTTTCTATTCTTGGTTTCTGTGAAGCATGTGGTACATAGTTTGTTGATGTTTATAGGAGCATAAGTGTGGTTTTTTTTTGTTCTTTTGCTAAGCAAGCATGTGTTGTATATAGTGTGTGAATGTGCAAGTTGAAAATCCATTTATAGTTAAAAGAGGCAAGGACAAAGCAATAAAGGAAAAAAAAAGGAAAGCAATTGCAAATCCAAATGCTTTGAAAAAGTGTAAAAAAAAAAAATGAAAATGAAAAGTACAAAAACATTTTGATGTAGTCACTATCTCCCTTTTTTAGAGCATTGAGGACAATGCTCCAATTAAGCTTAGGGGAAGTGTGTCTACGCTTTTTGTAAATATGCTTGTGACTTTGCATTGAATAAGCTTGGAGGTGTTGGTATTTTGGTTTGAATTTTGTTGATAACTTGATCATGGGACTAAGAATTGGCCATTCTTTTGCTTCACAATTAGGTACACCACCACATTTCAAATTTCTAGCCTACCTTTACCCTTTTTGCCCTTACGATACAACCCTTCAAAGACCTTTTGACCATTTTGGTTGAGTCACAAGTCGGTGGAGGGAGATAGGAGTCAAGCTTATGGAGTGGGTTTGCAAAGTCAAGATGTCGAGTAACCCTAAAATCTCTTCTTTTCTGATTCTTTCGAGGAATCATTGAGATGCTCACTAGAGGTGGATTTGAAACTAGTAGGGAGAACGCGGTAAGATTGTTTGGGATGAAGGTGAGTTGTGTCTTATTAGTTCTCTATGCTTAGCATATCTTATGTTTTAATCAACCTTAGACATCCTTGAGCGTGCACTCCTCTATTTTCTTAGAAAGAATTGCATTCATTTGTGCTTGTTCATTTGCAAAAGTCCATACAAGAGCATTTGTTTTTCTTTTAAATTCCTTTATATGCTTTTCCTTGTTTGTTTGGTTTGGGAGAGTTATGGGGCAAACTCTTAGGAAACCCTTATGAGAGCATCACTCATCCCCAAGGGCGATCTAGGGGTTTAAATGGCTTATCTTTAGTTGCTAAAATTGACCGTGATTCCTTTGAAAGTGAGTTAGTGTATATTCTCATCTCCCCTCTTCTTTTCTTATTTGAATAATGTCATCATTTTCCCTTGGATTTGATTTTGATTTGCTCGAGGACGAGCAAAAGTTTAGCTTGGGGGAATTTGATGAGTGTCACTTATGGCATTCATTTGATGAATTTTTAGGTTGTTTTTACCATGTTTTTATAGCTTTATTTCTTAATAAATGCTTAGTTTTATTCATTTTCTCTTTAATTTCCTTCTTCTTCCTTATTTTATGTTTTCGTCCACTTTTGTGGATTTTCTCGTGTTTTTCCCTTTTATTTGTTCTTTTCCTTTGTTTGTAGGCTTAAGACGAAGCTCGAGACCCGTCATGATGATTTTTCGGGTTGGAAGAGGCTCAAAGTGTAAGGTGGAAGCTCATGCATAGCTCACACGGCAAGAAATGGCTAGCTCCAAGACTTGGTGTTTGCGCTCTCATGCTGCGCTTGCGTAAAATCGTGGTGTTTAACCCACCATAAACCTTATTTTGGGACTGCCATACCTAGTGTTGATCATGAGGAGCGCACCATCCGCATCAAGCACGTACTGAAGAGAAGTCCTGCTCTAGGTGCGAGTGCGCGCACGAAAGTTGGGCGGGCGCGCAAGAAAAGCTTCGCCATGCCACGGAAAGGACCACCGCACCACAGGAAGATCTGCCATGCCACGGCAGGATCTGCCGCGCCACGGCAATCACTGTCGCGCAATGACGATCATCAGGCTACGTGGGCGCGCATCTTTTCTGCGCGGGCGCACCACTTTGGATCCTGTTTCCGTACCTTAATTATTGCGGGCTCGTAAGCTCGTGAGAGGGCGTGTCTGACTTGGTTTATTTCGGGATATTTGCCTTATTTCCTTTGTAGTTAGTTGTATTATAAATAGATTTTTTCTATTATTTCTTCATAAAGAAATTAAGGAATTCATTATGCAATTTTAGAATTAATTCTTACCTTAGTTGAGAGTTTCTCTCTCTAGTTTAGGGTTAGTTTTTAGAGTAGTTTTAGAGAGAGAAAGTGAGGGATTTCAAAGCTGATTTGAGAGATTGAAGATGCAAGGGTGACAATTGTATTGAAGATCTAATTGTTTTCTTTGATTTCATGTTAATTTGATTTGGTTTTGATGATTGATTCTTGATTAGTGTAGTTGTTCTTCAATATTTGTTGATTCTTGATTTCTTTTACTTGCCTTGATTTGATGATGGATTGTAGTTAGTAGTTGCTTGCTAGGGTTTGGGTAAAACTTGTATGATTGATTGATTGTGATTAATTTGGGAATTATGTTGATTGATTGTTGAGATCGATTAAAGCGATTAATGTAAGTTTCCATGTGCTTAGTTTGATTAGGCCTTGAGAACTATGCTAGATTGCATTGTAGATCCTAATGACATGACCACTTGATTTAGGATTTGCAATTGTTTATTAGTTCAAATTGTGATTTTCCTAGTTCTTTATTGATAGAGGAAACCTAGCTTAACGATTACAAGATAGCTCTTATCATTAGTCTTCACAACCATTGATTGATTAGACCTTCCCAAGTTGTTGCAATTGTCATGATTACTTGTTGATCCCCATTCCCTAGTGTTTCATTTGTTCGATTCTTATTTGTTTTGGTAGTTGTTTAGTCTTTCTTCAATCTTGACTTCGACCTAACTTAGGCACTGATTGAAAGCACTTGAACACAACCGTTCCTAGTGGTTCGACCCTTAACTTACCTTTATACTTGTATCTAGGTTTGTTAAGTGATTATAAATTTTGTTTGACCTTAGAGAGGATTAGTCAACGACCTAGTTCACCCTACGCCAAGTTTGTGACCAACCAAATTATTACTTTTCATGCATAAATATGAAGCATTATGTATGTCTAACTCTGTAAATTTTAAAGGACACAGAATATAAACATTACTTAATATTTATAAATGTAAAATAATTACAAAAGGAAAGCATTTTAAAACTTACAAGTTTTGAATTATGTATGCTCTTTTAGAGGGCTTACGGCTAAATATACATAGCGATATATTCATTGAGATGCCTTTAGTATCCTGGGTCATCTCGGATAATCTCCACACTATTTTGTAGCTCGGGGTCATCGAGATAATCTTTGAATTCATCATCACTTGGCTCTACAAGGAGCTAGTTGATCCTATTATGCTTGAAGATCTCTTCGTACCACAATTGGTAAGCGCATTTATACATCAAGGTATGTATTTCACCTTTTGTAGCCCTGGTTACCTTGACTTCATAGTACGTCTTAGAGTAAGGGATAGTCCTTGCCTCTAATTTTTCATCGAATGTGGGAGGAAAGGTCGTCTTGATCTCCCTAGCCCAACCTTGCCAACCAAGACAACGTTTGCCTTATCCTCTTTCTCTTCCAAGTGAGGAAGTACGAAGTTCTTCAAAGATCACCGTTTGCACCCGCTTGAAAAGCTCTATGCCTAGCAGATCCGTCTTCATCTTTGAAAATAGCAAATCTGTCTGCCCATTGCTTCTTTAGTCTCCTATTGAGACGGTTTCTCTTTCGATTCCTGTAGTTCCTCCTCCGTTTGGCGCATCTTTCCATGGCTAACTGGTGATTGGACACTCGTTGGGATACCCCATAAACTTCTCCATTTGGCCCAACGTGTAGCATCTGATATGGATTTAAAAGATCCTCCATGATAATTTTAAAATTCAATTTTTAGAAAATGGTTAAAGAACTCTAACAAATTGAATTTTCAGAGAGAGAATGTAGAGGAGAGAGATAAAACTTGGCTTAATGGAGATGAAAAATTTCGAGTGAAGTGACTACTCGTATATATAATCACTCTTGCATCACTCCTTGACGGTTGAAATTCTCCGTTACTTTAATACTTCGTGGTGAAACCACGTAACTCTCCAATTCTTGAAAGTTATTTATCAAAAAATCATACTAAGGGGAATGAATTTTGAAATAAACCGTCACAGAAATTACATGGTATTTTCAAATTTCAAGTTAATAAATTACTGATCATTTAAATATTTTGGGAATTTAGAAGTGTATTTTCAATTAAATGTCAATAAATATAGTTGTCTATCACTTCATTAATCGTGAAAATAATTATAATTATTACCCATATATATTAATTTCTAGAAAAATCAAAATATGTTGTGTGGGTACAATTATAATGATTCAATTGTATTGCCCGGTCACATGAACAAAATATTCATAACTTGCATTGGATATATAATATATATATATATATATACATAAATGAGATCTTGAACTAGCTTGAATAATATGACCTGCAAACTAATCTGAGTCGTCCATCGCGTTAGATCTAACAGTCTACATTATGCCCGCCTCTTTAAGGGTATTTTAGTAAATTAGTGTCATGAATGACTTCCGCCCTAATGTTTTTGCAACTTCTTTCCTTTCTCTCTCTTCTTCTGACTTTCTCTCTTTACCTTCTAATTCTCTAAATGGCGATTTTGTTCTTCGATTTCGCTAATCTATTTCTTCGATTTTGCTTATCTATTTTGACGAATTCTTCGATTTCTTTCATCACGTTGTAGTATTCGGTGTGAATCCACCGTTTCTGCAGAGGTAATTTTTGGATTTTTTTTAATTGAGTGTTTTCTATTTATTAGGGTTTTTCTATACTTTTTTTATTTATACAGTTCTTTGATTTGTATTATTGAGTTTATTAGGGTTATTGATTCGATTACTATTTTCTCTCTTTATTCAATTTCGTTTATTAGGTTTTTTTTCAGTTTGGTTTTGTGTTCTTTACTAAATTTAGGTTGAATATGATACAATTTTCGTTTAGCAAGATCTGAAATTTGTTTGTGATTATATTGATTTCAGTTTTGTATTTGATAATTTGATAGGTATGGGTGTCGGTGCATTTGGAATATTGCAATAATATAGGATTTAATTGTTGTTATTGGGGTATTTTCTAGAGTTTTAATTTAGTTCTTCATGTAATCTAATTGAACTTTCAAACTTCAAGTATATCAATGAAGTAGTGACTTTTATGATTTTGTTGTGTATAAGTTCAGTGATTTGCTATTAAATTCAAGTTTGTGGAATGAATTAAGATGGATTCATTGACATTGTTTAATCATTTTGGAGGCTAAAAAATTATCGGTGGACTATATATAGTCTGATACTCTGATTAATTAGATTTAAACCATGTGCCTCGACATTGATGTTACTAGATGCTATTGGTTGTTTTAATTTATGAATAGGTTCTCCATTCCATAAGATGTCCATTTATATTATTGTATACTTGGTTGAATTTTCTGTTGTATTTGACTTAATTTGATTTTTGAATCAAGTTTTTACTACTTTGATTGGGGAAATTAAGGTACTCAAAATTTCAGAGCTATATGTTTCTATTGAGTATTTGATAACTAAATTCAAACTAGGTTATGATATTTTTGGTTATTTAATCTACTTTAGAGTGTATATTATTTACTTTTAAGTTGATTGTTGTTGTCGCGTTGAGTATTTGGTTGTGTGGTTGTGATGTATGTTAATAGCTGTGTGGGAATTTCGGTTTGGAGTAAGGAAAATGGAGTTATTTTGCCTACTTCAACAATGCCCAACTTCAAACAGCAAAAGATGCAGGAATCATAGCTAGATTTGTGCTCTTATTAGCGGATCCAAGATTTGAATGAGATTGATAGTAAATTGATTAGATATTTGAAGATGCACGTGGCCATCTATGTAAATTGAATGGCCATGTTGGCTTTAAGGAATATATTGATCTTGGACCTTATATGGATTGTAGGTGCTAGCCTAATCCTATACTTTATTGTTCATTCTTGTTTTATGCAATTGTTTACATTTTTTGTGTGCACATTTGCCCCTTAATTTGCTTGTTTGCCCATACATGTGATTTTTGTTGTTTGAATATACCTTCTGCTGTATGTGTGTGCTCCTTGCACATCCAATTGATAGTTGTCTTTTTAGGCTAATGGAAACCGGATAATGTTGTATGTAGTCCTAACGTACACCAATTATTAGCACATGGATATTATTCTATAGCTTGAAGGTCTTATATCTTGTGGTTCGTGGGAGCAATAACTTCCTACTTCTATCTTCTGAATTTCTATCTGAAGTCTTTTTTTTCATGAATGAACCTGTTAGGAGATAGATGTTAGGTTTTGCGATGTTCGACATCGCGCGGAAACAAAACTCGGAAACCAGATCACATGCATAAAAATTACAACATGAACAAAAGCATGCAAAAAAATAAAACACGAACACAAAAAGAGAAGGGAGAGAAAGAAACTCACCCTAGACGCGTGCTTCGCTCATTTAATGAGCTCGGACTTGAAAGCTTCAAGCTTCGCAAGTGCGAAACCTCCGACGGTTCACACCCTCGCTCACCGAATTAGAACTGGTCTCTACCCCGTAGCTTAGACGGGGCTAGCAAAAACTAATTTAGAGTTTACAAACTAAGGTTTTCTCGCTTTTGGAGATCCCTTAGAGTTCACCAACTCAAGTGAAAATCCCAATACCCAATGATTGGTATTTAGAGGGAAATGTCTCCATGATTTCCCATCATCTTTCAATGTGGGATAGTTGGTAAATGCCAAAAGAAAGAATTAATTTAATTCTAAATTAAAATTAAATTAAAATGGCAAGGCAATCATCAAACATCAAGTAGCACAAGGTGAGCAAGGGGGTAGGTGAGGACCACAAGGGGAGGACCACCTTCCCCTTGCTCCCCAAGTAAACAACCCCTCACAAACTGGTGCAATGGGAGGCGGCCACTTGGCAGCCCACCTTGGGCACCAAGGCAACCATGCTGGCGTTTAGTCCCTCGGCTGGGCTTGCCCAGCTGGGCCTTGCCGCATCAGCTCGCAACAGCAAGCCACGCATATGCGGGCTGCTTGTTGCTGGGGAGCTGGTGCTACTACGCACCAAGCTCAGTGCTAGTAGCTTGTGCCTGGCGCGTGAGCTGCTTGGCGTGCTAACCCGCATGCACGCTGGGGTATGATGCCACGCCTTGCCATGCATGCGATGTATGCTGGGCTTGCGGCTAAGCATTGCCTTGCGGTAAGGTGCTCAGCTAGCTATGTTGGCCCACCTAGCCCTCAATTGGCTAGGCCATATCGAGGCTAGGATTTTCACGTGCGTTAACTTGTTTGAATGATTTTTCCGTCTTGACGAATCCCAAATTTAAGCTCGGCTTCAACGCTCTAAGCTCGAAATCCGATGTCTTAGTTCGTAAAATCTCTATCGACTCATTTAACCCTTCCGATTAATTCGTTGCTTTGGTTCGGTTACACGATTGGGTGTGACGCGAAGGGTTCGGTCAAGAGCAACCTGATCGAAAGCGGCCTCCAGCTAGGCATTCCGATCACTTGACCTCACTGAATAATTAGTTTTTCTAATTAATTTCGAACCCTCTATCGGAATAATCACTTGTTCGAAGGACACCATTCCTTTCAATAGTTTGATACCTGCATCTGATTATTATTGATATTTTAAAATAGTAGTGAATTTAGAAGTGATGTGTGGTGTCAAATATGCAATATGGATAACTACATAGCTAAATGATTGCGTTAGGAATCAATTGGAGATGGTGGCTAAAATTGTCAGTCACCATATGATTTTGCTGTAAGGAAGAGAGTAGTGGTTAATGTATTGTGTTTGGTTGACTCTGATTCTGATGTTGGAAAACAAGAAATTGTACTACGTATAATATATACATGTTTTGATTTACTTTTGAAGTTTTTTCATTTACTTTTGAGGTTTTTTTTTTTTTTTTTTTTTGAAAAAAAATAATCGAATGTGAAATATACGCTAGCCTACTAGCTCAATCGATAGAGCATTGTGCAATTGCACAAAAATGTGAGTTCAAATTCTACGTAGTTTCATTTGTGCAAACTTTTTTTTTTTTTAGTTTTTGTATTGTTTTATTAACTTTTATTTAAAAACTTTTACTTTAACCTTATATACTTTTTTTATATTTAATATTTTTTACTTTGTAAAGTGGGTTATTATTTGGCTCATCTTACCGTGATATAAAAGTGAATGACTCAGTTTGCTACGCTCATATATCACTTTTAATGATTTCATTATACATATGCTCTTAAAAAATTAGAAAAATTATTTACCTTTTTTTTTTATCTACTTTTGGTATTATTTTATTTACTTTAAATTTGCAACCTTTACATTAAAGTACATATAAGTCATTGACTCATACTCTCATACTCTATGTGTCAATGACTCATACTCTATGTGCTATAGCAAAGTAACAAAGTTTTCTAAGTCCTTAAAATTTATAAGTCAATTAATTGTATGTATACCTTAGAGCTAATTTGATTTACTTTTGTGTTATTTTGTTTTACTTTTAAGGTATTTTGAGTAACTTTAGAGGGTTTTATATTTATTTCTAGAGATAACCTATGTTGAAATTGAACTTACACCTCTATGCAGTTGCATAGTGCTCTACTACTTGAACTAATAGGTGTTTAGCACACCTGACAATAATTTATTCACCACAATGTGGCTAATCCAATTTTTTGAGTTTTTTTTTTTAATGTACTTTTGATACATTATTATCTACTTGTTATATCAATTTATTTACTTTTTAACAGTTTACGAAACTTACTAGACAATACATCGGAGTCAAAGTAGCATAAATCTTAACGCGCCCCCCCCCCCCCCCCCCCCCCCCCCCCCCACTCTCAAAGCTTAAAAAAAATGCCCCAAATCCAAACATCGAACTCACACACACCAAAGACAAAACATATATAACACAAAACA
This sequence comes from Chenopodium quinoa, assembly GCF_001683475.1. NCBI lineage: Eukaryota > Viridiplantae > Streptophyta > Magnoliopsida > Caryophyllales > Amaranthaceae > Chenopodium > Chenopodium quinoa. The sequence goes on from NW_018743218.1 coordinate 3,462,161, forward strand.
ATCTTGTAAAAACACATCATATCTACCCCAAGAAACTCACGTACGCACACTAGCACAAATAGATAGCATTCTAAACCAATTGTTTAACGAAATAAATTTTTACATTATTGCACAGGTAAGCAGCACACCCACCAGGGCCAACACCACTCTTTAGAGACATTGGGCTAACAGTGACAGAAACGTAAACAGAGTCCTCAAACATCAAATCATACCAAATGAGCATATGTCATTTTGTCTGCTACTGCAACTTTTTTACTGTTTCAAAATCGGTTTCTGACTGCTATTGCTATTATTTTTTTTAAGCTAATTTGATTTACTTTATAGTTATTTTGATTTACTTTAGAAAATTTTTGAGTTACTTTAGTGTGTTTTGACACGAACTCTGCCAGCTACAGGTGGCACCCAAGAGCTCTCAGCAGCTGCCCATTCAAACTCCTCCCTGGATGTCTAAGAATACCTATCAATGTAGTTTTAATAATCCCCAACCAGCCAAACCGACCCCATGACTCCAACATCCCAATTCTGCCATTGCTTATTAAACACAACAGAGTTCCTATTAGACCACTCACCCAACACCAAAGACACATACAAACATCAAAAATTCCTCATTGTATGCATTAATTTACTTTAAGAGATGATTAGTATACTTTAAAAGAGATTTAATTTACTTTTTTGAGATTTATACTTAATTAAATAAATTATCTAATTAAAATGGACCTCAGATGGAACGTCAATATGTTTAAGACTTTTAATCACCATTAACAGACAACATATATAAATGATCTCTCTCAAGAATTTCGTCGAACAGTTGATATGCAAAGTTACAAATTAAGAACCTTCATTTATACTAATTAAATTATTCAACAATTAAATCACTGAGACACAAAAAACAGGAAAAATAATAGTAAATTTCAGAAACATTACTCGATTTCGTATAAAATTTCAACTTTAAACACCTTCAATTACACATAACCTCATTTTGAACAACTTTAAATTTCACCAGAAATCAAACTGAAAACACTAAAATAAGTTAGTAATTGCATAAATAACAGTTTAAACGTTATAATCTTCAAAGACTATCACAACATTATAAATCTAATTCAAATTAAAATTTGGATATAGTACCAAAATTTTCGAACTATTATCATGTAATTTCTGCAAAACGAGTTAGAATCAACAAGTAATTTACTTAAGCCGCTTCAATGGAGTAGTGAAAGCTCGAAAGTTGCTTCAATGGAGTAGAGAAAGCTCGACGACTGCTTTAATGGAGAATTCAGAGGCTCGTTGTAGTGAAGGAGAGAGAAAATGCTTGAGGAGAGAGAAAGTGCGCTTGATTTTTGGGAAATGAGTTGAATATTTGTGTTAGATCTGACGATCCAAAATAGTTCATAGTTCCTATTATTCGCCTAGTTTTCACGGTAACTCGGTTATATATATATATATATATATATATATATATATATATATATATATATATATATATAGAGGATCATATGAGACCACCCTCCTTATGTGAGAACCCTATTATATGTGAGGACATATTACAACCGTTGGATTAATTGCATCCAATGACTACAATTTATCCCAATCAAATGTAATTTCAAATACAATTTTCCAGCGTTTTCTCTCTCCTCCTTTATTCGAGGCGCCATTTTTCTCTCTCCTCCTTCAATTTCTCTGCTCCCTTCTTACTGCTCTCTTCCTTTGCTTTGATTCTTCATCAATTCTGCTTCTAACTTCATTGATTTTTTGTCAAGGTAATTTTCGTTGATTTTAGTTTGATTTTCGTTGATTAAAGTTTGATTTTCGTTGATTTTAGTTTGATTACTTAAGATTTTTGTCAATTTTTTTGCGATTTTTGGGGATTTTTGAACTTATTAGTTGATTTTAGTTTTAACTTTACTTCATTTGTTCATTTAGGGTTCTTTATAGTGTAATTCGAACTTTTATTTATAATTTCTGAGATTATGAATGGTTATAGAGATTGATTTTGTCAATTTTGGTACTTGCATTTCACTAATTTGTACTTAAATTTTGATGCACACTAAGTGTTTGACAATATTCCCCAATGAATCCTATTATTTTATCAATTTCAAATGTACTTTTTTAAGTATCTATTTAGTGAAGGACTACCAGTTAAGATGCTTTCGGCTACATACATGTCTTTAGACAAATCTGTTGAGGGATTTGATTAAGTAGCTAACTTTTGGTTGAAAGTTATGAAAGCAAGTAGTGTTGATTGTAGAACAAAATACAATAGAATATTTTGATGCGGGTGTTGATTGGCTATTACTTTGTTATTTAAGCCTCAAGGTTGTTCTGATTATTGTTTTCGATATCCCAATTAATCTAGTTTTCTTGACTATTACCTTATACCATGATTTTTCTAAGAGACAAAGAACTTCTTGTACAGGGTTGCTTCTAACTTTGGCTGGCATTGGGGAAGGACATTCTGTGAGTACTGGCTGAAGTCTTAATACTAACCTTATTGTCTCTTTTTTGAGTTTTGACTTGAAATTGATATATGCGGAACAATTCTTTGAGTTGCTTCTTATGTTGTGCTGAATTATGACTGGTAGGTCGTGCTACAGGGTCCATCAAATCTTGAACCATTGGTTCATCCACAGAAGTCCTTCATTCCACATGCTTCCATCTGTGCAAAGAGTTTTGGAGTCATCTCATCTTCAAATGCTCAATCTCCTACTGCTCCAAGCCTGTCTGAAGAACCTTATTTTGTTTATGGAAGTCCAGCTGTCAAAATTTTAGCAGTTCTCTTACAACCATGTGTTATGGAAGAGTCTTCTGTAAAACCTAACGATGTGTCTGTTGTATACATTTGTGAGTTGGCGGAGATTAAAGGGAAGTTCCACAAGGAGAAGGCTGAAGCTCTTGGTCTAGATGGAGAACCTAAATGAAGAGATCTCAAAAAAGGGAAATCTGTGAAGTCAGATCACCTAGATATTATGGTGAGTTTCAATATAAGCATTTTCCGAAAGTAGATTTCCCATTAAATGTTTTTGTATGTTAATGTTTCCGATCCACTCTATATAAAATATATAACCTATGTATTTGTTGCCTTTTCAAGATTCACCCTAGTGATGTGATGGATCCTTCTATCCGAGTACCCATTGTTAAGTGCCCAACAGAATCTCATGCGGAAAAGCTATTTATCATACAATCTCTTAGTAAATATTATAAGCTTTTAGACAAGTACATGAAACTGTGAATTGTGTTGTGCATCTTACTCCCTCTACTGTTGTGAATTCTGTAAATTATCGAAACTGGACGAAAAAGTTTGGTTCAGCACGACATATTATTGCTGGATATTCAACGTGAGTTGCTCTGTACTACAAGCTTCTGAATTACTCTTGTTAAATTATGTGACTGTCGTATTCTGGTATCTGCAGGAAGAATGTGGCTATATCAATTCTAAAATCTGAATGTGGGTGTGAAATGGAATGGAATTGCAGGGTTTCAAGTTTGTCATTCATCGGGAGGTGTCTGATACAGTGGTTGAGCCTTACAATGCTACTTTTTCTGTTCATAAAATGCAGATGAGTGTATGGTTCTTGATAATACTTGTTGATTTAATGAATGATTATAGAAATGTTTGCTCATTTGACAAATGAGCAACTAAGTTTTTGCTCATTTGTTAAATTAGCAACTAACTATTTGCTCATTTGCTAAATGAGCAAAAAATCGATTGCTAAAATGATTAGTTGCTCATTTGTCAAAAATTAATATTTATTCTTTACTAATTTGTCAAAAATGAGCAAATAATTTGTCAAAATGAACAATTAATTGTTTGCTCATTTGACAAATGAGCAACTAAGTTTTTACTCATTTGTTAAATTAGCACCTAAGTATTTGCTCGTTTGACAAATGAACAACTAATAACTATTTGCTCATTTGCTAAATAAGTAAAAATTAACACAAAGCAGACACCTCATGTCCTGTAGCCTGTAGGCTTTAGTAATACATTGATTTATGATCTGAATATTAAAAAGCTCAATCAACTTGATATTTTATTTTAATTTAAAAGCAATATTGGATCAATGTTTTGAATCAAATGCTCTAAACTAGATGCTCTATCATATATGAATATGATTTTGAAGATGATACTTTAATTAATAGTATTCGACACTCGTCAATTCTAGTCTCACAGTCTCATGAGACACATTTTATATTAGTTCCTGCTTTTAAAGTATATAATGTGGCATGTACCTGCATAAGGTGCATATATCTGAGACTCCTTAGGGCATCCTCACCATGCTATTATTGTTTCTACTATGACATTCATTTTCTCAGTTTCCTCCTAAATAGTGGAGTGTTTAATTTCTTTGTCTAAGCTTGTTGTATAGATACTGTATAGATACTCTGTGCTGAATTGTGAAACTGGAAAAACCTCCTTTTTTGAAGTGATCATTTTCTTGTAGGGAATTTGCAACAGCGAGGGCAGCATCTGCTAATTTTGGCTCATTTTGTCAAAAATTAATATTTATTCTTTACTAATTTGTCAAAAATGAGCAAATAATTTGTCAAAATGAGCAATTAATTTTTTGCTCATTTGTCAAATGAGCAATTAATTTTTGCTCTTTTGTCAAATGAGCAAACTATTTAATGATCATTTGTCAAATGAGCAAATGATTCTTGCTCATTTTGTCAAATTAATGCTCATTTGTGAGTGTGTTTGAATGTTTTAAGTACGTTAGCCTACTAGCTCAAGGGTAGAGCATTGTGCAAATGCACAAAAGATGTGAGTTCGAATCCCACGTAGGTTCATTTATGTAATGTGGAGACACAAGTTTGTATGAGAGTTTAATTGTAACAAAGTTTATATAGTTATAAATCATTTCAAACCATTTTTTTGCTCATATAATTTAGTACGAATTTGATTTTTTTTTTTAATTAATTTTGTTTATAGAGATAACCTATGTAGGAATTGAACCTACATCCCCTATGCATTTGCATAGTGCTCTACCATTTGAGCTAATAGGTTTATCATATGTTCTAAATCATTTTCTATGTAACTTGTCACCAACATATTAATTACAACGTCAGGAAAAACAGAGATGAATAACAAATATCTTTTGCGGACACACAGGTTTTCCAAAACACAGTATGTAAGATATATCAAATTCAAGGTACTAACAAAAGAGATAATAGACAGACAAAAAGAATATTGAAGGATCTTATTTTACCATTGTATTCTAGACAAACTTACTTAATAGTTTCCTAAAGTGCACTTGGAAGTCTGTGCTCTTTCTTATATGCAGGAATTATCAAAGATATATACTTCTCAGCGGGATCAAATATAGAAAAGGAAATGTATTATAAATTGGTTAAGTTGAAAAGGTAGTAAATCTCAAAAACATACAATTCAGCATTGTCAGCAAAGAAGTGAATCCAAATGTGTTTCCAACAGTTCTTTAACATACATTTAAACATGCCAACTTGTAGCTAATAACTCAAAGAGTTCCTCTTTGCACATAAAGCATGAATTACAAGTGCAAGTTTAGCAACAGAAAGTTTGATGCGCCTAAGAATATATGAGTAACATTTTCCAATCAGAATTTTCTCAATAACAAGTCAATAACACAGTAAAATATAAAACATAATAAGAGAAGAAGGGGAGCAGTAGAAGAGTGGCAGCAGTTAGGGAGCATTAGCAGGGGGGCAAAATAAGGGGTTGAATAGCAGAAGGTAGACAATGTTCTACACTACAAAGTATGACATGTAATAACTCCCAATTCAAACCATGTGAAATAACTTTACTACTAATCATAAAAAACACTATATTTGTGCAACAAAAAGTGAACAAATAATCAACTTTGCTGCCTATAATAGAACATGTATGATATATTTGCTGACTATGATATATTTGATTTTTGCCATTTCTCACCATCTTCCTTACACTATACCACCACCACCACCACCACCACCACCACCAAACTCTCTCTCCTTCCTCTGCCCCTGCACCCTACCACCACCACCAGCATCACCACAACCTATCTCAATCTTACTCCCCTGCCACCGCCGCTGTCCCCTGCACCCTACCATCACTAGCTTATTTTCATATTTGCTCATTTTTTTTTGTATTTGCTCATTTTCATTATGTTTGCTCATTATATTTTTTCTATATTATTTCACATATTTAGGAAATGAGTAAATAATTCAATGCTCATTTATCAAATGAGCAAATAACTCAGTGCTCATTTGTGAAATGAGCAAATAAGTATTTAGGAAGCACAACCCCAACAAAACAAACTATCCTAGCAACAGCAACAACATGAAACAATGATACTCAAATTTAAAATAAAAACACAACAATATGGTCAAGAAGTCATAACTTAAAGAAAGTGTACATGTACAATTTCATCATAGACCAAATCATCAAAAACTTACCATAGAGTACCAAGTCACAAGATTTCTAACAACCATCTTATCAAACACCTTGTATGCACTATCAGGATATTCATAATTATCATAAAAATGCACCAATAACCCATTTTAAACCAAGTTTTAATTGCAACACAATTACAGAATTCATAACAAAAATTAATCAACTAAAAAATTAACAAAAATTTTACAAATTAAGAATATTCAATAGAAAATTTCACGAAAATTAGCTTTAATTAACGTAAAAGTAACATGCAATAGGAAATTTATAATGAAAATCCTAAATTGAGAGCACTCAACTCAAAAAATCTAGCAAAAATCATAATGTTAAACTCAAATAACCAAAATAAGAGCATTCTAATTCGAAATTTTCCAGAACACCAAAATTTGGTAATTAGAACATCAAATTCGAAAATTTTGATGAAAATACTAAATTGAGATAATTTAATTCGAAAATGGCATGATATTCGAAAATTACTTACCAAAATTATGTGTAAGTGAACAAGAGGAGAGAGAAATGATCGATCCTTGAAGCTTCAGACCATTGATGTTTCTCCTTCAACTTTGGAGAGAGAGAAATAAGTTGGGTAATATTTTCTGGAGAGAGAAAGAGGTTATGTGTGATGTTGGGTTTGGGTGGGTTTTGTTATGTTGCAAATTACATTAATCTCAGCTGATGGATTTAATACAATCTAATGGCTGAGATTTGTCCTCACATAAGGGATTGGTTCTCACATAAAGGATGGTTCTCACCGGATCCCGACCCTACACACACACACACACACACACACACACACACACACACACACATATATATCCAAGATCAGACAATATAAAAATTAAACCTTAATGAGTTAAGACATGATCAAAAACATGTTTGAGCACTTATTTTATGTTAGACTAAAAACATGCAACACATCATGTTTGAGCACTTAACTCCTTGATCAAAAGTTAGTTCAACTAGACAAAATTGATCAATCCCAAGTGTGATTGTGGCTTTTATGTGCCGGTTCGAACATATCAGAGTATAAATCAAAGCTATCTCCTTGCTCTATTATCATCATCCGACTTAGCTTCTTGGTGGAGACCTCTTTGTTTTTCTTTGTTGCTTCCTCTTCGAAGGGTTCAACTTCATTTCTCCGGCACTTATGGCTTCTCTTCCTCTTTACTGGCTCATCTTTCAGGACCAGATCAGGATTAAAACTGAAATATGCATTGCATCTAGCTTGGCAATGAAATTTAGCATCCTCTGCCTTCTTAGCATCCTTCTCCATCTCATCACACTTCACTAAAGCCAACACCTTCAGCTCTTGGCTATCCTCATCTCCCGAGCATAGCTTCTATGTCTTAGGAAACTTCATAGATAGTTCATCTATGTCTAGATCAACTTTTGTTGTTCCCTTAGGATGAGACTCAACTGTGCTAGAGGTTGGACTCTCCATAGCTATAGTGAAGAAAAGATTATTAAGAGGATTTTTGAAGTAGATTTTCAGACAAAAGACTTTTGACAGAAAAGATACACTTTGCGTATGTTCAGTGAAAAAATAATTTAATGATCTCAACCTATATTAATAAGTTGAAATAAATGTTCTGAACACTTTAATGATTATATAATGTTGGAAATTTCTTAGCAATTACCTTATAAAAATCAATCAACAATATTATTTGATAAGCTTTGTCAAAGGGTAATTTAGTAATTTCTTACTTTTATCGCTTGATTTTCAATTGCCAATCGAGCCTTAAAACGATGCGTTTAAGGTTGCGCATCTCAATTTCAATTGAAAAATCAAATTCCCTTTTTAGAAGACTCTAATAAACCATATGTATCATTTTGTGTCTGAACGAAAATCAAACGACACAATTTAACTAACTCTCCAACACTTGGAAAACCATAAAAAAACCTTCAAGGCATCCTTCACCCTATCTCATCACCAATTCACTATCTGATCTTCCAAACTTTTAATCCTCCGTTAATTTAAACTTTGCGAAGTACAAAATGACTTCTCTTCCTTTGCAAGAAGTGCTCAAATTCTTTTTGGTAAAAGAATATTCAGTTGAGGCTCATAAATTATGAGAGTTGATAAGAAAATACCCCCAGAACTTTTGATCTAATTTCCTTTGGCATATTTTATCTTCGACCACCGAAGAAGGTATCCTGAAAGATACAGCCTCAATAGGGCCAACATTTCACTTTGATCTCTCATCTTCTAATGTTCAGCAAGATTTCCCAAAGGAAATTCACCCCAAGTTAACCAAGTGTATACCTGTTAAAGGTTCACTTTGCCCTGCTGCATTTAACGAATTGCATCCAAACGACAATTGGGTTTTAAGCTAGAATCCAATTAAAGGTTGGGTGCAAGACCTAACTGTTAAGGGGTGGTTTAGGCTTTTCAAATTCCTCTCCTCATGGGAGAAGAAGATAATTTTTGGATTCCTCAGACTAGCGACATATGGTAAGATTCCATTCAATGGATCACTGACATGTGCTCTTATATTGCTCTAAGACCCCATGTTGAATTGTTTCATCCTACACCAAGGTTGCAAGACTGTTACTCTTGCTAACATGGCCTTCCTTACTTGTCTATCACCTTATGATGATGAGGGCCAACAAATTTGAGTGTACAGCCCGATTGAAGGCGCTAGACCTTTGTACAACAGGAGTCACAACCTCCTGAAGCAGATATTGGCTACATCCAAAAGTAGCAAGGTCGGCTTCAATGCCTATATCTCATACTTTGCATCATCATCATATTTTGCTAAGGTATCGCAGGAGGATGAGGTACTATTTATTTTATTCGCTCTTACTCGTTTGATGATGTGCAAGTCTGGTGGCTTTGCTACATCGTTATTGCCACTTGTAGTGAACATTTCCGATAGTAAATATTTTGCAGCGCTAGGCCCAGTCTTGTTGGGACAATTGTATAGATGTTTGTTTAGATGTAGGGAAGCTCTAAATGAAGGTTAGAGCTTAGAAAATGTGGGTGGTCCATTGTGGTTGGTCACCTGTTGGGGTCACCTTTATACCACTTTATGTATGGAAAAAACTGAGGAAGTTAAAAAAAGAGATGGCAGAAGAGACAACCTTGTACAAATCCAAACTTGATTGTAGGGAGAAAACTTTTAAGGTGGATTGTCGTTCATATGTAGAGATATGTATCAATTATTTTAACCACCAGAAAGTATCTAAACCCAATCTTGTTATGCACTGTCTATTGGAGTTAAACGCTTTACCTATTAATTAGTATGTAATGAGCCGAAAAGATAAACCGGATCCTAATAGTCTTTGGGTCTTTGATGCAACTCCAAAATGGCTCAAAAGAGTAGGCATGAGGATGACCTTTGATAGGGATTCCCCATTTTGGTATTTTGTATTAGCTTCCAGAGATCTACCTGCAGGAGAGCCAAAACACTTTGGTTTTGAATACAATCCTCAAATGGCCGCCAGACAATTTGGTTTATGCCAATCTCTTGCTGTTCCTTTGTTTACCACATGTAACATTCCTTGGGATTCTCGTCCTAACTTTCATGAAGAATACGTTTGGAAGATTGACTCCCTCTCCTATCCTTCAGTCGTTTTACAACCAAGGAAGTCAAGTAATGTGGTCTCCTTGAGTTATCTTGAGTGGTGGTATCATGGACCACTTCAAGCTTAGCTATTGAAGATGACAAGCACAATTTGCTGTGAGTGTTAACAACTATAAAGGTATGATTCCTTCTTAATGCTTTCCTCACTTATTTCCTTCCTTTCACTCACAATATACTTTTCATGTAAGGAAAAGACTGTTGTGCCTTCAATCTAAATAAAGGGCAAGACTTCTTACCATCAGATTGATCGGTTATCTAAGATAGCCGCAGAGTTTAATTATGAACCTGAGGCCATAGATGATTCACATAGAAGTATCATTCATCCTCCCAATGATAGAGTTGGATTGAGAAAGATAGTTTCACTTTCGACCCCAAGTTACTTACAGAAGTCAAGGAGCAACATGCATAGGAACATCCCCATCTCAAGTCCCAGCACAAGATCACAATCGGCATTCAAGACGAGCTAGAAACTACTAATATCCCTCTTACCAGTAAGTGCATTAGCTCTACTTTGTCCAAGCTTCTTGTAACTTGTTACTCACTATAACTTCCTTCATATTAGGTGTGGCTCCCAATACTAAAAAGAAACAAAAGTCTCCAGAGAAGACCACACCTTTCAACCCTGTTTCGATTGACAATGATGAAGAAGAGTTAGGAAATACAACAAGCCATCCAGATCTCTTAGAGAAAACTGCTGCCTTTAGCCTACTATCATTAGAGAAGTCACCACTTCGTGATCCTACACCTTCCTCTCCAAGAAATCAAGGGCCTGATACAAAGAGGAGGAAAGGTAATGTTGATTCTACTAAAAACTAGGATGATGCTTTAAATAAACAGACATTGAGGTGTAGTTCATCATCAGGTGGTGAACCTAGGGTTTCGAACACTAAAAGTGGTGTGGGTACACAAACACATCCTTGTCAATTAAACCACAAAGACTTCGTTTCAAGAACAACTCCAATTTCTTCTAAAAAATAAGAACAATCCAAAGTTCTTATTTCCAAACAAACAGACCAGCCTGCCAAAACTGTCGATGCTATTGTTAACGTTGATGCCCCCTAGCTTCCAACCTATCACTAGTGACTTTAGAGTCCACACTTGAGCCCAAATAACCTCTTTGTTGCTGTTTAGGACAAGGTGGTGACCGTCCAAGTTGGTGCTGAACAAGGAAATAGTGGATCTGTTCCCAACCCTACTTCATAATCTTTACCTGAATCAACACAACCATCTATGACTGTTCAAGAATAAAAAGTGGAGATTCATGATGAAACTAAATTAGAAATAACATAATCCATTCCTGTTATGGTACAAAGTAGCACCACAAATGTTCAGACTAAGGATGTTGAGCTTCAGAGTGATATTGTGAAATCCAGTCTTTGTGATGAGCTCTTATGGAAAAGAATGCATCTCCAGATTTAGGTAAATGACAAAAGTCTTCCTTTTTTTTCCTCTTTATTGGTGTCTAACATGCTTTATTATTTTTCATCGTTGACAACCTTTGACCGAGGATTTTTGGACAACAAGACTTCAGTAGTAAAAGCATCAAATGAAAGTAAGCATTCTAGCCTTGTAAAGTTATCATGCTTACTTGGCATTTATTTGACTAACGCTTTACTGTTAAACATATGTGTCCCATCATCTACATCTCCAGAGGTCAAAATTCTTGAAGAAGTTCTAGCTCTTTGCGAGATATTAGAATTGCAAGAAGCGTCAGGTGAACAAATCAAGCTATCTTTGGAACTTATGGCTCAAGTTCGTTTACTTGGAAATAATGATCATGTTGTATGGGAGGACTTATCCATCGCCTATCAAGCATGTGTTGTTGAACTGGCCATCAAAAGATCATCTTTACCTTCTTTAATGATCTCTGATATATCTTAGCAAGTGTCCTAAGTTTTCTAGCAATGAGATCTTAAGGAAGAAATACCTGGGGCTAGATGTGGAGATGGATCACTTGAGAACTGAGATTGATGAGCTTATGGAAGAATATAATAAACTTCAGGCTTAGAGAGCTTTGGCACAAAAGCTCTTGGATCACAGAAGAGAGAAGAAACAATTGAAGCGCCAGATATCATAAAGCACTTCAATAGTTCAAGAAACTTTGTCGTATTTTGATCTCCATGGCAATCAAATGGCGTTAATGAACAAATGCAACGTTCTGATGGCTGAGGTTAAACGTAAAGCAATGGCTGAAAAGTCTCTTCATCTATAAACAACATATTTCATTTATCAAAAGCCTCCAATGATGGATGCTTTTGTTATAAATTCTTATATTGTTCCCATATACTTGGGTTGTACTGTTTTAAGAACTTTCCATTAAGTGCTTTGGAAACATTTTCCCATCTAACGCTTGCAACAGGTAGGCATTCCCATACATGACTTTATGAACTCTAAATGAAACTTCCCATTTGAAATACCATTTACCAAAGATATGATCTTTATAGTCATGCTCGGGAAGTTTCATTTTCCACACTAAATCTCCTTCTAAAAAGATTTTATGTTTTACCTTTTCGTTACATGATTTTGCTACTTGTCTTTTGTGGGCTTCGATTTTAGCTAGCGCTTGGAGTGTTTCTCCTCAACATCCATCAATTCAATGGACATAGATTGTTGAAGTCTTCCTGGCTTATACTCATATGTTTAGCTATCCTAGTGGACTTAGCGCTTAACTCTGCTAGTACAACAGGTTCATGTCCATACACTAATTGGTAAGGAGTAGTTCCTATAGCATATCTCTTTGATGTTCTATATGCCCAAGTAGCATAGTGCAGGAGAACATGCCAATTTTTGGGATTCTCATCTTCCATCTTAGCAATCCCTTTAGAAATTAGTGGCTTCGACCTTTGCATTTGCCAGGGAAAAATAAGGGGTTGAGTGAATCTTTTGGATCTCAGATTCCTTCAATTAGGAATTGAACTCATGTATTGTAAACATAGTTGCTTGATCCACAATTATATATTTTGGAATCTAGTATCTTGTAAAGATTTTCTCTTCTAAGAACAAGATTACTACTCTTTCATTCAAACTTTTGAAAGCTTTGGACCTCAATCCACTTAGTAAAGTAATATTTAGCTATCAGGATATAATCATGGTGAGCTAATGAGGAAGGTTTAATAGGCCCAATTGCATTCATTCCTCAACCTCTAAAAGGCCAGGGCTTGATAATGGGGTGCAATTCTAACATTGGTGCCCTACTTATTGGTCTAAAGCGTTGATTATGTTTGCAACCTTTTGCATATTGAAAATAATCTTGTCTAACTAAAGGACAATAAAATCCCATGTGATGGATTAACCACCTCATCTTAGTCCCTGCTTGATGTGACCCACATATTCCATAATGAACCTCTGCTAAAATAGTTAATACTTTCTTTGAGCTGACACACCTTAGTAAAACTCCTTAAGGGTCTTTCCTATACAACTTACTTCCTATAAGAAAGTAGTTGGTAGCTGCTAGTCGAACTTTTGCTTGCACCTTTCCTTTTGAAGGGTCTCTTAAGTGCTTCTTAAGCTCCTCTCTCCAATCTATCTCTTGAGCAAGGATACTGCATTTCTGCACTTTTGCCTTGACTTTCTCATTTAAAGGTTTCAATTTGTATGTGTTTATATGGATAATTGATTCATCAAAACCTTCACAATCAGGTAACGATGCTGGCTGTGCCAAAAAGTCAGCCTCTCTGTTTTCTTCCCTTGGGATATGGGAGACATGAATATATTCAAAAGCATTAATAAGCTCTTGAACAATAGATGAATAGGTCATTGCCAAGGGTGAAATTCCTTTGTATTCTTTGCTCACTTGGGCTATCACCCATTGCAAATCGCCTTATACCTTAACCCTTGTAACTCCCATATCTTTTAGAGTCCTCAAACCAATTAATAAGGCTTCAAACTCTGCTATGTTATTTTTTCATTGAGTTGAGAAAGTGATCGCCATATTAGTCACTACACTAGAAGGTGAATAAACCACAATTCCAACTGAAACTAATTCTCTCCTACTAGATCCATCAAAAAATATAGTCCGCGGTTTCTCTTCTTGGACCATGGCGTTCTCCATAGGTGGAAGGTCAGCCAAGAAATCAAAAAGTGCTTGTCCTTTCACAACCTTTTGAGGTACATAATTTACCTCGAATTGTGATAGATGCATACTCCATTTACACAGTCTTCTCTTAATTTAGGGTGATTCAATAGGTATTTGAGCACATCTGTAGGTAAAACAATCTCTATGTGGAAAGACATGAAATAATGATTAAGTTTGATGGAGGAATTATACAAACTCAAACACCATTTTTCAGCATTAGTGTATCTGGTTTCAGTATCATGTAGGATTTTGCTTGGATAGAAAGTTGCATGTTCATGACCTTGCTCATTTTCTTAGGTTAACATGCTTGCAATTGAATCTTTTTTAGATGAAAGATACAACCTTAGTGGATTTCCATTTTGTTTAGGAGGAATTAATACTGGTGGAGTAGGCAGCTTCCTCTTGATTTGTTCAAAGGCATCCTGTTGTTCTGGTTCCCATTTAAACTCTTCCCCTTGTTTGAGTTTAGGAAGAGGGGAAAGCACTTTCGTTTTTCTTGCCAGGTTAGTGATAAACCTTCAAACATAGTTAATATGTCCTAGAAACTTCTACAATTCCTTATTATTGGTTGGAGGTCATGGTTTAAGGACATTTTTAGCCTTGTTCTGATCAACCTTAATGCCATTTTTTATGGACAAGGAATCCCAAGAAGTTACTAGCTTTAACCCCTAAGGCACATTTAAGGGGATTCATCTTCAGATTGAACTTCCTCATCCTTTCAAAAGCCAGGATGAGATGTTCCAAATGCTTTGATAAGTCATGGGATTTTACCAAAACATCGTCTATATAAACCTCCATAAAGTCGCCAATCATTTCATCAAATATGAGATTCATAGCCCTTTGATATGTTGCCCCTGCGTTCTTAAGCCCAAATGGCATCGCCACATATTCATAGAGTCCCAAATAGCCTGGACATCTAAATGCAATCTTTGAGCGACCATCCTCAATGATCCTTATTTGGTGATACCCAGCAAAACCGGCCATCGTTGATACAAACTCATGTCTTGATGAAGCATCTATCAACATATCGGCTACAGGCATAGGGTAATGACCCTATGGAAATCCACTCGTGATATCTCTATAATCTATGCATATTCTGATTTTGCCATTCTTTTTAATCACAGGAACAATATTAGCTATCCACTCTGCATATTTGGTGGGTTGTACGAATCCTGCTTATAAGAGTTTAGCAATTTCTTCCTTTATTTTTGGAATTAATTCGGGCAATAAACGTCTTAGTCTCTGGACTATAGGATTGTAACCCAGTTTAATGGGAAGTCTATGCTGTATGATAGTAGGATGTATACCAGGAATTTCATGATGTTCCCACGCAAAATAATCCTTATATTTATGAAGTATGGTAATTAATGACTTGCCTTTGTCGAGTAATTCTTACTTACATAAGTGAATCTAGGATAGTCATTCGTTCCAAGATTAACTTCTTCTAAAGCATCATGGACTTCCTGTTTGATATCATCACTTTTAGCCCATACTTTTTCATTCTCTTCTCCCCCATACAACTCCTTGTCAGAGTTTGGCGATGATCAATTATGGTCATCAAAGTTTCAGTTGTCAGATAAACATTAAAGAGTTTCCATGTTTATGTTAACCTCTATATCGTGTAGCAAATAATAACTTGCATACAAATTTTGAAGGGCTATTAAAGTACCAGATCTGAATTTTCTTTTTGTGTAATTGTCCTTAAGATTTGTTCAAACTACAACTTTACATAGAAAACATACTAAACATATCCAATATTAAGTACCCCAAACTCAAAACTGGACTTTGCAAGTGAGTTGTGTCTAGCTTCATCTACATGTGCCTCTTCTATCTTGGCGATTGCAATTGATACCACTTTCAGTTTAGGAACTGATTGAGAGTCATGTTTGAGTACAATATCATCTGTCTTTGGTGCTGACTTCACATGAACCTCGGGAAAACCTTGGTTAGTATCAATCATAAAAGCTTCTACATCAGCACAAACTGCCTCGTATTTATCACCATTCCACAATATTATTTTCTGATGCAACGATGAAGGGATAGCATACGTTTGATGCAACCATTTTCTACCTAGGATAACTTTACAAGATGCTTCTCCTCTTACTATAAACAATGCATAGATAGCCCTAGTGGTACCTACTTAGATTTCAATACATGCCAACCCTTCAATACGTTCAGACTTACCATTAAAACCAGTTATGTTAATCTTTCTTGCTTATACTGATTTGATGAAAAACAGACAAAGGCATTAGATTTATAATGGCCCCAGTATCAACTAACACTTTTCCTAGTTTATACCCTTTAGGATTTACTGTCACAAAAAAGGTTTGTTATGTGCATTATTCACATTGTAATTTCTTAACAAATATCGAATGACTAACTATTCTTAATCATGTGTTACTGTTTCTCTACTAGGAGAACTAGATGTTGCTTTATTCAATTCAACAGATATTGCAGAGAGTTTTTACTTACCTATAGATTTTGCCTGGTCCACTTCATCTCCCATGAACTGGTGCTAGGCTTCACCACTTGAGCTCTAAAATTCGCTGGTAAAGTCACGATATTGCAATCTTCCTTGCAATCCTCCTCTGAATACTTTGATAGAAATTCCAGATTTAATTTTGTAACTTCTAGATCAAGACCTTCTAAGTCATAGTCTACTAACAGATTCAGGTTGATTTGCAGCCATCAAATCCCCACCTAAGCTTTCTTCTTTATGATGCAGTGGGGCTTGGCTTTTTTCTGGAGAGCTTTCCATCAGTTCCTTCACTATGGGATTATTCAGGATATCATTACTAGGAAAATCGGTAGACTTTTCACCATCCATTGATTGCTCAATCACTGTGTCAATTCTAGGTTGAAAAATATTTGATGGAATGATTCCGAGGACACCTCTTTTCAATACATCGTCATCCAATTGAAATGCCATCGCTTGAATCTGGTTGCTTAAACTTCTTCTGACTGATTTTTCCTTTTCATAGATTCCCTTTTCTCCTTGAGATTTATATTATCATACTTTGTCACCTTATCTTTTAAAACCCCTTCCGTTCTCCACTTCATGCTCACATGATTATCTCGTCTATCCAGGGGCCACAAATTCTCCTTTCCTTCATTCACCTTATGATATCCCAGCCTGTTCATCGCAAAAGTGGTCAGATTGTCAATCTCTGACCTCATCTTATGATGAGATCTTTGATGTCTAGGTATTCAATTTGGATCATTTGGGTGGTCTCAGTCTTGACCAACTCGAAATGTAATAGATCTACATAAGAATGACAAAGAATGTGTCGCAAATTCTTGAGTCCCTCTATTGCCTTGATGTATAGAGGAAACAATTGAATTGCTTCTTTGTAAGACTGTGCTTTCTGCTTAAGATTACTTATCTTGTGAGGTAACCTGTGAGATTTTTGTCCATTCTCAGAAGACTCGACTTTATCTCTCTTTCCATTAGGGTTGAATTCAGCAAGGTTCATCACCTGATATTCTTGCTATGAAATTCTCACTGCATTCGTTCTGATCTTCTTGTTCATAAACCCTTTGAAGGCCAGACATTAATAAGTAGAATGAGTAGAACTAAAGTGCCATCTACATATCATCATGTCTTCATAGTCATTATCCTAGCATTGTGGTGACACAATTACTACTTCTCTAACCTGCCTCTCATACAATTTAATTGCAATAGTAACTTCTTTCAGTCTCTGTATGTTATCCTACACAATATCCATGCATGTCAGCACTTACCATAAAACAATTCATGTCATAAACTTCAAACTCTAGCACAGACTTCGATTCTAATTCGCAAGAGCTAACTTTCTCATTAGGGAAATTTATATGTTTTTTGTCTATTTGATCCTGAATCTTTTTTCTGAATATTATGCTATCGCTAGTCGTATAAGTAAAAGCATCATGCCGTTTATAGTAATTCTTTCCTTTAACCTTATCAGGGCCTCTAGTCTTATGTCTCTCTGTTAACTTAATCTTTTTATGACTCAAAAGCCAATCAAAGATTTCATCAAACCTCCTAATGTCGAAGGTGTATTCCCTCTTTTGATCAGATTTTAAATCTTTCTTGTAGGTAAAATTCTTACTAGTTAAAGGAGGACATTTAAATGAAGGACCTTGTATAAACTCAGCTATCGCTACTTCATACACATCATCTTCCTGATCACATTCCTCATTTATACTAGCATAGTACTTATATTTGGATCTAGAATCTTCTTCTAAGCACCTCTCATGAGACATCGCAATGCTAGACAAAGCGACAAAATCAGGGAAATATTGTCCTTCAAACTTTTTTCCTGAAGGGAAAGGACAAACCCTTTTGAGCGATAGACACAAACTCTAATTTGGGTATATTTAACAATTTTAAATCTGTGAATGTAATCTTCTACAGTTTCCCCTTTTTCCTGCACTATCTTGGATAAATCACCTATAGTGACCCCTGCTTCAACTCTAGTGAAATGGCGAAGAAATTGTGTTTGCATATTTTGCCAACTTTGAATTGAATTTGGTGGTAAGTGAGTAAACCAAGAGAATGTAGTACTAGTAAAAGAACTGGAGAACATTCTAAGCTTAAGGAATTCATTATCTGCCACCTCTCCAGACTGGCAATTGAATCTGACCAAGTGTTCCTCAACAGACATTGTATAGTCGCCTGAGAAAAGCGGGGAGAATTCAAGAACCTTGAACCCTCTTGGGAATGAATACATCCTATCAATCCACTCAAGATATGCACTGCAGGTTCCTCTTCTAATATATCCACCATTCTACCCTATAGCCCTCTAGATCATTTTCTCTAGTTGTCAAAGCAGGGGTTCCAGTCCCATTTGTGGAGGTTGACCTTGTAGAGGTCCACTAGGTTGAACTGGTGTATCTTGCATATGAAAAGGGCTATGTTGATTCCCTTGAGGGTTGTGGAAACCCCTTATACCCAACGCCTGCCCCTTATAATGTGTTTGGATTGGGTTGAGGCATCGCTAGATATCTTTCTCCTTAAGGACCAGTGGCCTGACCCTAGTTCCATGAAGAACATTGTGTGGAGTGAACAGAGTTTGGGTGTCTACATGGATATTGGTTATAATTCCCAGGTTGTGTAGATGGTTGTTGGCCATTCACACCAATAGGTTGAGAGGAGATCCTTTGTGCATATGCAGCAGCTAGTGTGTGGCATGCTGGATCTGGTATATTTCCAATACATAGTTGGCGTAACTAACGCCAATATGTGCTTCTAAAGGAGGTATATTACCCATTGAAGAGGTTAATGGGTGTATGGTAACCAGTAGAGGAAAGGAAGAAGAAGATGGACCTTGGCTATTATGGTTATAGCCTAAAACCATTAATCCTCCCCTAACTCATATACCCATCATTAGAACCAATATAAGGAATACTTCTTAGAACTGATAAAGGGGGAAGATTTGCATGAGATCTTGTCATATTCTCTACTCTAGGGTACACCAGGGGGATGTTATCCCTTTAACTTACTTCAGTAATCCCACTAACTGAAGCGGTTAGAATATTCATCAACTTATCATTAAGTTGGTTATGTTTTTCCACTAAAGGCTCAAGTTTTGTAACTACTTCAGTTGCTACACTCTTTGATAATGCCACGTTTGTAGCGTTCAGAGTATCATTAATATCTAGAATATTCCGTCTACCTGTCTAGTAACCGCTTGTTGGGTAATAAAGTCAAAGTTTCTCAACTCAACCGTTAACACTCTGGCAATTTCTTCCACCATGACACAATAGTAGCTATCAAATTGCTCTATGTTGTTTTCTTTTATAACTTCCATCAGACTCTTCATAATATCCACATATTTAGTGTAGATTTTATTGAGTGAGTGTCTGGTAGAAGACTGGCCTTCTATTCCTTCTAAAACCGATTCATCTTGCCTTCGTGTGTGAGGCTTGAATGGTTCAAAAGAATGTGCCATATGTTTGGTCGACAATTGATTTTCTAGATCTGGTTGATCCTCTAAAATAGTTTCAGGATTGTGTTCAAATGAATTAACCTCTTCCTGAATATTTCCTTTACGTTCTGAACGCTTAGGAGCCATGGGAAAAACCTTCCAAATTAACAAAGTTAAATGGATTTAGTTTAGCGTTCTCCCACTATGGTCACCAAAAAATTTGTTGAGGTAAATATTGTTCTTTACCAACAAGTCAAATACTCTATCTTGTTTTAGAGTATTAGGGGGTTGCCCCTTGAGTTACTGGTTTCAAAGATTGATAACCTGCTAATGTAAAAACAAAACAATAAAGAATCTTTCCCAATAAAAGTCAAACAAGTTAGATTTCTCAAAGAAAACGAGTAGATAAACATATGACGAAAGATATAAATCCATTCCATTAATTAAAGGATAGAGTCAGGTCTACAATTGTACAAGTTGAAGGATAGGTTACCTCCATAATCATACAATTGGAAAAGACGAACGATCTTCAATACATGCTACGTGATAAACTACACTATTACTTGGCTACTAAGCCAAGGAAGACTACAAAAACTAAGAAGAAAGCTTAAAAGAAATGAAATGCTTGTTATCGATTAATTTACTAATGTCTTCCCTTAATCCTTGCATTTCGATTTATAGGCAAAATGGAGCGGCTATGGCCAACTCCCATAATTGTTGTACGGTTATGCTTCTTGGCACCGACACTTCTTCAAAAATTAGAAACATCCTTCAGTATCCCAACCGGCCTCTATGCATTAGGCTTTATGTGACATCGGGCTAATTCCTTTTACGCTTGAACCAGTATAGCCCAAAGTCCTTTTACTGACTTCGGAAACCTTTTGTATTCTTTCAAAGTTAAGAAGGTAAAAAAAAAAGTCAAAAATCTGATTTTTTGGGTGTAACAATAACAAAGATTAAAGTCTTTTGTAGCTAGTCTTTATGTATTGCAAATGTGCATGAATAGATAAGTAAAGTAGCGAAGTGTTTCTATAAATCTATAACCTTAATAAGAATAAAAACTAAATACTGTAGTTTATGAATAGTAACATGTGGTGGTATTACATAGACACCCTTGCTTTTAATGAATTTCTGAAATTGCCCTTTCTTTGCCAATTGCATTTTGTTTGCCAGTGGTAATGGAGAGTACAGATGTTTTTTAGGTCTTCCTTTGACTGCCATCTAAGTTCGCCTTCTTTCTTATAGGATTTGCTTTTTATTTTGGGGGTTTTGTTGGTTTTGGTCGACCTGGTTTGGTTTGGGTCTTCTGGCACTTTGGATTTTGGGGGCTTTTTGGTGGATGATGAGGTCTGGAAGGGAATTATCTTTGACTGACAGCCTGTCTGAGAATGGCAGATATGTTTTTCCTCCCTTGTTTGTATTTCTAGTTTCGTATTGTAGGTTAAGATCCCTTATTTTTGATTAGTTGGTTGTATTAGCTACTTAGGAGTGTAATTTGTTGGTCTAGGTTGCTATATTACATTACAGGATAGGTTTGGTGTTTTAATTTTTAAATTAGTAGGTTAGGAGTATAATTAGTTTTTGATGGTTCTAGGATTGGAATAACTTACTTGAGCACTACTTCATGTCCTTTAAAGGAATAAAAAAAGACTAGGGGATGACTTTGTTGTATTAAGTTTTTCATATATAGTATTATATAATATTATATTTGCCTTTTGTTAGAGTTATGGTCCTAGGGTTACTAGTGGGGGTGCACTTCTTTATCATTGTCTATATATATAGAGTGAAAGGGTGTTCATTTTTTGGATATATCAAACCATTCATGCCTAGTGACAATTTCTCTCTGGTTATGGGTGGTCTGAGATTGTTGTGTAGAAGTATTTGTTTGAGAGTTGGTACTTTGTTTCAGATGACATTATATTGCCTATTATACAGCCTTGCTTTGTGCATATATATTCTAGACTACATTTTTTGGATTCCCTGACAAATCAAGCATCAAATAATGAATATACTACTCTATATTGTAATACAATTACTTTTACATTGCCTTTATAGATTTGCTTTTTGGTTATTGAATGTTCATGATAATGCTTTTGGTCGTGCTGTTGTGTGCCATTGTTCTTTTGTTAATTCAGTTGAGGTGATTACAATTGTGTTGCATAGTCAAGAAATTCTGATAACATTTAACGACTTAATTTGACTGGGCAAATTGGTCTTTTTCAATGTTGAAAGTTTTTGTAAAAAAAGGAAAAACAAAAAACAAAGCAGCTTTACATGTACTTAACTCAGTTCTCTTTGTGGTTACAGGTTCACTGATAACATATTTTGTGGTGTTGCTGTTGGAGTTCTAAATGTTGTGTTGCACTTACAAGACCTATTAAGGTATTTCCTTTGACTTTTGGGTGTCGTGTTATAATTACCGTGCTTTTACGGTGCTGATTTCCTGCTAAATAGAGTTTATAATGGCCTGTTATATACAAGCATCTTGTTTTTTTTATGTACATTGACCTTTCGGATTTACAAAAAATGATTCTGCTTTTGGCTTGTTGATAGTGACTGTGGGTTTTGAGGCTCGACTGATGTGTATTTACTGTCCCAGTGTTATATATAGTGTTACTGTTTCGGCTTCCCAGCTTTCCTTTTGTGATTAGGCAGTCTTTTTTAAAGAGTTTTGTTACAAATTCTATTAAGTGATGTAGATAGGGTTTAGTGGTTTTGTTTGGGAGGGAAGCACCTATCGTGTTCTGAATAATTTTTGTATTGAACATCGATTTTGCAATTACAGGTTATGGCTAGACGATCAAATAAATTCTTTGCTCCTTTTCTGCCTCTTTTGGAAAAGGTTGTTGCTTGGCTGCAGTTTCCATCTCCGGTCTATGGATTTTTAGATACTGCTCAGAATAATGTCTTTGTACGGGTTAACAAGACAAATTCCCGTGCAAAGTTCATTTTCAATGGTGGAGATGCCAGTTCAGTAGAAGAGTCTCGTGAAAGAGCGGCTCACAAGGCTGTGAAGAGATTGATTTGTCGGTTTAATGTTCGATTGTCTGATTTCATGCATGAGCGCATTACGATGTATTGTTTGTGCGTGAAATTATATAAGAATAGATGTGTTGAATTAGTGCAAGACAGAGAAGACTTGAGTCGCATACGTGCAGAATGCAGTTCAGGAGAGGATGCATCATTTCATTGGATTTTGCACAGTTTTTGGGAGTCTTAGTGAGGAAGACTGGTGTTACTATAACTGGCATTGAAACAACTAAGGTAGAAGGACATGGTTATATGTCTTAGTTAATGGTAATATGTCTTCATAATAGTATTGCCATGGAGTGCATTTTCAGTGACCCTTGTCCTGAAGCAGACATTGCTCAGCAAAGAGTTACAAAGAAAGCATGCTTTTTCATAGCTACTCATTTTAATTTATAGATAGTTAATGCTAATTAGGGTGCTACATCAAAGATGAGTGGAGAATGTTCCTTGATAAGGGAGAAGTTTTTTTTATTCTGAAAGGCCACCTTGAATGCTTGGAAAGGAGTTCTAAGCAACCTGATTATGTTAATTGTTTAATGAACGATGGATGTGCGACACCAACTGTTGAAGGAAACCAGATTCCAGTCCTAGCTCTTCCCTCAAATGTTCCGTTTAAGCGTAGGATTGATATGAACGAACCACCTAAGAGTGTTGTAGAAGTGCAAACTTCTGAATGCCTTGTTACTAGTCTCCCAGATTTAGAGGCTGTTTATAAATGTGCTAAGGTTGATTAGCTATGTGTTGTAAGACTATCTGATTTTTTGATTTAGGTGTTTAAGGGCATGTAGTTAGTTATTAGGGTTGTTTTACGTCGTAGTAAGATTATTATCCAACTTTTGCCTATTGGTTGTGAATATTCCGAAAACAAGTACTAGATGGTATCCTGTAGATTTAATCCTTTTGATGTAATGAATTCCTTATTTTCAATGTAATGAATTCCTTATTTTCAATGTATTGCCTACTATGGCTTTTCTTTAATGAATTCTATATTATGTTTTTTTTTTTTTTTTTATATATTGGGTTGCATATATTATTTGTTCGTTGTTTTGTTATGTAAAGTGCCCTTATGTTTTACCTTTACCTTTTGCCTTGAAAGAGTAAACTTTGTTTATTATTTTCCTATGATTTTGGTTTTCTGGTTTTACAACTTCTATACATCTAATCTAAAGTAGACCTTGGGAAATCTTATTGCATTCCAACTTTAACAACCTGGTCTTAGGATGTAACAATGGGTATTTTCTTAATCTGAATAATACAAAGTTCAATATGTTCTATACAGCAGTTAGTTGCATCTTTTACTATCTATGATGACTCTTACTTGTTGTATGATAGATTGTCATTATGGCATACGTCATCTATCTCGCAAAAGATGTAGTAGATTAAATAGGGCCATGCAAAGGTCATCGCAATCAGCATTTGCTAGGTATATAAATCCATCAAACTTATATTAATTAATACAACTAGCATCGTGTCTCAGAAATAAAATTGACAATAATTTACACACAGCCCATCTTTACCAGACTATTAGTGTACAGATATACAGCCTTGACAAAGTTGTACGTCAAAGAGAAAGAAATGTATACAGGAACTAGCTACATCACAGCAGATTAGGTACACAATGTTAATTGCTTAAGGCATTTTTATCTTTACCTCTGCTGTAATGCAAATTTTAATAGCTTTTTTGCAATGGTTGCATGGCTGCTCTCTTAATGACAAGGCCTTATAGCCAGACTCTACTAGACACAGAGTTCCTTAGTGCTTACAATTGGTTTGTAGCCTGGGAATAACATATGAAATTACACTTAATCAATGTCCTTTTTTGTTAATTTGGATGAGTCACATTTAAATAGCTACAATGTTTAGGATTATTGGTTGTTAAGGCTGATATGAATTTCAAGATAACAGAACATGTGTTTTGTGCAATGGATCGGAATCAAGAACAGTTGTCTCTTGTAAGAAAGCTCCTACATAGTGTCATGCAGAAAGTAAATGGCTATAGAAATAATATACATTCTATAATTCCCTATCATGATAGTTAGCAGTTAGCTTATATGTTTGTTTGCCTTTTTGTGCTTTTTTCATATAGATCGACAGCTACCGACATAGACTTTCAGACTTTCTATGCCTTGCTACTGTAATACATGTGGTGCAAAAAAATTTATGTTTGAGTCCTTACATTTTTGTTGTGGGAATGGAGACATTGAAATAGCTGCAAATGAGTATCCTCGTGAACTTGTTTACTTATTCACTTCAAAGGAAGAAGTTGTTGTGCATTTTCAAAAGTGTGCTAGATTATACAATAATCTGATTGCATACAGTTCTCTTGGGGGTCACTTTGATGCAAACAGTTACAAAGGCACTTATGTATTCAAATTGCATGGCCCAATGTATCATTTTGTTCTAGATTTATTGCCTGATGATAGTAGTCCCAAAGACCTACAATTATACTTCCATGATGGACAGCATAAAGCGGAAAATAGGTTGGGTTGTTTTCCTGAAGTAAGAAAGGATGTGATTAGTATCCTTATGCATGTATCACAGCAAAATCCTTATGCTGTGTTTTTCCGGTCTTTAAGAGACAGAGTCATTCATGCAAACACAGGAATTGTTCGTAATCAAAACCCAATACTTGATCAACGTGTTTATAATGCCCCTGTTGTTGATGATGCTGCTGTAATCTGGCCAGAAAATGCTTCATCTAGCCAAAGCTTAGGTCCTCATATATTAGTAACTAGAAGATCTAATGAATGTCACCTAATCTACCATAATTATTGTTGTTATGATCCCCTTCAATATCCTTTGTTATTTCCTTGAGGAGAATATGGTTGGACTCAAGGTCTTAAAAAAAATTCTCATCCAAGTAGGCGATCAATAGATTCGATTCCCGATCCTATAATTTCTTGTGGTGTTCATACTGATTAAGATTTATTAAACCAGGAAGAAACACGTAGACATTTTATACTCTATATGTCTTATTACCTATTTTTTATATGTACCCCACATTGTTTGCAGTTGTGACATATCTTCTGTTTTTTTTTCTTTCTAATACAGGTGTTAAAAGAAAGAATACTAAAGCAGACAAGTTTATTTCTCCTAGGGAATATTATGCTTATAAGCTGCAAATTCGACCTAATAACATGATACTACGAGCAGGTAAATGTCTTCAGTAATACATAGCCGATATGTATGTAAAGATTGAAAATACCAGGCTTGATTACTTTCGAAACAATCAGGAAACAATAAGGGCTGATCTATATAAAGGTATTTTGGATTCACTGGTAAGCCAGATCTTTTTGTAACAATTACATGTAATGTTAATTGGCTAGAAATAAAAGCCGAGCTACCTACTGGTGAGACAGCATAGGACATACCTGATTTAGTTGCTAGAATTTTTAGAGCGAAATTACTTGCACTGAAAAAAAAAATCATGGAATTTTTTTTTTGTTTTGGAGAAGTTGCTGCAATAGTTCCAGAAGAGAGGTTTGCCTTATGCCTATATTTTAATCATTCTAAAACCTGAATACAAGCTGAAGTCACCTGGTGACTATGATAGATTTGTTTGTGCTGAAATACCTCCTGAAACTAATGTCAATTTGACGAGAATCATGTTGGCACATATGATACATGGCCCTTGCGGTATATTGAATCCACAATGTCCACGTATGCGCAAAGATGGACTAAAACAAAGCTGCAAGAATAAGTATCCTAAGCAATTTTGCAATGAGAAAACTAACAATAAAGATGGTTATCCTATTTATCGTTGGAGAGAAACTGGGGAAAAGGTAACCAAAAGGAATGCACAACTAGATAACCAGTGGATTATTCCTTATAATCTTTATCTTTCTTTGCTATTTGACTGTCATTTGAATGTTGTTTCGGGTGTTTTTAGTCCCTCGGGAGAGTTACAATAATGGGTATGAGCGCCTGACTTCTGTACCTGCAAAACCACGAAACTCCGGTTGGGTGGAGTTCCGCCTTTGAAGATCAAGTTAGTATGATTCCGAATGAGTAAGCGTGCGGAAAGTAAAATGGGTGTTTCTCTCTGATTCAGGGAGATTCCGCAATTAATATTGCTCGGGATTTGTGTATGTATTTATGAATGAGTAATAAATGAGGATTTTCCTCTATATTATAGCAGATGAGGATCTGCTCCCCCATTGGGAGTACGATGCCACGTGTCAACATCCAATTGGATCCCGGTGGGCCTCTGGTGAGCTGCCACGTGTCATTATGCTATTGGGCCACGTGGCATTGGGTATTTTTACCCTAATCAAATGTTGAAGTATGTTCGACAATTAAAGTAGTAAAGTACCTATACAAGTATGTATATAAGGGTCATGATAGAATTTCATACAATGTAGTGCCTTCTAACAGTGATTTTGTAGATGAGATTGAGCAATATCAATGGTTGTCTTTACTCGACTTTTCAGGAAGCTTCTCTAAATCTTGGACTTATAGAAGATCGATGATGATGCAGCTAATTCAAAATTGTCTGAAGCGTGTGAGACTCATATGACTGCTTCCTTACGCCGTCTATTTGAAACTGTTCTTATGTTTTGTCAACCAAGTGATCCTGGTGCTCTATGGATTAACTATTACTCTTTTCTTGCTGAAGACTTTTCTCACAAGTTTTCAAATCAGCTGCTCAAAGTGCAACAGCTTACTGTCAAAGCAGTGGAGCAGCACCTTGAAGCCATGGGAAAATCTCTTGTTTTCTTTGGGCTAGACCATTTAAATTCCCAGGTTACTGATGAGTTCAGACATACAAAAAACATTCTAGATGCCCTTGATGCACCAATCCCAGAGGAATGCTTAAGTTGTCATTTTAAGCTTAACTTTGCACACAATGCTGCTTTTGTGTGTATAATGGAACATGTCATGCAGCAAAAAGGTGGAGCTTTTTTTTATTGAAGTCCCTGGAGGTAAAAGAAAAACTTTCCTGTACAATGCTTTATATGTAGAAATACGGCTAGTGAACAAGATTGTTTTACCTAAAGCTACATTAGGAATTGCCGCAGCAAACATTCCTTCGGGTAGAACTTCTCATTCACGATTTAAAATTTCAATAGATAATGAAGCTTCTTTAGCATGTGATGTTCCAAAATAGGGTAGTTCAACAGCATTGTTAAGGGAAACTACATTGGTAATATGGGACGAGGCCACAATGGCTAAGAAGAAAAATCTTAAATCTTTAGATCTTTTGTTATAGGATATATGTGGGAATAAGAAAGGTTATTGTTTTTGGAGGGGATTTCAGACAAGTTTTACTAGCAGTTCCTCGGAAAACTGTGAAGGAAGCCGTAGAAGCAAGCATTATAACTTCTTATCTGTGGCCCAAGTTCATCAAATTTAGGCTGACAGAAAACATTAGAGTAAGAGAAGCTGACAGAAAACATTAGAGTAAGAGAAGATCTTGTGTATTCTACTTTTCTGCTTGATTTAGGCAATGGCAAATTACAGGAAACAGAAAATGCCTTTACCAGAAGAAATTTTACAGTGCACCAACAATTTCACAGAATTAGTGGCTACCGTTACAGAAAAAACATTTCTAGAAATTGTTCATGGCAATTTGATTACCAGGTTTTCACTAGGAAAGCAATTTTGACACCCATGAATGACGATGTGGATTCTATTAACACATTCATGATTGAGAAATTTTCTAGACAAGCTGTTACATATAAGAGTTTGGATGCCATTCTAAATGATACATGTAGTATATATCCTATAGAATTTATCAACAAACTATGTCCCGGTGGAATGAGTCTTCATGAGCTTGTCTTGAAGGAAAATTTTCCT
This sequence comes from Chenopodium quinoa, assembly GCF_001683475.1. Taxonomy (NCBI): domain Eukaryota; kingdom Viridiplantae; phylum Streptophyta; class Magnoliopsida; order Caryophyllales; family Amaranthaceae; genus Chenopodium; species Chenopodium quinoa. The sequence goes on from NW_018743218.1 coordinate 3,490,952, forward strand.
GTTATAAGAAATTTGCTCCCTTGTTCAGGTTTATGCAATGGCACCAGGCTAATCTATAAGATGTTTTTCCCAAATGTAATTTAGTGTACTATAGCAGTTGACCATAAAGGTGAAGAGGTATTCATACATAGAGTCAACTTAAGACCTTCTAACTCTATCAACTATCCATTTATGTTTGAAAGGAAATAGTTCGCTATAAAGTTAAGCTTTGCAATGACAAGTAACAAGTCTCAAGGACAAACTCTTATCCAAGTATCCATTCATCTTCCACGACCATGCTTTACATATGGACAACTTTATGTTGCGTTATCACGAGCCAAGAAATCAAAAGATGTTTGTGTTCTTACAGCAAATGCTACGAACCAGTCTGCAAATGTTTTTAAGAGCAGTGTAGCAATGACAATTAACAAGTCTCAAGGACAAACTCTTAGCCAAGTATCCATTCATCTTCCACGATCATGCTTTACACATGGACAACTTTATGTTGCGTTATCACGAGCCAAGAAATCAAAAGATGTTTGTGTTTTTACAACAAATGCTACAAATCGGTCTGCAAATGTTGTTAAGAGCAGTGTAGCTAATCTGTAAACTTGCTAAAGCCTAAGGCAAATGGATAAAAGCTGTTGTTAGTGTCTTATGAGCTTTTACGTCTAGCATGTATTATTGAAAATGATATAGAGTAGTGTAGCTAATCTGTTAACTTGCTAAAGCCTAATGCAAATGGATAAAAGCTATTGTTAGTAAATATTTATAGGTAGGCTAGGGTCTAACATTATGCATTTTTCAAAATTAATACAACACTTGATATTAGTAAAAGTTGTGTTTGATTTCATGCAGGTTGCACAGGGTTCAGATGAAGCATCTGATTTACACCAGAACAATGTAAGTATACCACTTTAGTATTATTGAATGACTGATTTCGTAAAACTGTGATGAACTCTTTGTTAGAGTTGTGCTCTTCTTGGTAAACAGGCTACCAGTTGTTTCTCTTTGTGAAATAAACATTGCATTGTGGTTTAAAACCAGTACTTTGCTACTTCGATTCAGGGATTAAACTAGGTAAACACTTATATAGTGGTTGATAACAGTGACAATTATTAGCTACAATATTTTAATTGCACTTGCTATTTGTTCATGAATTTTTTGACAGTCTAACTTAAGATGTGAAGCTGACATTGCTATTATCAATGTTTAGATTCTTGAAGTTTCCTTTACTAATTCTACATTGTAGTTAGTCAGTAGTTTGGTATTAAGCAATGTAAACCAAAATGGAGTATGATTTTCTAAATTTACTAAGCATAAATTTAAACCCAAGTCTATTGTATAATATTAAGCGCAGGGTTATTCTACTACCTCCTTTACATATTAGTTCCAATTTTGGGATAGTTTATCTTTTACAAATATTACCCAAAGTTGCAACTAATATGTAACAGAAGTAGTAACATATTTTACTGCCCAACAAAAATGTTTCATGTGGATTATCTTGCTTTAGTATTTTGGTTGTGTTTCTTATTAAAGATGAATGGGCTTTGTTAAGTCTAGCCCACATAAATAGCAGCAACATTTATATTTTTGAATGATGAAATCACATTTGCTAAGTTTTTAATAGTAATGCACCTCACTTTTAGGAAAAAGCTACAAAGTGCAAGTTAAAGATAGTATTCATAGTAAACTCTTCATTTAAAAATGTTAGTTGTACTTTACTACTACTTTAACCACAATAATTACTTAGTTTTTACTTATTGCATAAGCAAAGAAGTTCTTAGTCACAACTTTTAACCAAGGTGCTTTCTAGTTGTACAAAAACAAGGAAAGAAAGAATAATTCACTGTTCAAAATAGTGAATATCTAAAAAGGTCTAGGTTAACTTATACACATAGACTTTGGCTATAAATACCGAATGAGCTTCTTCTTTTTGAGCATGAATTCATTCTCTGCATTTTATTCTCTTCTAAGGTATATTCTCCTCTTTTTCTGGAAATTCATTTTGTTGGCCTTGCAACAAGAGTTGTTACTATCACTGAAATTCTTAACTATATTTCTATGAATAAACGTTCATCCTAAAAAAACTTTTACTGATATTCTTGTTTTATTTATTTGCTATACAAAACTATTGTATAGAATACTATCCCATTTGCTTTGACTATTATCTATACTTCGGCTGTTTTCCTTTTAAGCTTACACTAAATTCTGAAATCTGTCAATTCATGCATTTATTAAACTATATTTCTGCTGCTGTATGTGCTTTCTTTAGTTGATTTCTTTTAGAGTCCTATTATATGCACTAGAACTCTGCTTGTAAGATATTTATTGAAAGTTTCCTAAAAAAGGTTATGTATTAAAAAAAAAAACCTTCCATATTAAATCCATATAAGATACAACTTCTCTATGTTTGCGTTTTTCCTGATTCTTACATGCAACTGTGTACTATTTGACAATTAAAATCTCTGTTTTAACATATGTTTTTCTACTAGATCTTTAGCTACATTATGTTCTATATCTTAATTAGGTGCACTTGCTTATTACTTTGCATGCCATGTATTATGTTTGTGTTACTAGCTAAGTTTTAATTTATCAATGCCACCTCCAAAAAATGACTTATTTGCTTTTACCACCTACATAATTTAGAGTTTTATTTCACCACCACATAAAAAAATAAACTTAGGTTTTCCCACCAAAACCCAAGTCCAGTGAAGGAAAAGTCATGTGGGCCCCGCCATTTTCTATTTCCCTCAAAATTAAATGCTCCCAAACCCGATTTCCCTCTCTCTCTTCATTTCTTGACCTTCCCTATTCAATTTCTATCACTTTCTCACCTTCCTCCTATTATTTTTTTTGGATTTATCTTCTCTCTAATTACATTTTTCATCTCTGTAAAAATTAAACCCTAATTTCTCACCTAAAAAAATTAAACCCTAAAGTGAACCTTAAAATTACATTAGGGGGTGCACTTATACCTTCATTAGCTGATAAAAATAGGAGGGTGTTAACTTGGGATGGTGGTTGGGTTTATTGGATGAAAAATGTTACTGTCTCTAAGATAGATGTACACTTCTTGAGGGAGGTAGTTGTTCATGGCTTTGTGTATGCTAGTGTGGCTGTGCCTAGGGGCTTTAATTGCTGGTATAAACAGAAGGGAATGTCTTAAGTAACTGGTAAATGGGAGTTGGTTAGTGGTGATGAGGTACAAATGTTATTAGACACAGTCAATAAAGAAGGGGTAATAGAGATGTATGTGACTAGTTATGAGCCTCTTCACGGTAGTGAAAAGACTCCATTTAAAATATTATATGGCAATGAGTTAAATCCAAAAGAAAGGAAGCAACTCAAAAAGGAGTTGGGTGGGACTAGACCACTTAGGACCAGCCTAAGAGTGAGTAAGCCCACTGTAGATTCAGTTAGGAGAAGCCTAAGGTTAAAGGGTATTGTGGTTGAGGAGAAAAATATAGAGGAGAGGAGTCTTAGGGTTAAAATAGTTACAAGGGGAGTGAGTGCAAAAGAAAAAGGAAAGGGAAAGGTAGGTGAGGGAGCTACTGTTAGGTTAAGTGCTCAAGAAAATGATAAGGGGAAAGTAGGTGAGGAGGTTGCTGCTATTAGGTCTGGAGTTACAAAAGCTAGAAAGAAAGGCAGAGGGAAGAAATTGTTGTTTGATGATGAGTTTAAAGATGGGGAGGGACAAACACAGTCCTCAGATTTTGAGTTCAGTCACTTGCCCAACAGGGGTAGACATTGCACGATGGTCGGCGTGCTTGGTCGACTCGAAGGCTAACTCTTAAAAAAAGATTATACCATTTTTACGAGAGGCGGATCACGTTGCTAGTGCAATTTTACCCAGCAAGTATGCCATATAATTTTACGCTGTATGTATGCTAAACAATTTTACGCTGTATGTTACGTGGTATTTTTGTTAAGTAACGACAAAAATGAAAGGAATGGTGTCCTTCAAACAAGTGTATTATTCCGATCGAGTGTTAAAAATAAATTACGGAGTTAATTATTCATTGAATTCAAGTGATCGAAAAGTCAGGCTAGAGACCATATCCAATCAGTAAGATTAGTTATATTAATCTCACAGCTTTTCTTTGACTGAACCCAACGGGTCACACCCAAGCGTGCAACCAAACTAAGGCGAAAGAGGATGCGTACTCCGACGTCGAATTCTGAGCTTAGAGCGTCAAAGTCAAACGTAGAACGTCGAGTCGATTCCAAGAACTAACGAGACGTGCAAATAAGTCAAACAATAGTAAATATAGTCCTAGCCTCGCATTGGCCTAGCCGTGTGAGGGTTGAGCTAACTTGATGCTGCTACAATCCTAGCACTAGCCGTAAGCCCAGCAAGCCAAGTGCGTGGGCTGGCTGGGGCCTGCTGGCCGAGTGCGTGGTGCGTAGGCATCGCAAGCAAGGCCTAACAGCTAACGTAGCTAGCTAGGCCTTTCTAGCATATGCTGCGGCCAGCAAGCAGCAGCAGCAGCCCGCTTTGCGCGTGGGCTTGCGATAGCAGCAGCAGCAGCGCCTAATAGTAGAAGCGGCCCGCAAGTGTGCGAGGCCTGCTGTGCTACGATGGGCCTCGTTGGCCAGCCCATCTGAGAGCACAAGGCTTCCAGCAAAGGTGGGCCTTGGAGCTTAATGCATGGGCCAACTTTGCTGCCTTTTGGTGGCTTGGGGAATAAGGAGGCCATGTGGTCCTCACCTAACCACTCCCACTTGCTTGCCACATGTTGTTTGATTATTTGTTTTAAGCATTTTAGTTTATTTTAGAATTAAAATAAATGCATTTTTTTCTTGATTTTGCAAAGTCCCACATTGATGGAATACCAAGGGGAAGGAGATGTTTCTCCTATAAATACCCATGCTTGCCTTGGGATTTGTATTGCAAGAGTTGAACTATACAAAGGCATCTTCATTGAGTAAACTTGAGAGATCCTCTTGTTAGTGGTTTTGATATTACCTTAGCCGATAATATCGACCAAGTTTTCGGGCACGTGGGTGGAACTCATTGGAGGAGTCATATTTGAGGCTCTAACCCCATTCTTGGGTCCATGTTTGTGCTAGGTGGAAAACACGCTTCAAGGGTATGAACGTCTTTCCCTCCTCTCTCTCTTTCTCTCTCATGTGTTTATTGTTTTATTAATTATATGCATGTTTTAGTTTAGTCGCTTTAATTTGTGCATGTGGTCCTTGAGCGGGTTTTGTTCCGCGCGGTGTTCACACACCTTAAAACCCAACACAACTACAAAAAGTGGCAAAGGGACCCCTTGTAAAAGACCCGTTGTACAAGTTAACGAGTCTGTTTTATAATAAAGACCTTACATTACACATAACGGGTCTGTAATATTAGGCGCTAACATTATTTTTCGCGGTGTTAAATAAGAAGGTAATATAAAAGACCTGTTGTTATTCACAACGGATCTCTTAAGTAGATACTTGGTGTTAGGTACAATAGGTCTCTTACGTCACTTCATGAAACAACCAACAGTATTTAAAGTAAAAAAAATTGATGTATTACAGAATTTGAATGCCGCCTCATGACGCTAATAGTTAAAGTTAAAAGAAAATAAATAATAAAATGATTTTCTACAGAATTCCATTGCCGCCTCTTGTTTTCCATTCCCTCCAAAATTCCTACCCAAAATAAACCCTCTTTAATTTTTCATTAATTTGATTACCGCCCCTCAATTTTTCATCTCCACACCTCCACCAAGAACGAGAAGCTGATCGGATTTCCATCTCTTCCACCATTGGATTTCTGATGCGTCTCAACAATCCGTGCTCTGATTATCAATAGTGTACTCTATCTGATCCAACCTCAATGAAGAGATGTGTATCAGGACTAACCAATCCGGTGGAAATCCAGGGGAATGAAGGGAATCCACGAGGAGATGATAAATACAAATAATTGAAATAATAGAAGGAAGAGAGACAGAGAGAGAAAGAGATAGAGAAGGAAGGATTGATTATATTGCTTAATTTCTATTACAGCCTACTGGTAGCTTATATAACATAACAAAAAAGCATAAACAACTCACTATTTCCTAATAACGGAATTGCTGAAATCAAGGAGAGTTTGTTAGAAAATATTCTTCTTCTAGAATCTGTCATGCCAGCTCAGCAGCTTTGTTAAGCTTCCTTCCTTTCCCTTCTGTGGTCATGTGCATTGCACGAGCACTCACATCAATGCCCTCCTCTTGAGCTGATTCTTGTCCCCAAGGATCAAAAGCAAGAAACTTCTGTTCAATTGCGGATGCATCTTCCTAAGTGGCGTCTTCTGGTGTGGAGCTTGACCAATGAATCAACCATTGGACTACAACGCGATTGTTCCTCTTGACACTCCTCTTATTCAGCAATGCTAGAGGATATCTCGGCTCATTTAGAATAGGGGCAGAGAAGGCAGTAGGATCTATGGGAGGTGGTAGGGGACCACGATAAGCCTTCAATTGTGACACATGAAAGGTTGGATGAATTTTGGAAGTAGGGGGAAGTTTGAGAGTGTAGGCAACTTTCCCTATCTTCTTTAGAACTTGATAAGGACCAAATTACTTCATGGCTAGCTTCTGATTAGTCCTGTGTTCAACAGACTACTGTTTGTATGGCTGTAATTTAAGATACACCCAATTTCCGACCTCAAAGTTCCTGTCACTTCGATGTTTATCGACCATTTGCTTCATCCTGTTTTGAGCAGCATTCAAGTGATTTTTGAGTAAAAGGAGAGTGGCTTCTCTGTGCTGTAGACTTCGATCCACACTTTCAACATTACTAGAACCTGCTAGGTAAGGTATATGGAAGGGAGGTGGCTGTCCATACACAACTTCATATGGTGTCATCTGAATAACACTGTGAAAATTGGTATTGTACCAGTATTCTACTAGAGGGCAACCATCTAGCCCACTCCTGAGGCATATCTCCACACATGCACCTAAGGTATGTTTCCAGACACCTATTGAGGACTTCAGACTGACCATCAGTTTGAGGATGGTACGCAGTTGAAAGCTTATGTTGAACGCCCACCATGTGCATTAATTCTGACCAAAAGCCACTAATGAATACTTTGTCTCTATCAGAAATAATGGTTTTAGGAAACCCATGCAATTTATAAACAAAGTCAGTATATGCCTGAGCTACTTTGATCGAAGTACAGGGGTGTGATAGAGGGATGAAATGAGCATATTTGCTTAGTCTATCAATGACCACCATAATCACCTGCTTCCCCAGAGAGTTCGGCAGTCCTACAATAAAGTCCATGGTCACGTCTTCCCAAATTCTTTCTGGAATTGGAAGGGGTTGTAAGAGACCAGGGTAGGCACTGTTGTCGTATGTCTTTGTTGACAAACGGTGTAGTGTTTAATGTAATCCGTGATGCACCTCTTGAGCTCTGCCCAGTAGAACATAGTTTTAACCCTCCTTAGGGTGGCTTCAACACCGGAGTGCCCAACTAGAGCAGAATCATGCAGCCATGTCAAGATTTTCTCTTTGAGTGCTCTATTGTCACCTATAACCAACTTCCCCTTCCTCTTGTGTTGGTTCTCATCCCACGTGTAATGCCTGTGTGAAGCTGGATTCCCTCGTAACTCTTTTATAAGCTTCTGCATATTCGGGTTTGTCTGCCAAGTGGTCTGAATGTTCTCCAACAGAGAGGAATGAAGTTAGGTTACTAGCATTTGCATGAGCTGATGCTCTAGCATTCTGGACAAGGCATCCGCAACTTTATTTTCTTTCCCACTTTGGTATTCAATCACATAATCCAACCCTGCCAACTTGGATAGCCATTTTTGTTGAAAAGGGGTCACGACCTTATGATCCAGCAAGTACTTCAAACTCTGTTGGTTAACTTTGATGGTGAAAGACATCACCATGAGATAGTGGTGCCACTTCTTCACAACAAATACAACAACTAGTAGCTCTCTTTTATAGTCTGACAAATTCAAGTTTCTTTCAGACAGAGCCTTACTGATATAAGCAATAGGGTGCCCATCTTGCATTAGCACAGCCCCTAGTCCCGTGCCTGAAGCATCTGTCTCAATGACAAATGGCTTATGGAAATCAGGTAGGGCCACCACAGGAGGAGAAGACATGGCTATCTTCAGTGCTTGGAAGGCTGTAGTAGCTTCCTCGTTCCATGTGAAGGCTTCTTGTTTAAGCAAGTTAGTGAGGGGCTTACAAATCTTGCCATAATCCCTCACGAACCTTCTGTAATACCCAGTGAGGCCTAAGAACCCCCTTAGTTTCTTGAGAGTCTTAGGGGTGGGCCACTCCAAAATTGCATTTATCTTCTTGGGTTCTGTTTTTACTCCTTTTGCTGATATAACGTGCCCCAAATACACTACTTCAGTTAACCCAAAGGAGCATTTCTTTAGATTGCCCTATAGAGAATTCATTCTCATGACTTCCAAAACCGCACATGTTGTAGGTGCTCCTGCCAAGTAGGGCTATAGACCAAAATGTCATCAAAGAAGACCAACACAAATTTCCTTAGATATGCTTTAAATACCGAATTCATGAGAGCTTGAAATGTTGAAGGGGCATTAGTTAGCCCAAAGGGCATAACTAGGTATTCAAAGTGCCCAAAGTGTGTCTTAAATGCGGTTTTGTGAATATCATCAAAGTGCATCCTGATTTGATGGTATCTAGATTTGAGATCAATTTTCAAAAAGTATGAAGTGCCTTTTAATTCATCTAGCAGCTCCTCAATCACAGGAATGGGGAATTTATCCTTGATTGTGGCTTTGTTGAGGGCTCGGTAATCCACACACATCCTCCAACCTCCATCCCTCTTCTTGACAAGTACTACAGGTGTAGCAAAAGGACTATTATTGTCTCTTATCACACCCTGATCCAGCAGCTCTTACACAAGCTCTTCAATAACAATTTTCTAACTGGCAGGATACCTATAGGGCTGGATGTTGATGGCATTAGTTCCTTCTTTCAAAGGAATTATATGATCAAACTTGTCTCGAACAGGTGGTACACCTTGTGGGGCAGAGAAGATGTCAGCAAAATCTTCAATTAATGCCTGTATTGCAGGGTGTTGCTGTTGTTCCTTTTTCTCAATCTTCTAGGATCTCAACCTTTCCTGCCAAGGTATTACTTGAATCATAGACAACTCGCCAGAATTACCTATCAATTTTGAGATTCGATCAGATTGAATGCCTCTCAATTTTTTTGTAGTCGCTCCCCTAAGCTTGACCTTCTGCTCATCAATTTTGAATTCCATCACCAAATTTTTGAAATCCCACAAAATAGGGCCCTGAGTGGCAAACCACTGTATTCCCAAAACCATATCACTTCCACTCAAAGGAAGGAGTAAGAAGTCTGCCTTGAATTGATGGCCTTGCATCTTCTATTCAAAGTCTCAATGATCTTATCACATTTTAACTGTCCTCCATCCGTCACTTTCACCCACATAGGTGAAACACCTTTTACTTTGCAACAAAGTTTTAAGGTTGTAGGAGCATCAATGAAGTTGTGGGTGCTTCCCGTATCTAGTAAAATTTGCAAGGGTTTCTTCCCAACTACATTCTCATCGTATGAAAGTTACAATGCCCATCTAAAGCTTGCAGGGATATCTGTGCACACACCAACTCTTCCATAGTATTTTCCTCAATCTCCTGCTCATCCTGCTGTTCCTCCTCCTCAGTATCCACCTCAATGTGGTACAGGCGAGGTCTCTTGCCCCTACAGTTATGGACATTCACATATTTCTCATCACACCAAAAGCAAAGCCCCTTTAATCTTTTATCATTCATTTCTGCAGCTGTTAGGGTTCTTCTGTTGGAGTTGGGTCTGAATGTGTTTAGGCTGGTGTTTGGTGAGGGTTGGACGGTGTGAGGTAAATTTTTAGGGTTTGGCAGTAAAGGTGGTAAAGGTCGCATGGGCTTCTTTGCGGTTTTTCTGGCTTTTTGTGAGGCTTCCTGGAGTTTGGCAAGGCAGTGGGCTTGTTGTATGGAAGTGGGGTGAAACATCCTTACTGCTAGCTAGATTTCTTCCTCCAATCCTCCCACATAGCAGCTCAGTAAGTATTCTAGGGATATATTAAGTTTACTGGAAATTCCATCAAACATGTCATGATATTCCTGAAGGGGGCCATTCTGTTTCAGGGCTTTGAGTTCAGCCATGGGGTCATCATACAGGTTGCCAAATCTACTGGAAATGTCCCGCACATACTATGCCCAGGATTGTGGTGGGTGGTCTTTAGTATGGGTCTGATGCCACAACAAGGCTTTTCCCTCGAGGTGTATATCAGCAAGCTTAAGCTTCTGAGCATCAGGAATATTGTCTAGCTAAAAAAACTGATTACATTTATACAACCATGATTTTATGTCCTCCCCATTAAACCTTGGGAACTCAATTTTTGTCAATCGAGTAGAGTAATAGTGGCCAGTAGTACTGTCATTTTTTTCACTCACAGTTATGACATTATTCCCTTTTTCATTCTCTTTCTCATTCACCAACTTAGTGATCTTTACTGATAATCCTATAAGGAGATCATTTAGTTCAGCTATTGATTTGGTATTTCGGTCGATATTATCACTATTAAACTTACAAGCTTTAGTGATTTCTTTGTTCTGAGATTCTAACAGATGTTTAAGAGTTCCCTCCATTTTCTGAACGTCAGCCTGGGTGACTGATTCTCCTTCATCAGCTTGCTCAGTATTCTTCCTCGGAGGCATGTTCGGTCCAAGGATGTGCTGCTCTGATACCAATGATGCGTCTCAGCAATCCGTGCTCTGATTATCAATAGTGTACTCTATCTGATCCAACCTCAATGAAGAGATGTGTATCAGGACTAACCAATCCGGTGGAAATCCAGGGGAATGAAGGGAATCCACGAGGAGATGATTAATACAAATAATGGAAATAACATAAGACAAAGGGATAGAGAAGGAAGGATTGATTATATTGCTTAATTTCTATTACAGCCTTTTTGTAGCTTATATAACATAACAGAAAAGCATAGTAACTCACTATTTCCTAATAACGGAATTGCTGAAATCAAGGAGAGTTTGTTAGAAAATATTCTTCTTCTAGAATCTGTCATGCCAGCTCAGCAGCTTTGTTAAGCTTCCTTCCTTTCCCTTCTGTGGTCATGTGCATTGCATGAGCACTCGCATCAATTTCCCACCTCCACCGCATTCCTCCACTACCGCAACTTTCATCCACCGCAACTTTCCTCGACCGCAAAATTCAAGGTATTTCTCCATTTAATTCGTGAATTTTGGCTCAATTGATGCTTTGATTGTAGGCTTTGTTAAATGAGAATAAATAATGTTGGGTTGCTTATTCAAAGTTGAACTTTAATAAAATTTTCAGAATTTGGAAATCATGGCTTTTGTTGGGGCTTCAAGGGTTCAAGTATGAAATTATTTGTACTAATTTTGGGTTTTTTATATTAGGTTTGTTGTTTGAATATTCTCTTTAAATTGTTCATTATTTTAGATTGTATGACATTTTTAATGTTGGGTTAGGGTTTCCAAAATGATTTTTTAATTAAAAATGCACTATGGATTCATGCATGTACACAAAATCGTGGGTTTTGTTGCTTCGTTCCTGATGTTATGTTCTTTTTCAGTTAACTTGTTAGAAGATGAGGGGGAAGGTGTAGGGAGAGGGGCAGGTGCAGGGAGGGGGGTAGGGCAGGGAAGGGAAAAGTAGTGCAGGGAAAATGAATATCCTATCCTACAGAAAACTGAGCATACTACTACCTTTCACTTGCATTTTAATAAAAAAAAGAAAGAATATAAAAATAGGGTAAGAAACCCATAGATATTTATCTTTGAGATTTTCACATTATGTTAGGAACTGGAAACTAACTTAATGCACACTATGAATGAGTTTTTTATGCATTCGCAATGACATTCAGAGTTCAAATCTCCAAACTCTATGCACAACCATTGACTAAGCAACTTTATTATTGTTAGTTTTTTTTGTACTTTCTATCTTTATTTTTTTTTTGTCTCTGAAATGCTTTAGAAAATTTCCATAAAACCATTATAAAATGTATACTTTGTTTGTATGTAGACTGAAGTATATAAAATTGACTTCAATCCTATAATATATAGTCAAATAATATATTATACTCCAAACCAATTAAATAAAATCCTTAGAATGGGATTAATGATTTTACTTGTTGTTGTGTAGAAAATATTAAATGGATCGAAGTTGGATAACAACAACTAAGCCACGTGACCCAAAATATCAAGTAGGTTTAAGAGAATTTGTTAAGTTTGCACTTAAGAATAGTGGTGGCCGCCATAAGCTAAAATTCCCTTGTCACATGTGCCATAATTTCTTGTATAAGAGACCCGAAGAGATACTTAATCACTTGGAGAAATGGGAATTTGATAAAACATATACTTGTTGGATTTGGCATAGAGAATGTAAGGATGGAGCTTCGGTGAGTAACTTATCGGACAATGCTAATGAAGGTCAACATACAAATGAGGGAGATAGATTAGAGGAAATGCTCCATGTAGTACAAGAGAATTTTGATGAAGATCCCACTAAATTTGACAGCTTGTTAAGTGACTTTGTAAAGCCTTTATATGAAGGTTACACTAAATACACAAGATTGTCTGCCATGTAGGGAAACAGGTACTCTAAGTGGAATTGCATGAATTATATTAATAAGCACCTAAACAGGATCTATGCATAACACATAAAGAAACACATAATTATACCTTTGAAGCGTGATTCCACAAGCGATCGACCACGAACGATTAGGAGAATAAGAGCTCAAAGTGTTGCTCCTCTACTTGGTCTGCGGGCTAGAATTGAACCTCCACTAATGATAGTTAGTTGAGAACGAACGCTTCGATCTACCTTTCTATGGAGAGGAGAGGAAATAGTTCGGTCTGTACGGACTAGGGGAGAGAGAGAAAGAGGCGTTTGAGAGAGGGGAGGAGACAGTTTGGTTGCTTGCTTCACACTTTACTGCTTAGGTTAATTAGAGTCCATGTGAAGTCCAAACTCCTAATTCAACCCAAAATATTCTAGCCTTACATCTTATGTGGCTTGTCATTACCTCACGAGGCCCATTAATGGGCTTCATGCTTTGTTCAATCCATGACCCTTATGTGTGACTTTATAGGATCCATTCTATTGGGTTTTGGACTATTTGACTAGCCCAAATATCATTTATCATATCTAGGAACAGACAATGACGACCCAAAAGAATGAACTACTTATCTCCATAATGTTGATCCATGATATATCTAGTGCTACACTTGATGAAGACATAAGTCCTTTAATCTCCCCCACTTGTCTGAGACAAGTGTGCAATATTCAAATTCCTTAAGTCAATATGTGCTATTTGATAATATGATTGCATCTCAAGTCGAGATCATATTAATCTACAAATCATTAATTGAAAACTGAGTTAGAATTGCAAAAACAAATGATTACTATGTAATCCATTTGAGCACGGCCATGTATTTTCTGAATTCTCTCTCTTCAAGAGACAATGACATATTCCTGATTAAATAGGTAAACTCAATCCAATCTTGTGGCAACCAAAGCTCCCACTCAACTTTTGAAGTAACCAGGAAAAACTTTTATAGTCCCCTTTTACATAAATGACGTTTGGATGTACCACAGTCAAATCAATCATTGAATGAAATCAGTGTTCCAGTCATGTCAGAGGAATCCACTAATATATCCGAAAGCTCTATACTTAAACTTGAAATTAGGTCAATAGTTCGATCATGCATCATTCATGCATATCCATGTGATTGATCGAGCATCTCTATTTTCCTATAGCCCATGAAACTGAGCTATCCAATCAATCTTACATGCTAGTCCATTTATTGAAATCATTTATGTCCAATTTAATGATTTTGAACTAGGAACTTAAAATAATTTGTGAATTTAGTTCACTTGTGGGGTTTCATTCACCAAATCACATATTTAATGATCCCAACAATTCATAATTATTTTGGACATTTTATATAATACTAAACCATGTTTAAATAAGATTGAAACTTTGTTTCAATTGATAAACATAGGGAAACATGACTGATGATTTTGCAATTGTGACTCCTTAGCACACAATAGTTTAGTTAGTACAATTCACGAGACATTCTCATGAACATGAATTTTCTACTTCTAAATTTATAATAACATTCATCTTCAAACACTAAGAATCTTCCTTCATCCTTCCGCAAGGAATTTAGGAATTTCTAAATTGTATTCCAATGTTACATTGGTTTTTCGATTGAAATTTATTACCACATATTCTTGAATAAAATAGATGAGTATAGTCCATGACACGTATGCAATGATGTATCCTTTGCAAAATGCACAAGGAACATCACTCATCCCTTAATTTCATCATCCTTTTTCAAAGCACTCAATCTTGTTAAGCAATGTGCCATGTTACATGGGATTAAAACTCCTTTCAATATGATGTTGAACCTCATAAGAATCTTATCTTATCAATATAAGTTTCTTAATAAAGCTTGAACATCCTTCAAGACCTATCTCTATAGATCTTGAATCCCAAATGTACTCATCTTTCTCTTCAAGGTTTTTCATACAAAATGCATTAGCCATCACTTGACCCTTCAAGCATGGAATAATCGCTCTTTATTCAAGACTAAGAAGATTGTATAGGTCCCACTAAACATCTTGTATACACAAGACCTTTTCTTAATTTTATGAGTATATCAAACAATATAATTAACTCACAAAAATTAAGAACATTAACTCCGTGATGCTAACTTCAATCCATTAAAGGATCTTTTACGCATCCCTAGGATTATTGGATTTTCAAAACCATTATGATTGTATCATATACAAATCTTCTTTCATGAACCATTTCAAGAAAACGTTTTTGAAATCCATCTACCAAATCTCATAAGGTAGAAATCACTCAAATATGTTTAATAGATTTGGTAACATAACTAATGTAAAGGGTTCATCATAGTCATACTATGAATTCGTGAATCCTTTAATAAGTCTTTGTTTTGATTAGAAAACATTTTTCTTTCTTGTCCATTTTGCTTATAATGGGTCTTACCCAATTAGGCAAATTAATCAAGTGTCATACACTTTCTTACAGACTTAGAATCTATTTCAGATTTCCATGGTTTTTAAACCATTTGGAGTTATAACTTGTCAAATCATCTTTATTACTTGCATTATCATTATGTTCCAAAATCAACATTTTAGAACTCTTAGTCAAGGTGAAATCATATTTCTTTGGCTAAGTTTTACACATGTTAGTCATCATTGTGGGTTTATATGCAACAATTAAAACTTATACAACAACTTTGTTTAATTTTCAATGAGAAACGACAATAGAGGGTGTGCACTTGGAGTGTGATACTTTCGACACATGGTTATTATTCCCATTACACTTAATGAGACCACGCGTTGTCATTTATAAACACGAGGTGAATCATGCTCATATTGTTGCTTTTATTCGATTATTTCTAGAATTTCTTCATGATTCACGAACTAACTTTTCTTGAACTTCTTCGCGGTTTTTGAACTCTTTCGAAATTCATATACTTCCACTTCCCTTTTGAAGAGGCACATTAGCATGGGGTGAACCAATCATGCTTTGAACATATTTGTTTGTTGCTTTTCTTGAAACTCTTTCGAGATTTACACTACTCCCACTTGACCTTTTGGAAATGACATCTTTTCCGGAAGGGCATCTACTTGAGCAACAAATATTTTGTGCTAATTATGAATTATGTATTAGTACCCCGTGCTCAATATAGGAATCGTACATGCATTAACGATTTAACACAACTTTTATTCCTTGCTTTTTACAAAGACTTTATAAGAACTTTTCTTATCCATATCACATATGAAGCCTTTGCTACATTTTGATTTCACATATGTAGTTTTTTTTAGTATTATAGCTCATTTTAAAAGTATATCCCTTGAATAATGGTTGGAAGATAGGTAATTTTCATTCATTATCAAAATATATCTCATATAGATTGATAGCTCCTTCCATAGACACTTCACAACGTTTTCTTTCGGAGTTTGTTGTGAAACAATTTCACAACTCTTGGATGTTTATCAAGGTCTTGGCTTAAATTCTCATTATTACAATCATATTGCAATACTTTGAATATATACTTCCAAGTGAATGTCTTGACTCAAACTTTCACCATTACAATCATATTGTAATGTATTTATTATCTTATTAAGTTGATTCCGAACTTCATACTCGACCTTTTGAACTTTTCAAAAACCTTTCACTATTATGCTTCAACGAAGCACAAGTGATCGTATCACAAATGAAGTTTCATTGTCCGTCTCTAGCCTTTGAACCTTAGGTTTTCTTACATCGATATGTATTCGACCTTGAGTTCACATCATCATTTCTCTAAAGGATGACTTTGTCAATTTTCAAATTAGAATGATATTTACATATATAAATAGATCCATAATCTAATGATATTGAATGTTCATCCTTTTAGATCTTTCGTATGCAATGTTCATTTTCATTTGAACCATTTGACATTTCAGAGACAATTTATATATATATATATATATAGAAATGGTTTATATATATCTGCCATATAGAACTTTTAACCTATTTAGCTATTCAAATCACATTTTGATTCAAATAAGGATAGAATAACATTTACTCCATGTTTTTGAATCCTCAATGCTAGTCATTACTAACATTGACCGATGTTTTGATAATGCCAAGAATAAATAACATTTATTTAATTCTAGCTAATTACAAGGTGAGGTAAAAATGTAAATTTCTACTTGTAAAGTTACAACTTTTGCTTCTAAACATGTAGATTCTACTTGTGAAGTAGCAACATTTGTTTCTAAGCTTGTAGATTTATTTCTCCCTTAGTCATACTTCTTCTTTTAGTTTAACAACATTCTCAATGACTCTCAATGAGAGAACTAAACATGACATCGTATGTCCAAGAAGTAGTAATATTCTAAATCAATTTCTAAAATATACTTCTTAAATTGGAACATTTTCATTCTTTTAAATTACCTTCTTACTGTATGAGGTAGTTTCTAATCAATTGGAATTAGTCCATTTAATTTGAAACTTTTGTCGTTCATAACAACTTTTAGCATATAAGTAGTTTTAGGCCTTAGAGGTAGCAATTTGCTTGCATTTCTTAACCTATAACTCCTTAATGTTATCCCCATATATTTTTAAACCTTTCCCTTTCGATCCATTTAGAACATTTCTCTTAGGTTCAAATTATTGTTTTGCTTAACTTCTTTAAGAACTTATCATGATTTTGCTAAGTCTATTCAACATTATTCATATTAGAGTTCAATCAACTATTTAACTCCATACGAAATAGATGAAGAATAATGTCATTTGATCAACTTTTGATCATATTGACTTCCAATCACTTTCTTATATTCAATCATCACATTGAAGATAAGAGATTTTATTGAAATTCCATACTTGTCTTTTAGAGGGTTGGTACCTCCCATCTCATTATATCCTTTGAAACGCTTTTCAAAATGAAGATGGTGTTGGCATTTTACTCAAACGTTTTGAGTTGAAGAAAACCAACTTGGACATGTGACATGGGTTTCTAAAACTTGTCTTTTAGAACCATCTTAGCAATATTGGAATGTAGGTTTACAAATTATCTTATAAACTTTTGAGAACGTTTCTCAACTTTATTTTCAAGTGAGGAGAAAATATAATAATAAAATTAGAATATATATTACTTACTTAATAGATGCAAATTTCAACTATGTTTATCTATAAAGCACCTAAATTAAAATTATAGGTAACTTTAACACTTTATTCAAAATATATATCCTATTTGAATTAAGTGATTCCAAGATCCTTTATTTTTGTAATAGTTGACCGGACTTTGGCCTTACCATCACCATTACATTTTCAAGGTAAGGAAACTCTTTACTAATTGCAACTCCTGCAACTCTTGGTTGAATAATTAACCATCTCATGTTTAATTATTACCCTTTGTTTCAAGGTTATAAACGCTTTAGGTAACCTTGTTGAGCGCAACCAATTAAAATTGTAAAACTTGATTTACCCCAAGTTACATAAGATATAAAAATGACACCCAGTTTAGCATGATCTATCATTAATTATCGAAGGGTTATTGGGTTTTTAATTGGAAAACAATCTCAAAATTATCATCGGAACCTAGATTTATTATGTTGTGATTAATATAGTGAACTCTAGCGCATCATCAACAACATAAATAAAACCTAGTATGCTTAGTCTACTGAATGCATAAACAAGACATAGTATGGGCCCTAATCCATAAGAAAACTAATAAAGTAAATGCTCCCACTTGAATCTTCATGGATCACCATCCCTGATTCACCTTGGGCCTTCCCTTTATGGAATTCTTGGATTAACTGCAACCTGTAATTTTACTCTAATCTATTTACTACTTAAATAAAATAGATAAAAATTACAAAAATACTTAATCGGTACGCAAACCGTACTTAGATTACAAAAATATATCACGATGTGCAGATCGTATTTAGTAATCTACTGGGCCATACTAGTCATTATATAGCAACATAATAACATATATTATAAAATTGCCACATAATGAATATCACGTAAATATGCTTGCCTAAACTACAACATTGAATGTTCATAATTAAGGAAACATGGTACCAAAATATCTCATATTTTAATCTGTAATTAGATAATATCATATAATATTCATGACCATCTTTAGAACATTATATATTTTAAATTAGGCATGAGATAGAATCAAATCTTATTTTAATCCATATTTATCTTTAGAGATTATCCTAACAAATTTAGGAGATTCTATCCTAATTACTAGCCAATAACAAAATTAAATCAATTATTTCAAAAATTAATTATGGGATAATCACATTACTTAAATCAATTATTATCCTTTTGGAATATGCTCAAAATATCCTAACAAATCCTATCCAAAATTAACAACTTAAATTATGGATGATTATCAAAATAACAACTTTTGAAAATTTGATATTATCTTTCAAAATAAAATCTGATTTTTAATTTTGAAATTCAAATTATTTTTTTTTAAATAAGAAACCTACTGTAGGCTGCTGGCCATCGTGGTTAGATAGCCGAAGCTAGCCACAATGGTTGGCCGCTTTTCAACGGCCACTGCCGCAAGGCAGCAGCGAGCAACAGCAGTGGTAGCCACCGTAGCAGCGTGCAACCCTTACAAAGCTGCGGCCCAGCCACTCCGAACTACTTGCCCTCCCTTCCCCTCCCTCTTGGTCCAGCAGTGGCGACATCCACCGTGGTTGCGCCACCTAGCCATGGCTACCGCCCCCAAATCAACCTCATTTTTTTTATTCTTAATTTAATTAAAACAACACTTGTTTAAATTAAAATAGTCCAAAATTAAAATCAAATCCCAATTCAATTTTAAAATTACGGTTCTTCATGAATTTAATCCCAAATTAATTCAACACTTAAAATAAATTATTGATTATGTAAAACTCATAATTTATACATCAAATCAATGCTATTAAATTCATGGAACATATTTAAATCGAAATTGAACAAAAACAAGCACATAAAATCAAATTTTTTGGGCTTATATGGTTTGAAATTTTTTAAAAATATTAGGGTTAGGATTCATAAAATTCGTATGCAATAGGGAAAAAATTCGGTCTTCTTTATGGCTATTTTGAGCAAATTAAATCACATATAATCAATTCTAAGAGTTAAATCACATTTAATATAAGCCATAATTAAATTATTCTCCCTCTTAATTGAATTAAAATTAGTGGACATCAAAGAATTATGATCAATATGCGTAAATGCAAGAGGCTAACTGATACCACAGTAGGGAAATTGGTACTCTAAGCGGAATTGCATGAATCAAATTCATAAGCACCTAAACAGGATCTATGCACAACACATAAAGAAACACATAATTATACCTTTGAATCGTGATTCCACAAGCGATCGACCACGAGCTATTAGGAGAATAAGACCCCCAAGTGTTGCTCCTCTACTTGGTCCACGGGTTAGAATTGAACCTCCACTAATGCTAGTTACTTGAGAACGAACACTTCAATCTACCTTCTACGGAGAGGAGAGGAAATGAACAAGCCACGAACCACCACCACCACCACCACCGTGCAACCACCTTGCACGATGGTCCATACTATACGGACTAGGGGAGAGAGAGAGAGAGAGAGAGGCGTCTGAGAGGGGGGAGGAGACAGTTTGGTTGCTTGCTTCACACTTTACTGCTTAGGTTAATTATGACTTGTATGCTTAACCTAGGCAAGACCTCTATTTATATATCTTATATATAATTAGAGTCCATGTGAATCCTAAACTCCTAATCCAACCTAAACTATTATAGCCTTACATCTTATGTGGCTTGTCATTACCTCATGAGGCCTATTAATGGGCTTCATGCTTTGTTCAATCCATGATCCTTATGTGTGACCTTATACGATCCATTCTATTGGGCTTTAGACTATTGGACTAGCCCAAAGATCATTTATCATATCTAGCAACAGATAATGACGACCCAAAAGAATGAACTAATTATCTCCATAATATTGATCCATGATATCTAGTAATTGCACTTGACGAAGACATAAATCCTTCATGCCATACTCAAGTTATATAACTTGAAGGCGGGTCATGGTTTAACTGAACAAAGCTTTAATATGATCTTAGAATTGGTAAACGACATGCTTCCAAATGATAATGTCCTTCCAAGCTGTACATATGAGGCAAAAAAGACATTGAGTGTCATGGGTTTACCTTATGAGAAAATTCATGCTTGCCCTAACGATTGTATGTTGTATCGAAACGAGAATGAATCGTTAGAGTGATGCTCAATTTGTAATGCCTTGCGATACAAAAAAAAAAAAAAAAGAGACGAGTGTCTGCTAAGGTATTATGGTACTTTCTAATAATACCTAGGTTTAAAAGGCTATTTTCTAATGCTGGAGATGCTGAAAAGTTAACATGGCACATCTATGGTCGAGAGGATGACGGAACGCTTAGACATCCAACTGATGTAGAATTTCCAGAGTTTGCCAAAGAAAAGTGTAATCTACGCCTTGCTTTGTCTACAGATGGCTTCAATCCATTTGGCTCATTTAGTGGCACTTACAGTACTTGGCCTGTTGTTTTGATTACCTACAACTTACTTCCTGCACTTTGCATGAAAAGAAGGTATATGATGTTATCACTACTAATTTCTGACCCAAGGCAGCATGGTAATGATATTGATGTGTATCTGGCTCAACTAATTGATGATTTGAAGATGTTATGGGAAACAGGTGTAGAGGTGTTCGATGCACATCGAAACGAGAATTTCAATTTCAAAGCAATGTTGTTCTGTACTATTCAAGATTTTCATGGTAATCTATCAGGATGCACTGTTAAAGGGGAACTGCTTGTCCCATATGCATGGAGGGTTTTCCAGGAAGGTGGTTGAGTGCATCTAGGAAGAATGTTTTTGATGGAAATCGTATATTTTTGCCATGTACTCATCACTATCGAAACTTGAAAAAGGCCTTCAATGGAGAACAAGAGTTCAGGGAGCGCCCTAGGATATTGTCAAGAGTAGAGGTGTTTCAAAAGATCATAGATCTCAAGATCACATATGGTAAGAAGCATAAAAAACTTCTTCCTAAGCAGGGATTCAAAAAGTGTTCAAAATTATGGAGCTTACCATATTAGAAATTCCTTATTGTGAGACATTCGCTTGATGTGATGCATATTGAGAAAAATGTGTGTGATAGTGTTATTGGTACACTATTAAATATTAGTGGAAAGACTAAAGATGGAGAGAAAGCTAGAGATGACTTAAAGCAAATGCGGATTAAAGATGTGTGTCGGAATGAGAATGGTCGAAAGTACTTGCCACCGGCTGCTTATACATTCTCTAGAAAAGAAAAAATCGAGTTATGCCAGAGCTTGGCCAGAGTGAAAGTGCCACAAGGTTATTCTTCCAACATTCGCAACCTGGTAAACATGGAAAGTTTGAAACTTGTGGGCCTTAAGTCTCATGATTGTCATGTACGTTTTGATACAACAATTGTTGCCCGTAGCTATTCGTTCAATATTGCCAAAAAATGTTCGACATGCCATTACTAGACTTTGTTTGTTTTATAATGCAATTTATAGTAAAGTCGTTGATCCTGAACATTTAAATGCTTTAGAGGAAGAAATTATTATAATTTTATGTCAATTAGAGATGTACTTTCCTCCATTTTTTGATATCATGGTTCATTTGATGGTTCACTCGGTAAGAGAGATAAGATTTTGTGGTCCAATATATTTGAGAGTTCAATGGGCTTTTGAAAGGCAAATGAAAACATACCAAGGGTATGTGAAGAATGCTTATCGACCTGAAGGTTGTATTGCTGAACGAATTTTCTATGAAGAAGTACTACAATATGCTGGTGAATTTATGATAAATTCAATGAGAATAGGGATTCCTGCATGTCATCATAGTGGACGAATGGATGGTCAGGGAAACTTAGGTCGTAAGCAACGTGATATTTCTTATGACAATTGGCACAAGGCACACTAATATATTTTGCATAATGAGGATGAAGTTGCACCCTATGTTGAAAGACATGAGACACTTGAGAAAGTACAATCCAAGAGCAAGCGAAAAGGCATTAGCTGACAAACATAGCAAATCGTTCATTTCTTGGTTCAAAGATGATGTAATGAGGGAGCTCGATGACTCTTCAATAGTAGTTTCAGATCGAGTCAATATTTAGCATATGGACCCAACTTTAGTGCAACATACTATTTAGGATATGTTATAAATGGTTGCACTTTTTACAAGAAGTTCCAAGATGAAATTAGTACTATGCAAAATAGTGGGGTCACTTTAGAGGCTCAAGCTATTCACTTTGCTAGTGCAAAAGATAAGAATCCCGTGTGTGGTACTATGAGATACTATGGAGTCATTGAAGAGATATGTGAGTTGCATTACACCATGTTTTCGATTCCTCTTTTCAAATGCCAATGGGTTGACAACAACAACGGTGTTGAAGAAAGTAACTTGGGACTTATTTTGGACAATCTTAACAAGGTTGGTCACAAAGAGGATCTTATTATTTTAGCTAACCAATCAAAACAAATTTTTTATATGACTGACCCCTTAGATAAGAGAAGGTCAGTAGTCATAACACCAAGTCCTCGACACTCCATTGATGATTGTTGTTTTTATAGTGTGCTGGAAACTCCTTTAACAAGAAAGGTAGTGGATGATAATGTTGATGACTCTTCAATGTATGAGAGAGATGATCATAAAGAGGTTACATGGGTTGAAGATACGAACAAGAGAAAAAATGTCAAGCGAAAGCGATCCCATAACACATGTATATTCATTTTTTATAAAGTATTAACTTTTTTTTCTTTATTATTATTATTGGTTTTTCCTCAGGAAGTCCTACTTAAATATTTGGTTTATTATTACAATGTTTTTTGATTTAACTAACCTATTAAATTTATTTTTCTGATTTTTTATAGGTTGATGGCTAGAAAAAAAAACTGTGTACGCCCATCCAATGATGATGACACACACATCTTGAGGATTCTGAGAAAATAAGGCGTGAGGATGAGAGGGGTCGTACTGTACTTGCTATGGTTTGGGAAGGCGATCCAAGCTGGCACCAAAATTCGTTTGGAATGGCATCCTATCAAAAGATTTCCAGTTGGAGAGCATAAGTCTCATTTTTCCACCTACATTGTTGTTGTTGCCCGTGAAAGAGTAACGATTACTTATAAGGAGTGGTCTGACCTTCAAAATGGAGTCTTAGACGAAGTCTACAATGCTGTCACAGTAAGCAAACATATTCAGTTATAAGAAATTTGAACTAGTCAGAAAATATACTTTTACATAGGAAGGTTTAATGTTTCTGTATCAACGATGCAGAAGGGATTTTATGTCATCGGGAATCGCCGAAATTGGATACTGACAAAAGCTTAGAAGCGATGGAAAGCTTTCAAGACTAGGTTAAGACTTGAATGGATGTATCTAGAAGATGGTGCAGCCAGACAACAACCCCCATAGAAATATCCTTTTATAAAAAATACTGATTGAGAGATGTTCGTCAAATATTGTACTTCGAAGGAGTTTCAGGTAGCTGTTTTATTTATAAAATAATCTGGCTGTGTTAGATTCAAATTTAGCTACATGATTGTTTTAATTATTATGCTTCCACTCACACTCCCCTTCCCCTTAAACACCCCTTTGCCCTGCCATTTCCTAAAATCAGTCCTGAATTCAGTGCTGAACTCCGTCCTGAATTTCAGATCTGAATTCAGTTTTGAAATTCAGTTCTGAATTCAGTTCTAAAATTCAATTCTGAATTTAGTTCTGAATTCAGTTCTGAAATTCAGTTCTGAATTTAGTTCTGAATTCAGTTCTGAAATTCAGTTCTAAATTCAGTTCTGAACCTAGTGCTGAAATTCAGTTTTGGTTCAGTTATGAAATTTATTTACGATCTTCAGTCCACATGTTCGTTTTTTAATTAAATTAAGGTAGTTGTTTTATTTTTAAAATAATACATAGTATATGTCCCTTATGTTATCAAGTTGGAGGAATTTCAGTGTGTAAGTGTGTTACTGTACCTGATAAACACTAAGACATAGGACTTGCAACCAGTTTATTCCCTTTACAAAGCTTTATTAGTTTTGATTCTTTATAAGTTTATGTTAAGCTTCCTCCACTAAGATCGTGTACACTGAATTTTATCTCAAAATTTTTTGTAGGAATTGAGTGAAAAATATCGTGTGAGGGCAAAGAAGAAGACCTCAAAGTATCGAGGAGGCCGACTTGGCTATCAATATTTCAAAGAACAAATAGTAAGTTTGACATATATTGTATATGTAACTACCATATATATAGTTTGGGTGTTGAAATTTTCTATTCATATACTTTAAACATAAGTCTAAATTAATTTTGTATAATGCCAGGAAAAAGTACTTGAAAAACAGGAAGTCCATGTGTCACAAGTGCCTTGACACTTGACTTGGATCAAAGCTCATTCTCAGGTCAAAGATGGAATTGTAACTTTTTAAAATCCAGTCGATAGGGAAATCCATGAAGCTATAGTAAGAAATCTAATGAAGACTCTTCTGCACAACAATTTTTTTCATAAAATTTTTTGTCAATGATTGCCTTGATTTAAATATATTTCAATTGATTTCATCTATTACGCCCCTTGAAATTTCAAATAGCAGATTGCAGTGGAGGCTCAAACTCAAAGAGGAGAATTCGTGTGTAATGGTCAGGATGATATATTAGCAAGAGCATTGAATAAGCGTGAGCATGGTGGTTCAGTGAGGGCAGTTGGATCAGGCATCACAAATAAGGAATATTTTGGCTTTAACAAACCAGCTGCACCAAGCCAATTGTATGCCAAAATCGGCATGATGCAATCAAAGATGGGAACTATGAAAAATAATCAGAATTTATTATTGTCTTTCATCATGTCATGCTTATATAAGGAGCAATTGAAATCGTTCATGGCCATTTTTGGTCAATCCAGTGCTTTTGGTCAATTTGGCAGTTTAGGTGGGCTGGTTGGTCAATTTAGTAATGTTGGTAGTCAGCCTGCTTTTGGTGGTCAGTCTGGTCATGGTCAACAGGTTGGTTTTTCTGGTCAGACTGGTTTTGGTGGTCAAGCTGGTTCTGGTGGTCAGTTTGGTTTTGGTGGTCACGCTGGTTCTGGTGATCAGTTTGGTTTTGGTAAGCAAGCTGAATTTGGTGGTTTTGGTGGTCTTGATGGTAACACGTTAGGTTTTACCCAATTAAATAATTCGGTTGACAATGGATTGCTTAACATTCCACTTACACAACTACTAACTAGTGGGGTTGAGCGACAACAAAGTGAAGGTCATCAATTGTTAGAGTCTCAATCTCAGGATGTTGCTTATGTTTCACGTGGTAATGAGGCTCAGATAAGTCCTCCCGTGCTCTAGGTTCATCTTCAAAGCCTTGAGGCTGAGATGTACCATGTTTCTTGGCCTCAAACAGAGCATTATTATTCAACCTGACCATGCACATTAGAACAATCATGATGATTTCACAACTAATCAACTCACTTTTCCTGAGGTATTGTATTTAAAGTTATACATCTTCGAATGTAAATTATGCATATGAAATTTGATTGTGTCATAACTTGTGTAGGGCTGGAGTGATTGTCAACTGGCTATTGAGGATGGCGATAGAGGACATGTAATTGTTGCTAATGGGAAGGTCTATATAAAGAAGGCAGAAGAAGTCATCAGAAATCATGTACAATCACTACCCCCTGGTCACCGCTGAGTCTCTATTACAGAAGATATTGTGCCGAATGCTCCCTTGCCATGTCCAAACGAAGAATTAATCTTTGTCTGCTAAGCTAAGAAGAGTTACACTGCTTGGCCAATAATGCACTTGATTCTTCCAGTTAAGGTATTGTATTGAAAGTTTTTAACTATGAATTCCTTTTTTTTCTCTGTTAATTTTATAGAAGTTTATTGACGGTATTTATGCATAAAATTAAGGGACAAGGTAAAGAAGAGAATTGATATTCAGTTCTAAAAATAAGTTCTAAAATTCAGTTTTGGTTAGCGTCACATTCATTTGAGAATTGAACAACCCCCAAACCTATAAATGGGTGCCCTTTTATTTTATGATATCTATGTATAAGAAATACTCGTTATTATGTAACATGAAGTGAATGTTACTCTTGTCTACGAAGATTTGCTTAATTGGTGTTTCCAGAAAGAGATCGGAGCAGCTCACTTGAATATTTTCATGAATTAAGTGCATTTACTTTTTTAAATATTACTTATTGAGAATTTTTATTTTCAGTAACTTGTTACATGTTTGACAATTTATGGCGAGGAAAGGTACTTGAAAGAACAATGTCAAGAAGAAGGAATTTCGGGTATGTTTAGATTTTGCGATTCCAATGTTCTATCCCCAATGACTCCAACAATAGAAGAGGAAAACCCGTCTAAATACTTAGCTCGTGTCTTTGGGTGCAATGAGGGAAAGAATCGTAATCAATTATTCTTTGCACCTTATAATGAGAAGTACGTGCGGTGTTTTCTCTACAATTGCTGATAATTATTGATATGTTATGTTATCAACTTGCCGTGTAATTTGTATGTAGTCGGAATTGGATGTTAGCTGTTATTAGCCCTTGGAATGGGTTAGTCTATTAGTTGGACCCAGGTGGAGCAGACAATATACCTGAGTTTGCTAAAACAGTCATCAATGAGCAAGTAATTGAGTAATCATTTAATGACTTATATTTATATTGCTGTTCAAGTAATTGGTTTTTTTGTTATTATTAACATTTTATCTTGTCATAATTATGTAGGGGAATCAAACAATTTAGCGTTGTCCATCGCAAGGATACCAAGAAAATAAAAAAGAATGCATATATTGGGTGGAAGCAACCAAAGGTATTCACTTTATATTTTTAAACTCAACATACAATGATCTGTTGTAGGTCTTTAACATAATAAAGTAACTCATGGATGATCTGTCTTTGATTCTATTGTAGTGTTCTAGTCATCCTAAACACAAGAAGGACTATGGATACTTTTTGTGCCAGTACATGCTCGAGATTTTAGAAAAGAGGGTATTATGGATTACTGACCAGGTTAGAACTTATGTACTTAGGATACTTTGGTTGTTTCAACTCAATATTTCTGACCAAAATTTGCTCACTTTAACAAATACATTTTTGACTAGCTATGCTTGTGAGATGACTTGTTGCTTGTAATTGCTACTAGGAGCTCGTTTCCCCCTCTCCCTTCCCCCAATAACCCCTTACTAGTTTTCACTATTAGAATGAATTACCAGGCTATACTTATGCAATACAATGAGCTTAGCCCACCACCAAGGCAATGGTACCTGTTTAACTGCTCTAAATTTGCCGGCATTATTTAGATGCTCATTCTCTAATCTAAAAAGATAATATATGCAAAGGGCAGTAGCCACCTTAGCTTGCAAGGGCAAGACAGTTGCACCCTTGCCTTTGCAGGGCAGCAGCTGCACCCACACCCCCTACGCACACTCCCCTACCCTGCACACCCCTGCCCTGCAAACACCCCCCTGCCCTGCCTCCTGAAATTCGAATCTAAATTCAGTTTTAAAGTTCAGTTCTGAAATTTACTTCTGAAAATAAGTTCTGAAATTCAATTTTGGTTTGGTTCTGAAATTCAGTTATGAGCTTTGGCTCACATATTCGATTTTCAATTGAGATTTGACACTACTTCCATGACCCTATTTAATTCTTACTTTTGTTATTTACATTGCAGTTCTTTACTCAAGAAGCTTATTTATCATCCGAAATTGATGAGATACGAGACATTTGGGTTGAATATTTGCTTAAGCAACTAAATTAAGCTAATGAAGAAGTCAAAGATGGTAATATGGTAATTGCTTGAGTTTTGGTTCAAATATTTATTCAACAGTTAGACTTTGGAACATTATAATATTTTGCTGATGTTTTTGGAAACAATGGTTGATGTATAGTGCCATTTTTTTTATTTTATTTATTTTTTTTTTTTTTTTTTTTTGTAATGGTGTAATTGTGGGTGGCACAATTTATATGGGGTGAGTTTTTTTGTAATGGGATTTATTGAATTATATATGAAGTAGGTTTAAAAATTTATTTGTCAAGAAATTTTATTGAATTACATATTATGCAGGTTAGTTTTAAAAGAAAATTAACAGGTTTATTGAAAAAATGGCTGAAAAAAAAAAAAAAAAAAAAAAAAAAAAAAAAAAAAAAAGACTTGTAGGTTAAGAACGGATCTTTTAGGTTGACAAATTAAATAAAAAAATAAAAAATCAAAGAGACCCCATATCTTTGATATAGGGTCTGAATTTAACTTTCAAAAGGACCTTAGTTCTCTTTTAACAGGTTTGTTGTTTCTAGCAAACATACCCTATTTCTTTTACAACGGGTCTCTTATAAGTAAGAAGCCCCTTTGTTATCTCTTCATCTGCAGAGAATTCTCGATGTGAAAACACAGAGACAAAGGGCTGATCTTTGAATAGGAAAAAGAGTTGATCTGCAGGGTCCCAAATGAATTGGCTTATTCGAAAAAAGCCCTGTTCTTTGAAAGATCTATCTCGTGGCTGGTACTGCATGGTTCCACTCTGCAAGAACTCCGAATCATTCTCTTGAAGCTCATCCTCTTTATCATAAATGCTCCGCTTGCCCCGAAATGACCTGGCCCAATAGGGAAATCCCAATTCATTTGGCCTTTCGATACAATCAAATAAAAAGCCCTAAGGGTTCCATATTCTAGGGGCCCAAACTATGTGATTGAATAAATCCTCTTCTATCTGTTGCGGATCGAGGGCTCCTTCCCCTTCTTCCCATTCCGATTCGTATTTTTCATAGAGAAATCTATGATCAAGGATAGAACA